>NC_092772.1:62979721-63308226 GCF_047496795.1 Chiloscyllium punctatum | reverse complement strand
ACCACACACACAGACACACACAGACACACACACACACAGACACAGACACACACACAGACACACAGACACAGACACAGACACAGACACACACACAGACACACAGGCACACACACACACAGGCACACACACACAACACACAGACACACACACAGGCACACACACACAGACACACACACACACACACACAGACACACACAGACACACACACACCAGACACACACACACAGACACACAGAGACACACACAGACACACACACACAGACACACACACACAGACACACACACACACACAGACACAAACACACACACACACAGACACACACACACAGACACCACACACACAGACACAGACACACACAGACACACACACACACAGACACACACACACAGACACACACACACATAGACACACACAGACACAGACACCACACAGACACACACACACAGACACACACAGACACACACAGACACACAGACACACACACAGACACAGACACACACACACAGACACACACACACAGACACAGACACACACACACACACAGACACAAAGAGACACAGACAGACACACACAGACACACACACAGATTCAGAGAGAGAGAGAGACACACAGCACAGTCAGTTCCAACAACACTGCCACTCCGTCGCCTACACCCCCCTCCCTCTCTCTGTAACCCCCTGCACCCCCTCCCTATCCCTATAACCCCCTACACCCCCTCCCTATCTCTGTAACCCCCTACACCCCGCTCCCTATCTCTGTAACCCCCTACACCCCCTCCCTATCTCTGTAACCCCCTACACCCCCTCCCTATCCCTGTAACCCCCTACACCCCCTCCCTATCTCTGTAACCCCCTACACCCCCTCCCTATCTCTGTAACCCCCTACACCCCCTCCCTATCTCTGTAACCCCCTACACCCCCTCCCTATCTCTGTAACTCCCCCTACACCCCCTCCCTATCCCTGTAACCCCGCTACACCCCCCTCCCTATCTCTGTAACCCCCTACACCCCCTCCCTATCTCTGTAACCCCCCTGCACCCCCTCCCTATCCCTGTAACCGCCCTACACCCCCTCCCTATCTCTGTAACCCCCTACACCCCCTCCCTATCTCTGTAACCGCCCTACACCCCCCTCCCCTATCTCTGTAACCCCCTACACCCCCTCCCCTATCTCTGTAACCCCCCTGCACCCCCTCCCTATCCCTATAACCCCCCTACACCCCCTCCCTATCTCTGTAACCCCCTACACCCCCCCTCCCTATCTCTGTAACCCCCCTACACCCCCTCCCTATCTCTGTAACCCCCTACACCCCCTCCCTATCTCTGTAACCCCCTACACCCCCTCCCTATCCCTGTAACCGCCCTACACCCCCTCCCTATCTCTGTAACCCCCTACACCCCCTCCCTATCTCTGTAACTCCCCCTACACCCCCTCCCTATCTCTGTAACCCCCCTACACCCCCTCCCTATCTCTGTAACCCCCTACACCCCCTCCCTATCCCTGTAACCCCCCTACACCCCCTCCCTATCTCTGTAACTCCCCCTACACCCCCTCCCTATCCCTGTAACCCTCCCCACACCCCCTCCCTATCTCTGTAACCCCCTACACCCCCTCCCTATCCCTGTAACCCCCTCCACCCCCTCCCTATCCCTGTAACCCCCCTACACCACCTCCCTATCTCTGTAACCCCCCTACACCCCCTCCCTATCTCTGTAACCCCCTACACCCCCTCCCTATCCCTGTAACCCCCCTACACCCCCTCCCTATCTCTGTAACTCCCCCTACACCCCCTCCCTATCCCTGTAACCCTCCCTACACCCCCTCCCTATCTCTGTAACCCCCCTACACCCCCTCCCTATCTCTGTAACCCCCCTACACCCCCTCCCTATCTCTGTAACCCCCTACACCCCCTCCCTATCCCTGTAACCCCCCTACACCCCCTTCCTATCTCTGTAACCCCCTACACCCCCTCCCTATCTCTGTAACCCCCTACACCCCCTCCCTATCTCTGTAACCCCCCTACCCCCTCCCTATCTCTGTAACCCCCTACACCCCCTCCCTATCTGTGTAACCCCTACACCCCCTCCCTATCTCTGTAACCCCCTACACCCCCTCCCTATCTCTGTAACCCTCCCCACACCCCCTCCCTATCTCTGTAACCCCCTACACCCCTCCCTATCCCTGTAACCCCCTCCACCCCCTCCCTTATCCCTGTAACCCCCCTACACCACCTCCCTATCTCTGTAACCCCCCTACACCCCCTCCCTATCTCTGTAACCCCCTACACCCCCTCCCTATCCCTGTAACCCCCCTACACCCCCTCCCTATCTCTGTAACTCCCCCTACACCCCCTCCCTATCCCTGTAACCCTCCCTACACCCCCTCCCTATCTCTGTAACCCCCCTACACCCCCTCCCTATCTCTGTAACCCCCCTACACCCCCTCCCTATCTCTGTAACCCCCTACACCCCCTCCCTATCCCTGTAACCCCCCTACACCCCCTTCCTATCTCTGTAACCCCCTACACCCCCTCCCTATCTCTGTAACCCCCTACACCCCCTCCCTATCTCTGTAACCCCCCTACACCCCCTCCCTATCTCTGTAACCCCCTACACCCCCTCCCTATCTGTGTAACCCCCTACACCCCCTCCCTATCTCTGTAACCCCCTACACCCCCTCCCTATCTCTGTAACCCCCCTACACCCCCTCCCTGTCTCTGTAACCCCCTACACCCCCTCCCTATCTCTGTAACCCCCCTACACCCCCTCCCTATCTCTGTAACTCCCTACACCCCCTCCCGATCTCTGTAATCCCCTACACCCCCTCACTATCCCTGTAACCCCCTACACACCCTCCCTATCTCTGTAACCCCCTACACCCCCTCCCTATCTCTGTAACCCCCTACACCCCCTCCCCCTCTGTAACCCCTTGCAGCCCCTATACCCTGCCCCTTCTCCCTGTCACCCCCCCCCTTCTGGCCCTGACCAGCCCCTCCCTAAACTGAGTGACCTACCCGGCCAATTTTCTCCAGGCGCCTGAGGGAGTGATGGAAATGTACAGAGTCTGAGTCACTCAGCGAGTGGAAAGTGAGGTCCTGACGGAGGAGAGTGAGGAAGACAGGATCGACATGAAAAACAGAGAGAGAGAGAGAGAATGTGGGGACGCTCCCTCTGCCGTGGGGCCAGTCCCTCCGCCGTGGGGCCAGTCCCTCCGCCGTGGGGACACACCTCCACCGTGAGAGGACACCTTCCCCATGGGGACGCTCCCTCCACCGTGGGGCCAGTCCCTCCGCCGTGGGGGCCAGTCCCTCCGCGGTGGGGACACACCTCCACCGTGAGAGGACACCTTCCCCATGGGGACGCTCCCTCCAGCGTGGGGCCAGTCCCTCCGCCGTGGGGCCAGTTCCTCCGCTGTGGGGCCAGTTCCTCCGCCGTGGGGACACACCTCCACCGTGAGAGTACACTTCCCCCATGGGGACGCTCCCTCCGCCGTGGGGCCAGTCCCTCCACCGTGGGGCCAGTCCCTCCGCCGTGGGGACACACCTCCACCGTGAGAGGACACCTTCCCCATGGGGACGCTCCCTCCACCGTGGGGCCAGTCCCTCCGCCGTGGGGCCAGTCCCTCCGCGGTGGGGACACACCTCCACCGTGAGAGGACACCTTCCCCATGGGGACGCTCCCTCCACCGTGGGGCCAGTCCCTCCGCCGTGGGGCCAGTTCCTCCGCCGTGGGGCCAGTTCCTCCGCCGTGGGGACACACCTCCACCGTGAGAGTACACTTCCCCCATGGGGACGCTCCCTCCGCCGTGGGGCCAGTCCCTCCGCCGTGGGGCCAGTCCCTCCGCCGTGGGGCCAGTCCCTCCGCCGTGGGGACACACCTCCACCGTGAGAGGACACCTTCCCCATGGGGACGCTCCCTCCACCGTGGGGCCAGTCCCTCCGCCGTGGGGCCAGTCCCTCCGCGGTGGGGACACACCTCCACCGTGAGAGGACACCTTCCCCATGGGGACGCTCCCTCCACCGTGGGGCCAGTCCCTCCGCCGTGGGGCCAGTTCCTCCGCCGTGGGGCCAGTTCCTCCGCCGTGGGGACACACCTCCACCGTGAGAGTACACTTCCCCCATGGGGACGCTCCCTCCGCCGTGGGGCCAGTCCCTCCGCCGTGGGGCCAGTCCCTCCGCCGTGGGGCCAGTTCCTCCGCGGTGGGGACACACCTCCACCGTGAGAGTACACTTCACCCCTCCCCCCATGCGGACGCTCCCTCCGCCGTGGGGCCAGTTCCTCCACGGTGGGGACACGCCTCCACCGTGAGAGTACACTTCCCCCATAGGGACGCTCTCTCCACCGTGGGGCCAGTCCCTCCGCCATGGGGCCAGTTCCTCCGCCGTGGGGCCAGTTCCTCCGCGGTGGGGACACACCACCACCGTGAGAGGACATTTCCCCCATGGGGATGCTGGCTCTGCCCTGGGGACGCTCCCTCCGCCGTGGGGACCCTCCCTCTGCCGTGGGGCCAGTTCCTCCACCGCGGGGACGCAGCTCCACCGTGGGGACACACCGCCATCACAGGAATGCTCCCCCCTTCTTGGGGACGCTCCGTCCGCTGGGAGGGCGCTCCCTGCATCGTGTGTCCCTGATCCCACCTCACCCAGACCCACCCCCTCCTCCCCCACCACCCCAGGGGTCACTCCATCCCCCTCCCAGCCAGTGACTCCAGGGCACTGGGCCTTGACCCCTGACCTTTGATCCCTGCTCCCCCTCACTCACCTTTCCCTCCATCACCTCCACCAATCGGTGAACAACGAGGTCCTGAGCACAAGCCGCCTTCCTCAGGGCGAGGGTCAGTGTCTTCTGGAGGGAGAGATGGGGGAGTGAAAGAAGGGTGGCTAAGGTGGGGGGGGTACAGAGACAGTCCCCATTGTGTAAGGGGGGTTACAGAGACACTGCCCGGTGGGTAAGGGGGTTACAGAGACACTGCCCGGTGGGTAAGGGGGTTACAGAGACAGTGCCCAGTGGGTAAGGGGGTTACAGAGACAGTGCCCGGTGAGTAAGGGGGTTACAGAGACACTGCCCAGTGGGTAAGGGGGTTACAGAGACAATGCCCGGTGGGTAAGGGGGTTACAGAGACACTGCCCAGTGGGTAAGGGGGTTACAGAGACAATGCCCGGTGGGTAAGGGGGTTACAGAAACACTGCCCGGTGAGTAAGGGAGTTACAGAGACAGTGCCCGGTGGGTAAGGGGGTTACAGAGACACTGCCCGGTGAGTAAGGGGGTTACAGAAACACTGCCCAGTGGGTAAGGGGGTTACAGAGACAGTGCCCAGTGGGTAAGGGGGTTAGACAAACACTGCCCGGTGGGTAAGGGGGTTACAGAGACGCTGCCCGGTGAGTAAGGGGGTTACAGAGACAGAGCCCAGTGGGTAAGGGGGTTAGACAAACACTGCCCGGTGGGTAAGGGGGTTACAGAGACACTGCCCGGTGAGTAAGGGGGTTACAGAAACTCTGCCCAGTGGGTAAGGGGGTTACAGAGACAGTGCCCAGTGGGTAAGGGGGTTAGACAAACACTGCCCGGTGGGTAAGGGGGTTACAGAGACGCTGCCCAGTGGGTAAGGGGGTTACAGAGACACTGCCCGGTGAGTAAGGGGGTTACAGAAACTCTGCCCAGTGGGTAAGGGGGTTACAGAGACAGTGCCCCGTGGGTAAGAGGTTACAGAGACAGAGCCCAGTGGGTAAGGGGGTTACAGAGACAGTGCCCAGTGGGTACGGGGGTTACAGAGACACTGCCCGGTGGGTAAAAGGGTTACAGAGACAGTGCCCAGTGTGTAAGGGGGTTACAGAGACAGAGCCCAGTTGGTAAGGGAGTTACAGAGACAGTGCCCAGTGGGGTAAGGGGGTTACAGAGACAGTGCCCGGAGGGTAAGGGGGTGACAGAGACACTGCCTAGTGGGTAAGGGGGTTACAGAGACAGTGCCCAGTGGGTAAGGGGGTTATAGAGACAGTGCCCAGAGGGTAAGGGGGTTACAGTGACACTGCCCAGTGGGTATGGGGTTTACAGAGACGGGGCCAGTGGGTAAGGGGGTTACAGTGGGTAAGGGGTTACAGAGACACTGCCCAGTCATTAAGGGGGTTACAGAGACAGTGCCCAGTGGGTAAGAGGTTACAGAGAACAGAGCCCAGTGGGTAAGGGGGTTACAGAGACACTGCCCGGTGTGTAAGTGGGTTACAGAGACACTGCCCAGTGGGTAAGGGGTTTACAGAGACAGTGCCCAGTGTGTAAGGGGGTTACAGAGACACTGCCCGGTGGATAAGGGGGTTACAGAGACACTGCCTGGTGGGTACGGGGGTTACAGAGACACTGCCCGGTGGGTAAGGGGGTGACAGAGACACGGCCCACTGGGTAAGGGGGTTACAGAGACAGTGCCCAGTGGGTAAGGGGGTTACAGAGACACTGCCCGGTGGGTAAGGGGGTTACAGAGACACTGCCCGGTGGGTAAGGGGGTTACAGAGACACTGCCCGGTGGGTAAGGGGGTTACAGAGACAGAGCCCGGTGGGTAAGGGGGTTACAGAGACAGTGCCCAGTGGGTAAGGGGGTTACATAGACACTGCCCGGTGGGTAAGGGGGTTACAGAGACACTGCCCAGTGGGTAAGGGGGTTACAGAGACAGGGCCCACTGGGTAAGGGGGTTACAGAGACACTGACCAGTGGGTAAGGGGTTTACAGAGACAGAGCGCAGTGGGTAAGGGGGGTTACAGAGACACTGCCCAGTGGGTAAGGGGGTTACAGAGACACTGCCCAGTGGGTAAGGAGGTTACAGAAACACTGCCCGGTGGGTAAGGGGGTGACAGAGACAGTGCCCAGTGGGTAAGGGGGTTACAGAGACACTGCCCGGTGGGTAAGGGGGTTACAGAGACACTGCCCGGTGGGTAAGGGGGTTACAGAGACAGTGCCCAGTGGGTAAGGGGGTTACAGAGACAGAGCCAGTGGGTAAGGGGGTTACAGAGACACTGCCCGGTGGGTAAGGGGGTTACAGAGACAGAGCCCGGTGGGTAAGGGGGTTACAGAGACACTGCCCGGTGAGTAAGGGGGTTACAGAAACACTGCCCAGTGGGTAAGGGGGTTACAGAGACAGTGCCCTGTGGGTAAGAGGTTACAGAGACAGAGCCCAGTGGGTAAGGGGGTTACAGAGACAGTGCCCAGTGGGTAAGGGGGTTACAGAGACAGTGCCCGGTGGGTAAGGGGGTTACAGAGACAGTGCCCAGTGGGTAAGCGGTTACAGAGACAGAGCCCAGTGGGTAAGGGGGTTACAGAGACAGTGCCCGGTGGGTAAGGGGGTTACACAGACAGTGCCCAGTTGGTAAGGGAGTTACAGAGACAGTGCCCAGTGGGTAAGGGGGTTACAGAGACAGTGCCCGGAGGGTAAGGGGGTTACAGAGACACTGCCCGGTGGGTAAGGGGGTTACAGAGACAGTGCCCAGTGGGTAAGGGGGCTATAGAGACAGTGCCCAGAGGGTAAGGGGTTTACAGTGACACTGCCCAGTGGGTAAGAGGTTTCCAGAGACAGTGCCCAGTGGGTAAGGGGGGTTACAGAGACACTGTCCAGTGGGTAAGGGGTTTACAGAGACAGTGCCCGGTGGGTAAGGGGGTTACAGTGGGTAAGGGGTTACAGAGACACTGCCCAGTCATTAAGGGGGTTACAGAGAGAGTGCCCAGTGGGTAAGAGGGTTACAGAGACACTGCCCAGTGGGTAAGAGGTTACAGAGACAGAGCCCAGTGGGTAAGGGGGTGACAGAGACACTGCCTAGTGGGCAAGGGGGTTACAGAGACAGAGCCCAGTGGGTAAGGGGGTGACAGAGACACTGCCCAGTGGGTAAGGGGGTTACAGAGACACTGCCCAGTGGGTAAGGGGTTTACAGAGACAGTGCCCAGTGGGTAAAGGGGTTACAGAGACACTGCCCAGTGGGTAAGGGGGTACAGAGACAGTGCCCAGTGGGTAAGGGGGTTACAGAGACACTGCCCGTTGGGTAAGGGGGTTACTGATACACTGCCCAGTGGGTAAGGGGGTGACAGAGACAGTGCCCAGTGGGTAAGGGGGTTACAGAGACACTGCCCGGTGGGTAAGGGGGTTACAGAGACACTGCCCGGTGGGTAAGGGGGTTACAGAGACAGAGCCCGGTGGGTAAGGGGGTTACAGAGACACTGCCCGGTGGGTAAGGGGGTTACAGAGACAGTGCCCAGTGGGTAAGGGGGTTACAGAGACAGAGCCCAGTGGGTAAGGGGGTGACAGAGACACTGCCCGGTGGGTAAGGGGGTTACAGAGACAGAGCCCGGTGGGTAAGGGGGTTACAGAGACACTGCCCAGTGGGTAAGGGGGTTACAGAGACACTGACCAGTGGGTAAGAGGTTTACAGAGACAGAGCCCAGTGGGTAAGGGGGGTTACAGAGACACTGCCCAGTGAGTAAGGGGGTTACAGAGACAGGGCCCAGTGGGTAAGGGGGTTACAGAGACACTGCCCGGTGGGTAAGGGGGTTAAAGAGACAGGGCCCAGTGGGTAAGGGGGTTACAGAGACACTGCCCAGAGGGTAAGGGGGTTACAGAGACAGTGCCCGGTGGGTAAGGGGGTTACAGAGACAGTGCCCGGTGGGTAAGGGGGTTACAGAGACAGTGCCCGGTGAGTAAGGCGGTTACAGAAACACTGCCCGGTGGGTAAGGGGTTACAGAGACACTGCCCGGTGGGTAAGGGGGTTACAGAGACAGAGCCCAGTGGGTAAGGGGGTTACAGAGACAGTGCCCGGTGGGTAAGGGGGTTACAGAGACAGAGCCCAGTGGGTAAGGGGGTTACAGAGACAGTGCCCGGTGGGTAAGGGGGTTACAGAGACAGTGCCCGGTGAGTAAGGGGGTTACAGAAACACTGCCCGGTGGGTAAGGGGGTTACAGAGACACTGCCCAGTGGGTAAGGGGGTTACAGAGACAGGGCCCAGTGGGTAAGGGGGTTACAGAGACAGTGCCCGGTGGGTAAGGGGGTTACAGAGACAGTGCCCAGTGTGTAAGGGGATGACAGAGACACTGCCCATTGGGTAAGGGGGTTACAGAGACACTGCCCAGTGGGTAAGGGGGTTACAGAGACAGTGCCCAGTGGGTAAGGGGGTTACAGAGACACTGCCTGGTGGGTACGGGGGTTACAGAGACACTGCCCGGTGGGTAAGGGGGTGACAGAGACACAGCCCACTGGGTAAGGGGGTTACAGAGACAGTGCCCAGTGGGTAAGGGGGTTCCAGAGACAGAGCCCAGTGGGTAAGGGGGTTACAGAGACACTGCCCGGTGGGTAAGGGGTTTACAGAGACAGAGCGCAGTGGGTAAGGGGATTACAGAGACACTGCCCAGTGGGTAAGGGGGTTACAGAGACAGAGCCCAGTGGGTAAGGGGGTTACACAGACACTGCCTGGTGGTAAGGAGGTTACAGAAACACTGCCCGGTGGGTAAGGGGGGTGACAGAGACAGTGCCCAGTGGGTAAGGGGGTTACAGAGACACTGCCCGGTGGGTAAGGGGGTTACAGAGACACTGCCCAGAGGGTAAGGGGGTTACAGAGACACTGCCCGGTGGGTAAGGGGGTTACAGAGACACTGCCCAGAGGGTAAGGGGGTTACAGAGACACTGCCCGGTGGGTAAGGGGGTTACAGAGACACTGCCCAGTGAGTAAGGGGGTTACAGATACACTGCCCAGTGGGTAAGGGGGTTACAGAGACAGTGCCCTGTGGGTAAGAGGTTACAGAGACAGAGCCCAGTGGGTAAGGGGGTTACAGAGACAGTGCCCAGTCGGTAAGGGGGTTACAGAGACACTGCCCAGTGGGTAGTGGGGTTACAGAGAGTGCCCAGTGGGTAAGGGGGTTACAGAGACAGAGCCCAGTGGGTAAGGGGGTTACAGAGACAGTGCCCTGTGGGTAAGAGGTTACAGAGACAGAGCCCACTGGGTAAGGGGGTTACAGAGACAGTGCCCAGTGGGTAAGGGGGTTACATAGACAGTGCCCGGTGGGTAAGGGGGTTATAGAGACAGTGCCCAGAGGGTAAGGGGGTTACAGTGACACTGCCCAGTGGGTATGGGGTTTACAGAGACAGTGCCCACTGGGTAAGGGGGTTACATAGACAGTGCCCGGTGGGTAAGGGGGTTATAGAGACAGTGCCCAGAGGGTAAGGGGGGTTACAGAGACACTGTCCAGTGGGTAAGGGGTTTACAGCGACAGTGCCCGGTGGGTAAGGGGGTTACAGTGGGTAAGGGGTTACAGAGACACTGCCCAGTCATTAAGGGGGTTACAGAGAGAGTTCCCAGTGGGTAAGAGGGTTACAGAGACACTGCCCAGTGGGTAAGAGGTTACAGAGACAGAGCCCAGTGGGTAAGGGGGTGACAGAGACACTGCCTAGTGGGCAAGGGGGTTACAGAGACAGAGCCCAGTGGGTAAGGGGGTGACAGAGACACTGCCCAGTGGGTAAGGGGGTTACAGAGACACTGCCCAGTGTGTAAGGGGGTTACAGAGACAGAGCTCAGTGGGTAAGGGGGTTACAGAGACACTGCCCGGTGGGTAAGGGGGTTACAGAGACACTGCCCGGTGGGTAAGGGGGTTACAGAGACAGAGCCTGGTGGGTAAGGGGGTTACAGAGACAGAGCCCGGTGGGTAAGGGGGTTACAGAGACAGAGCCCGGTGGGTAAGGGGGTTACAGAGACAGTGCCCAGTGGGTAAGGGGGTTACAGAGACAGAGCCCGAAGGGTAAGGGGGTTACAGAGACACTGCCCGGTGGGCAAGGGGTTTACAGAGACAGTGCCCAGTTGGTAAGGGGGTTACAGAGACACTGTCCGGTGGGCAAGGGGTTTACAGAGACAGTGCCCAGTTGGTAAGGGGGTTACAGAGACACTGCCCGGTGGGCAAGGGGTTTACAGAGACAGTGCCCAGTTGGTAAGGGGGTTACAGAGACACTGCCCAGTGGGCAAGGGGTTTACAGAGACAGTGCCCGGAGGGTAAGGGGGTTACAGAGACACTGCCCAGTGGGTAAGGGGGTTACAGAGAGTGCCCGGTGGGTAAGGGGGTTATAGAGACAGTGCCCAGAGGGTAAGGGGGGTTACAGAGACACTGTCCAGTGGGTAAGGGGTTTACAGCGACAGTGCCCGGTGTGTAAGGGGGTTACAGTGGGTAAGGGGTTACAGAGACACTGCCCAGTCATTAAGGGGGTTACAGAGAGAGTGCCCAGTGGGTAAGAGGGTTACAGAGACACTGCCCAGTGGGTAAGAGGTTACAGAGACAGAGCCCAGTGGGTAAGGGGGTGACAGAGACACTGCCTAGTGGGCAAGGGGGTTACAGAGACAGAGCCCAGTGGGTAAGGGGGTGACAGAGACACTGCCCAGTGGGTAAGGGGGTTACAGAGACACTGCCCAGTGTGTAAGGGGGTTACAGAGACAGAGCTCAGTGGGTAAGGGGGTTACAGAGACACTGCCCGGTGGGTAAGGGGGTTACAGAGACACTGCCCGGTGGGTAAGGGGGTTACAGAGACAGAGCCCGGTGGGTAAGGGGGTTACAGAGACAGAGCCCGGTGGGTAAGGGGGTTACAGAGACAGTGCCCAGTGGGTAAGGGGGTTACAGAGACAGAGCCCGAAGGGTAAGGGGGTTACAGAGACACTGCCCGGTGGGCAAGGGGTTTACAGAGACAGTGCCCAGTTGGTAAGGGGGTTACAGAGACACTGCCCGGTGGGCAAGGGGTTTACAGAGACAGTGCCCAGTTGGTAAGGGGGTTACAGAGACACTGCCCGGTGGGCAAGGGGTTTACAGAGACAGTGCCCAGTTGGGAAGGGGGTTACAGAGACACTGCCCAGTGGGCAAGGGGTTTACAGAGACAGTGCCCGGAGGGTAAGGGGGTTACAGAGACACTGCCCAGTGGGTAAGGGGGTTACAGAGAGTGCCCAGTGGGTAAGGGGGTTACAGAGACAGAGCCCAGTGGGTAAGGGTGTTACAGAAACACTGCCCAGTGGGTAAGGGGGTGACAGAGACAGTGCCCTGTGGGTAAGGGGGTTACAGAGACAGTGCCCGGTGGGTAAGGGGGTTACCGAGACAGTGCCCAGTGGGTAAGGGGGTTACAGATACAGAGCCCAGTTGGTAAGGGAGTTACAGAGACAGTGCCCGGAGGGTAAGGCGGTGACAGAGACAGTGCCCAGAGGGCAAGGGGGTTACAGTGACACTGCCCAGTGGGTATGGGGTTTACAGAGACAGTGCCCAGTGAGTAAGGGGGTTACAGAGACACTGCCCGGTGGGTAAGGGGGTTACAGAGACACTGCCCGGTGGGTAAGGGGGTTACAGAGACAGTGCCCACTGGGTAAGGGAGTTACAGAGACAGTGCCCGGTGGGTAAGGGGGTTACAGAGACAGAGCCCGGTGGGTAAGGGAGTTACAGAGACACTGCCCGGTGGGTAAGGGGGTTACAGAGACAGTGCCCAGTGGGTAAGGGGGTTACAGAGACACTGCCCGGTGGGTAAGGGGGTTACAGAGACACTGCCCGGAGGGCAAGGGGTTTACAGAGACAGTGCCCAGTTGGTCAGGGGGTTACAGAGACACTGCCCGGTGGGCAAGGGGTTTACAGAGACAGTGCCCAGTTGGTAAGGGGGTTACAGAGACACTGCCCAGTGGGCAAGGAGTTTACAGAGACAGTGCCCGGAGGGTAAGGGGGTTACAGAGACACTGCCCAGTGGGTAAGGGGGTTACAGAGAGTGCCCAGTGGGTAAGGGGGTTACAGAGACAGAGCCCAGTGGGTAAGGGGGTTACAGAGACACTGACCGGTGGGTAAGGGGGTTACAGAGACAGAGCCCGGTGGGTAAGGGGGTTACAGAGACACTGCCCAGTGGGTAAGGGGGTTACAGAAACACTGCCCAGTGGGTAAGGGGGTTACAGAGACAGTGCCCTCTGGGTAAGGGGGTTACAGAGACAGTGCCCGGTGGGTAAGGGGGTTACCGAGACAGTGCCCAGTGGGTAAGGGGGTTACAGATACAGAGCCCAGTTGGTAAGGGAGTTACAGAGACAGTGCCCGGAGGGTAAGGCGGTGACAGAGACAGTGCCCAGAGGGCAAGGGGGTTACAGTGACACTGCCCAGTGGGTAAGGGGTTTACAGAGACAGTGCCCAGTGGGTAAGGGGGTTACAGAGACAGTGCCCAGAGGGCAAGGGGGTTACAGTGACACTGCCCAGTGGGTATGGGGTTTACAGAGACAGTGCCCGGTGAGTAAGGGGGTTACAGAGACAGTGCCCAGTGGGTAAGGGGGTTACAGAGACAGTGCCCGGTGAGTAAGGGGGTTACAGAGACACTGCCCGGTGGGTAAGGGGGTTACAGAGACAGTGCCCGGTGAGTAAGGGGGTTACAGAGACACTGCCCGGTGAGTAAGAGGGTTACAGAGACACTGCCCAGTGGGTAAGGGGGTTACAGAGACAGTGCCCCGTGGGTAAGGGGGTTACAGAGACACTGCCCGGTGAGTAAGGGGGTTACAGAAACTCTGCCCAGTGGGTAAGGGGGTTACAGAGACAGTACCCAGTGGGTAAGGGGGTTAGACAAACACTGCCCGGTGGGTAAGGGGGTTACAGAGACGCTGCCCAGTGGGTAAGGGGGTTACAGAGACACTGCCCGGTGAGTAAGGGGGTTACAGAAACTCTGCCCAGTGGGTAAGGGGGTTACAGAGACAGTGCCCCGTGGGTAAGAGGTTACAGAGACAGAGCCCAGTGGGTAAGGGGGTTACAGAGACAGTGCCCAGTGGGTACGGGGGTTACAGAGACACTGCCCGGTGGGTAAAAGGGTTACAGAGACAGTGCCCAGTGTGTAAGGGGGTTACAGAGACAGAGCCCAGTTGGTAAGGGAGTTACAGAGACAGTGCCCAGTGGGTAAGGGGGTTACAGAGACAGTGCCCGGAGGGTAAGGGGGTGACAGAGACACTGCCCGGTGGGTAAGGGGGTTACAGAGACAGTGCCCGGTGAGTAAGGGGGTTACAGAGACACTGCCCGGTGAGTAAGAGGGTTACAGAGACACTGCCCAGTGGGTAAGGGGGTTATAGAGACAGTGCCCAGAGGGTAAGGGGGGTTACAGAGACACTGTCCAGTGGGTAAGGGGTTTACAGCGACAGTGCCCGGTGGGTAAGGGGGTTACAGTGGGTAAGGGGTTACAGAGACACTGCCCAGTCATTAAGGGGGTTACAGAGAGAGTTCCCAGTGGGTAAGAGGGTTACAGAGACACTGCCCAGTGGGTAAGAGGTTACAGAGACAGAGCCCAGTGGGTAAGGGGGTGACAGAGACACTGCCTAGTGGGCAAGGGGGTTACAGAGACAGAGCCCAGTGGGTAAGGGGGTGACAGAGACACTGCCCAGTGGGTAAGGGGGTTACAGAGACACTGCCCAGTGTGTAAGGGGGTTACAGAGACAGAGCTCAGTGGGTAAGGGGGTTACAGAGACACTGCCCGGTGGGTAAGGGGGTTACAGAGACACTGCCCGGTGGGTAAGGGGGTTACAGAGACAGAGCCTGGTGGGTAAGGGGGTTACAGAGACAGAGCCCGGTGGGTAAGGGGGTTACAGAGACAGAGCCCGGTGGGTAAGGGGGTTACAGAGACAGTGCCCAGTGGGTAAGGGGGTTACAGAGACAGAGCCCGAAGGGTAAGGGGGTTACAGAGACACTGCCCGGTGGGCAAGGGGTTTACAGAGACAGTGCCCAGTTGGTAAGGGGGTTACAGAGACACTGTCCGGTGGGCAAGGGGTTTACAGAGACAGTGCCCAGTTGGTAAGGGGGTTACAGAGACACTGCCCGGTGGGCAAGGGGTTTACAGAGACAGTGCCCAGTTGGTAAGGGGGTTACAGAGACACTGCCCAGTGGGCAAGGGGTTTACAGAGACAGTGCCCGGAGGGTAAGGGGGTTACAGAGACACTGCCCAGTGGGTAAGGGGGTTACAGAGAGTGCCCGGTGGGTAAGGGGGTTATAGAGACAGTGCCCAGAGGGTAAGGGGGGTTACAGAGACACTGTCCAGTGGGTAAGGGGTTTACAGCGACAGTGCCCGGTGTGTAAGGGGGTTACAGTGGGTAAGGGGTTACAGAGACACTGCCCAGTCATTAAGGGGGTTACAGAGAGAGTGCCCAGTGGGTAAGAGGGTTACAGAGACACTGCCCAGTGGGTAAGAGGTTACAGAGACAGAGCCCAGTGGGTAAGGGGGTGACAGAGACACTGCCTAGTGGGCAAGGGGGTTACAGAGACAGAGCCCAGTGGGTAAGGGGGTGACAGAGACACTGCCCAGTGGGTAAGGGGGTTACAGAGACACTGCCCAGTGTGTAAGGGGGTTACAGAGACAGAGCTCAGTGGGTAAGGGGGTTACAGAGACACTGCCCGGTGGGTAAGGGGGTTACAGAGACACTGCCCGGTGGGTAAGGGGGTTACAGAGACAGAGCCTGGTGGGTAAGGGGGTTACAGAGACAGTGCCCAGTGGGTAAGGGGGTTACAGAGACACTGCCCAGTGTGTAAGGGGGTTACAGAGACAGAGCTCAGTGGGTAAGGGGGTTACAGAGACACTGCCCGGTGGGTAAGGGGGTTACAGAGACACTGCCCGGTGGGTAAGGGGGTTACAGAGACAGAGCCCGGTGGGTAAGGGGGTTACAGAGACAGTGCCCAGTGGGTAAGGGGGTTACAGAGACAGAGCCCGAAGGGTAAGGGGGTTACAGAGACACTGCCCGGTGGGCAAGGGGTTTACAGAGACAGTGCCCAGTTGGTAAGGGGGTTACAGAGACACTGCCCGGTGGGCAAGGGGTTTACAGAGACAGTGCCCAGTTGGTAAGGGGGTTACAGAGACACTGCCCGGTGGGCAAGGGGTTTACAGAGACAGTGCCCAGTTGGTAAGGGGGTTACAGAGACACTGCCCAGTGGGCAAGGGGTTTACAGAGACAGTGCCCGGAGGGTAAGGGGGTTACAGAGACACTTCCCAGTGGGTAAGGGGGTTACAGAGAGTGCCCAGTGGGTAAGGGGGTTACAGAGACAGAGCCCAGTGGGTAAGGGTGTTACAGAAACACTGCCCAGTGGGTAAGGGGGTTACAGAGACAGTGCCCTGTGGGTAAGGGGGTTACAGAGACAGTGCCCGGTGGGTAAGGGGGTTACCGAGACAGTGCCCAGTGGGTAAGGGGGTTACAGATACAGAGCCCAGTTGGTAAGGGAGTTACAGAGACAGTGCCCGGAGGGTAAGGCGGTGACAGAGACAGTGCCCAGAGGGCAAGGGGGTTACAGTGACACTGCCCAGTGGGTAAGGGGTTTACAGAGACAGTGCCCAGTGGGTAAGGGGGTTTCAGAGACAGTGCCCAGTGAGTAAGGGGGTTACAGAGACACTGCCCGGTGGGTAAGGGGGTTACAGAGACACTGCCCGGTGGGTAAGGGGGTTACAGAGACACGGCCCACTGGATAAGGGAGTTACAGAGACAGTGCCCGGTGGGTAAGGGGGTTACAGAGACAGAGCCCGGTGGGTAAGGGAGTTACAGAGACACTGCCCGGTGGGTAAGGGGGTTACAGAGACAGTGCCCAGTGGGTAAGGGGGTTACAGAGACACTGCCCGGTGGGTAAGGGGGTTACAGAGACACTGCCCGGAGGGCAAGGGGTTTACAGAGACAGTGCCCAGTTGGTCAGGGGGTTACAGAGACACTGCCCGGTGGGCAAGGGGTTTACAGAGACAGTGCCCAGTTGGTAAGGGGGTTACAGAGACACTGCCCAGTGGGCAAGGAGTTTACAGAGACAGTGCCCGGAGGGTAAGGGGGTTACAGAGACACTGCCCAGTGGGTAAGGGGGTTACAGAGAGTGCCCAGTGGGTAAGGGGGTTACAGAGACAGAGCCCAGTGGGTAAGGGGGTTACAGAGACACTGACCGGTGGGTAAGGGGGTTACAGAGACAGAGCCCGGTGGGTAAGGGGGTTACAGAGACACTGCCCAGTGGGTAAGGGGGTTACAGAAACACTGCCCAGTGGGTAAGGGGGTTACAGAGACAGTGCCCTCTGGGTAAGGGGGTTACAGAGACAGTGCCCAGTGGGTAAGGGGGTTACCGAGACAGTGCCCAGTGGGTAAGGGGGTTACAGATACAGAGCCCAGTTGGTAAGGGAGTTACAGAGACAGTGCCCGGAGGGTAAGGCGGTGACAGAGACAGTGCCCAGAGGGCAAGGGGGTTACAGTGACACTGCCCAGTGGGTAAGGGGTTTACAGAGACAGTGCCCAGTGGGTAAGGGGGTTACAGAGACAGTGCCCAGAGGGCAAGGGGGTTACAGTGACACTGCCCAGTGGGTATGGGGTTTACAGAGACAGTGCCCGGTGAGTAAGGGGGTTACAGAGACAGTGCCCGGTGGGTAAGGGGGTTACCGAGACAGTGCCCAGTGGGTAAGGGGGTTACAGATACAGAGCCCAGTTGGTAAGGGAGTTACAGAGACAGTGCCCGGAGGGTAAGGCGGTGACAGAGACAGTGCCCAGAGGGCAAGGGGGTTACAGTGACACTGCCCAGTGGGTAAGGGGTTTACAGAGACAGTGCCCAGTGGGTAAGGGGGTTACAGAGACAGTGCCCAGAGGGCAAGGGGGTTACAGTGACACTGCCCAGTGGGTATGGGGTTTACAGAGACAGTGCCCGGTGAGTAAGGGGGTTACAGAGACAGTGCCCAGTGGGTAAGGGGGTTACAGAGACAGTGCCCGGTGAGTAAGGGGGTTACAGAGACACTGCCCGGTGGGTAAGGGGGTTACAGAGACAGTGCCCGGTGAGTAAGGGGGTTACAGAGACACTGCCCGGTGAGTAAGAGGGTTACAGAGACACTGCCCAGTGGGTAAGGGGGTTACAGAGACAGTGCCCCGTGGGTAAGGGGGTTACAGAGACACTGCCCGGTGAGTAAGGGGGTTACAGAAACTCTGCCCAGTGGGTAAGGGGGTTACAGAGACAGTACCCAGTGGGTAAGGGGGTTAGACAAACACTGCCCGGTGGGTAAGGGGGTTACAGAGACGCTGCCCAGTGGGTAAGGGGGTTACAGAGACACTGCCCGGTGAGTAAGGGGGTTACAGAAACTCTGCCCAGTGGGTAAGGGGGTTACAGAGACAGTGCCCCGTGGGTAAGAGGTTACAGAGACAGAGCCCAGTGGGTAAGGGGGTTACAGAGACAGTGCCCAGTGGGTACGGGGGTTACAGAGACACTGCCCGGTGGGTAAAAGGGTTACAGAGACAGTGCCCAGTGTGTAAGGGGGTTACAGAGACAGAGCCCAGTTGGTAAGGGAGTTACAGAGACAGTGCCCAGTGGGTAAGGGGGTTACAGAGACAGTGCCCGGAGGGTAAGGGGGTGACAGAGACACTGCCCGGTGGGTAAGGGGGTTACAGAGACAGTGCCCGGTGAGTAAGGGGGTTACAGAGACACTGCCCGGTGAGTAAGAGGGTTACAGAGACACTGCCCAGTGGGTAAGGGGGTTATAGAGACAGTGCCCAGAGGGTAAGGGGGGTTACAGAGACACTGTCCAGTGGGTAAGGGGTTTACAGCGACAGTGCCCGGTGGGTAAGGGGGTTACAGTGGGTAAGGGGTTACAGAGACACTGCCCAGTCATTAAGGGGGTTACAGAGAGAGTTCCCAGTGGGTAAGAGGGTTACAGAGACACTGCCCAGTGGGTAAGAGGTTACAGAGACAGAGCCCAGTGGGTAAGGGGGTGACAGAGACACTGCCTAGTGGGCAAGGGGGTTACAGAGACAGAGCCCAGTGGGTAAGGGGGTGACAGAGACACTGCCCAGTGGGTAAGGGGGTTACAGAGACACTGCCCAGTGTGTAAGGGGGTTACAGAGACAGAGCTCAGTGGGTAAGGGGGTTACAGAGACACTGCCCGGTGGGTAAGGGGGTTACAGAGACACTGCCCGGTGGGTAAGGGGGTTACAGAGACAGAGCCTGGTGGGTAAGGGGGTTACAGAGACAGAGCCCGGTGGGTAAGGGGGTTACAGAGACAGAGCCCGGTGGGTAAGGGGGTTACAGAGACAGTGCCCAGTGGGTAAGGGGGTTACAGAGACAGAGCCCGAAGGGTAAGGGGGTTACAGAGACACTGCCCGGTGGGCAAGGGGTTTACAGAGACAGTGCCCAGTTGGTAAGGGGGTTACAGAGACACTGTCCGGTGGGCAAGGGGTTTACAGAGACAGTGCCCAGTTGGTAAGGGGGTTACAGAGACACTGCCCGGTGGGCAAGGGGTTTACAGAGACAGTGCCCAGTTGGTAAGGGGGTTACAGAGACACTGCCCAGTGGGCAAGGGGTTTACAGAGACAGTGCCCGGAGGGTAAGGGGGTTACAGAGACACTGCCCAGTGGGTAAGGGGGTTACAGAGAGTGCCCGGTGGGTAAGGGGGTTATAGAGACAGTGCCCAGAGGGTAAGGGGGGTTACAGAGACACTGTCCAGTGGGTAAGGGGTTTACAGCGACAGTGCCCGGTGTGTAAGGGGGTTACAGTGGGTAAGGGGTTACAGAGACACTGCCCAGTCATTAAGGGGGTTACAGAGAGAGTGCCCAGTGGGTAAGAGGGTTACAGAGACACTGCCCAGTGGGTAAGAGGTTACAGAGACAGAGCCCAGTGGGTAAGGGGGTGACAGAGACACTGCCTAGTGGGCAAGGGGGTTACAGAGACAGAGCCCAGTGGGTAAGGGGGTGACAGAGACACTGCCCAGTGGGTAAGGGGGTTACAGAGACACTGCCCAGTGTGTAAGGGGGTTACAGAGACAGAGCTCAGTGGGTAAGGGGGTTACAGAGACACTGCCCGGTGGGTAAGGGGGTTACAGAGACACTGCCCGGTGGGTAAGGGGGTTACAGAGACAGAGCCTGGTGGGTAAGGGGGTTACAGAGACAGAGCCCGGTGGGTAAGGGGGTTACAGAGACAGAGCCCGGTGGGTAAGGGGGTTACAGAGACAGTGCCCAGTGGGTAAGGGGGTTACAGAGACAGAGCCCGAAGGGTAAGGGGGTTACAGAGACACTGCCCGGTGGGCAAGGGGTTTACAGAGACAGTGCCCAGTTGGTAAGGGGGTTACAGAGACACTGCCCGGTGGGCAAGGGGTTTACAGAGACAGTGCCCAGTTGGTAAGGGGGTTACAGAGACACTGCCCGGTGGGCAAGGGGTTTACAGAGACAGTGCCCAGTTGGTAAGGGGGTTACAGAGACACTGCCCAGTGGGCAAGGGGTTTACAGAGACAGTGCCCGGAGGGTAAGGGGGTTACAGAGACACTTCCCAGTGGGTAAGGGGGTTACAGAGAGTGCCCAGTGGGTAAGGGGGTTACAGAGACAGAGCCCAGTGGGTAAGGGTGTTACATAAACACTGCCCAGTGGGTAAGGGGGTTACAGAGACAGTGCCCTGTGGGTAAGGGGGTTACAGAGACAGTGCCCGGTGGGTAAGGGGGTTACCGAGACAGTGCCCAGTGGGTAAGGGGGTTACAGATACAGAGCCCAGTTGGTAAGGGAGTTACAGAGACAGTGCCCGGAGGGTAAGGCGGTGACAGAGACAGTGCCCAGAGGGCAAGGGGGTTACAGTGACACTGCCCAGTGGGTAAGGGGTTTACAGAGACAGTGCCCAGTGGGTAAGGGGGTTTCAGAGACAGTGCCCAGTGAGTAAGGGGGTTACAGAGACACTGCCCGGTGGGTAAGGGGGTTACAGAGACACTGCCCGGTGGGTAAGGGGGTTACAGAGACACGGCCCACTGGATAAGGGAGTTACAGAGACAGTGCCCGGTGGGTAAGGGGGTTACAGAGACAGAGCCCGGTGGGTAAGGGAGTTACAGAGACACTGCCCGGTGGGTAAGGGGGTTACAGAGACAGTGCCCAGTGGGTAAGGGGGTTACAGAGACACTGCCCGGTGGGTAAGGGGGTTACAGAGACACTGCCCGGAGGGCAAGGGGTTTACAGAGACAGTGCCCAGTTGGTCAGGGGGTTACAGAGACACTGCCCGGTGGGCAAGGGGTTTACAGAGACAGTGCCCAGTTGGTAAGGGGGTTACAGAGACACTGCCCAGTGGGCAAGGAGTTTACAGAGACAGTGCCCGGAGGGTAAGGGGGTTACAGAGACACTGCCCAGTGGGTAAGGGGGTTACAGAGAGTGCCCAGTGGGTAAGGGGGTTACAGAGACAGAGCCCAGTGGGTAAGGGGGTTACAGAGACACTGACCGGTGGGTAAGGGGGTTACAGAGACAGAGCCCGGTGGGTAAGGGGGTTACAGAGACACTGCCCAGTGGGTAAGGGGGTTACAGAAACACTGCCCAGTGGGTAAGGGGGTTACAGAGACAGTGCCCTCTGGGTAAGGGGGTTACAGAGACAGTGCCCAGTGGGTAAGGGGGTTACCGAGACAGTGCCCAGTGGGTAAGGGGGTTACAGATACAGAGCCCAGTTGGTAAGGGAGTTACAGAGACAGTGCCCGGAGGGTAAGGCGGTGACAGAGACAGTGCCCAGAGGGCAAGGGGGTTACAGTGACACTGCCCAGTGGGTAAGGGGTTTACAGAGACAGTGCCCAGTGGGTAAGGGGGTTACAGAGACAGTGCCCAGAGGGCAAGGGGGTTACAGTGACACTGCCCAGTGGGTATGGGGTTTACAGAGACAGTGCCCGGTGAGTAAGGGGGTTACAGAGACAGTGCCCAGTGGGTAAGGGGGTTACAGAGACAGTGCCCGGTGAGTAAGGGGGTTACAGAGACACTGCCCGGTGGGTAAGGGGGTTACAGAGACACTGCCCAGTGGGTAAGGGGGTTACAGAGACAGTGCCCCGTGGGTAAGGGGGTTACAGAGACACTGCCCGGTGAGTAAGGGGGTTACAGAGACACTGCCCGGTGAGTAAGAGGGTTACAGAGACACTGCCCAGTGGGTAAGGGGGTTACAGAGACAGTGCCCCGTGGGTAAGGGGGTTACAGAGACACTGCCCGGTGAGTAAGGGGGTTACAGAAACTCTGCCCAGTGGGTAAGGGTGTTACAGAGACAGTACCCAGTGGGTAAGGGGGTTAGACAAACACTGCCCGGTGGGTAAGGGGGTTACAGAGACGCTGCCCAGTGGGTAAGGGGGTTACAGAGACACTGCCCGGTGAGTAAGGGGGTTACAGAAACTCTGCCCAGTGGGTAAGGGGGTTACAGAGACAGTGCCCCGTGGGTAAGAGGTTACAGAGACAGAGCCCAGTGGGTAAGGGGGTTACAGAGACAGTGCCCAGTGGGTACGGGGGTTACAGAGACACTGCCCGGTGGGTAAAAGGGTTACAGAGACAGTGCCCAGTGTGTAAGGGGGTTACAGAGACAGAGCCCAGTTGGTAAGGGAGTTACAGAGACAGTGCCCAGTGGGTAAGGGGGTTACAGAGACAGTGCCCGGAGGGTAAGGGGGTGACAGAGACACTGCCCGGTGGGTAAGGGGGTTACAGAGACAGTGCCCGGTGAGTAAGGGGGTTACAGAGACACTGCCCGGTGAGTAAGAGGGTTACAGAGACACTGCCCAGTGGGTAAGGGGGTTACAGAGACAGTGCCCCGTGGGTAAGGGGGTTACAGAGACACTGCCCGGTGAGTAAGGGGGTTACAGAAACTCTGCCCAGTGGGTAAGGGGGTTACAGAGACAGTACCCAGTGGGTAAGGGGGTTAGACAAACACTGCCCGGTGGGTAAGGGGGTTACAGAGACGCTGCCCAGTGGGTAAGGGGGTTACAGAGACACTGCCCGGTGAGTAAGGGGGTTACAGAAACTCTGCCCAGTGGGTAAGGGGGTTACAGAGACAGTGCCCCGTGGGTAAGAGGTTACAGAGACAGAGCCCAGTGGGTAAGGGGGTTACAGAGACAGTGCCCAGTGGGTACGGGGGTTACAGAGACACTGCCCGGTGGGTAAAAGGGTTACAGAGACAGTGCCCAGTGTGAAAGGGGGTGACAGAGACAGAGCCCAGTTGGTAAGGGAGTTACAGAGACAGTGCCCAGTGGGTAAGGGGGTTACAGAGACAGTGCCCGGAGGGTAAGGGGGTGACAGAGACACTGCCTAGTGGGTAAGGGGGTTACAGAGACAGTGCCCAGTGGGTAAGGGGGTTATAGAGACAGTGCCCAGAGGGTAAGGGGGTTACAGTGACACTGCCCAGTGGGTATGGGGTTTACAGAGACGGGGCCAGTGGGTAAGGGGGTTACAGTGGGTAAGGGGTTACAGAGACACTGCCCAGTCATTAAGGGGGTTACAGAGACAGTGCCCAGTGGGTAAGAGGTTACAGAGAACAGAGCCCAGTGGGTAAGGGGGTTACAGAGACACTGCCCGGTGTGTAAGTGGGTTACAGAGACACTGCCCAGTGGGTAAGGGGTTTACAGAGACAGTGCCCAGTGTGTAAGGGGGTTACAGAGACACTGCCCGGTGGGTAAGGGGGTTACAGAGACACTGCCTGGTGGGTACGGGGGTTACAGAGACACTGCCCGGTGGGTAAGGGGGTGACAGAGACACGGCCCACTGGGTAAGGGGGTTACAGAGACAGTGCCCAGTGGGTAAGGGGGTTACAGAGACACTGCCCGGTGGGTAAGGGGGTTACAGAGACACTGCCCGGTGGGTAAGGGGGTTACAGAGACACTGCCCGGTGGGTAAGGGGGTTACAGAGACAGAGCCCGGTGGGTAAGGGGGTTACAGAGACAGTGCCCAGTGGGTAAGGGGGTTACATAGACACTGCCCGGTGGGTAAGGGGGTTACAGAGACACTGCCCAGTGGGTAAGGGGGTTACAGAGACAGGGCCCAGTTGGTAAGGGGGTTACAGAAACACTGCCCGGTGGGTAAGGGAGTTACAGAGACACTGGCCGGTGGGTAAGTGGGTTACAGAGACAGTGCCCAGTGGGTAAGGGAGTTACAGAGACAGAGCCCAGTGGGTAAGGGGGTTACAGAGACACTGCCCGGTGGGTAAGGGGGTTACAGAGACAGAGCCCGGTGGGTAAGGGGGTTACAGAGACAGTGCCCAGTGGGTAAGGGGGTTACATAGACACTGCCCGGTGGGTAAGGGGGTTACAGAGACACTGCCCAGTGGGTAAGGGGGTTACAGAGACAGGGCCCACTGGGTAAGGGGGTTACAGAGACACTGACCAGTGGGTAAGGGGTTTACAGAGACAGAGCGCAGTGGGTAAGGGGGGTTACAGAGACACTGCCCAGTGGGTAAGGGGGTTACAGAGACACTGCCCAGTGGGTAAGGAGGTTACAGAAACACTGCCCGGTGGGTAAGGGGGTGACAGAGACAGTGCCCAGTGGGTAAGGGGGTTACAGAGACACTGCCCGGTGGGTAAGGGGGTTACAGAGACACTGCCCGGTGGGTAAGGGGGTGACAGAGACATGGCCCAATGGGTAAGGGGGTTACAGAGACAGTGCCCAGTGGGTACGGGGGTTACAGAGACAGAGCCCAGTGGGTAAGGGGGTTACAGAGACACTGCCCGGTGGGTAAGGGGGTTACAGAGACAGAGCCCGGTGGGTAAGGGGGTTACAGAGACACTGCCCGGTGAGTAAGGGGGTTACAGAAACACTGCCCAGTGGGTAAGGGGGTTACAGAGACAGTGCCCTGTGGGTAAGAGGTTACAGAGACAGAGCCCAGTGGGTAAGGGGGTTACAGAGACAGTGCCCAGTGGGTAAGGGGGTTACAGAGACAGTGCCCGGTGGGTAAGGGGGTTACAGAGACAGTGCCCAGTGGGTAAGCGGTTACAGAGACAGAGCCCAGTGGGTAAGGGGGTTACAGAGACAGTGCCCGGTGGGTAAGGGGGTTACACAGACAGTGCCCAGTTGGTAAGGGAGTTACAGAGACAGTGCCCAGTGGGTAAGGGGGTTACAGAGACAGTGCCCGGAGGGTAAGGGGGTTACAGAGACACTGCCCGGTGGGTAAGGGGGTTACAGAGACAGTGCCCAGTGGGTAAGGGGGTTATAGAGACAGTGCCCAGAGGGTAAGGGGTTTACAGTGACACTGCCCAGTGGGTAAGAGGTTTCCAGAGACAGTGCCCAGTGGGTAAGGGGGGTTACAGAGACACTGTCCAGTGGGTAAGGGGTTTACAGAGACAGTGCCCGGTGGGTAAGGGGGTTACAGTGGGTAAGGGGTTACAGAGACACTGCCCAGTCATTAAGGGGGTTACAGAGAGAGTGCCCAGTGGGTAAGATGGTTACAGAGACACTGCCCAGTGGGTAAGAGGTTACAGAGACAGAGCCCAGTGGGTAAGGGGGTGACAGAGACACTGCCTAGTGGGCAAGGGGGTTACAGAGACAGAGCCCAGTGGGTAAGGGGGTGACAGAGACACTGCCCAGTGGGTAAGGGGGTTACAGAGACACTGCCCAGTGGGTAAGGGGTTTACAGAGACAGTGCCCAGTGGGTAACGGGGTTACAGAGACACTGCCCAGTGGGTAAGGGGGTACAGAGACAGTGCCCAGTGGGTAAGGGGGTTACAGAGACACTGCCCGTTGGGTAAGGGGGTTACTGATACACTGCCCAGTGGGTAAGGGGGTGACAGAGACAGTGCCCAGTGGGTAAGGGGGTTACAGAGACACTGCCCGGTGGGTAAGGGGGTTACAGAGACACTGCCCGGTGGGTAAGGGGGTTACAGAGACAGAGCCCGGTGGGTAAGGGGGTTACAGAGACACTGCCCGGTGGGTAAGGGGGTTACAGAGACAGTGCCCAGTGGGTAAGGGGGTTACAGAGACAGAGCCCAGTGGGTAAGGGGGTGACAGAGACACTGCCCGGTGGGTAAGGGGGTTACAGAGACAGAGCCCGGTGGGTAAGGGGGTTACAGAGACACTGCCCAGTGGGTAAGGGGGTTACAGAGTAACTGACCAGTGGGTAAGAGGTTTACAGAGACAGAGCCCAGTGGGTAAGGGGGGTTACAGAGACACTGCCCAGTGAGTAAGGGGGTTACAGAGACAGGGCCCAGTGGGTAAGGGGGTTACAGAGACACTGCCCGGTGGGTAAGGGGGTTAAAGAGACAGGGCCCAGTGGGTAAGGGGGTTACAGAGACACTGCCCAGAGGGTAAGGGGGTTACAGAGACAGTGCCCGGTGGGTAAGGGGGTTACAGAGACAGTGCCCGGTGGGTAAGGGGGTTACAGAGACAGTGCCCGGTGAGTAAGGGGGTTACAGAAACACTGCCCGGTGGGTAAGGGGGTTACAGAGACACTGCCCGGTGGGTAAGGGGGTTACAGAGACAGAGCCCAGTGGGTAAGGGGGTTACAGAGACAGTGCCCGGTGGGTAAGGGGGTTACAGAGACAGAGCCCAGTGGGTAAGGGGGTTACAGAGACAGTGCCCGGTGGGTAAGGGGGTTACAGAGACAGTGCCCGGTGAGTAAGGGGGTTACAGAAACACTGCCCGGTGGGTAAGGGGGTTACAGAGACACTGCCCAGTGGGTAAGGGGGTTACAGAGACAGGGCCCAGTGGGTAAGGGGGTTACAGAGACAGTGCCCGGTGGGTAAGGGGGTTACAGAGACAGTGCCCAGTGTGTAAGGGGATGACAGAGACACTGCCCATTGGGTAAGGGGGTTACAGAGACACTGCCCAGTGGGTAAGGGGGTTACAGAGACAGTGCCCAGTGGGTAAGGGGGTTACAGAGACACTGCCTGGTGGGTACGGGGGTTACAGAGACACTGCCCGGTGGGTAAGGGTGTGACAGAGACACAGCCCACTGGGTAAGGGGGTTACAGAGACAGTGCCCAGTGGGTAAGGGGGTTCCAGAGACAGAGCCCAGTGGGTAAGGGGGTTACAGAGACACTGCCCGGTGGGTAAGGGGTTTACAGAGACAGAGCGCAGTGGGTAAGGGGATTACAGAGACACTGCCCAGTGGGTAAGGGGGTTACAGAGACAGAGCCCAGTGGGTAAGGGGGTTACACAGACACTGCCTGGTGGTAAGGAGGTTACAGAAACACTGCCCGGTGGGTAAGGGGGTGACAGAGACAGTGCCCAGTGGGTAAGGGGGTTACAGAGACACTGCCCGGTGGGTAAGGGGGTTACAGAGACACGGCCCAGAGGGTAAGGGGGTTACAGAGACACTGCCCGGTGGGTAAGGGGGTTACAGAGACACTGCCCAGAGGGTAAGGGGGTTACAGAGACACTGCCCGGTGGGTAAGGGGTTTACAGAGACACTGCCCAGTGAGTAAGGGGGTTACAGATACACTGCCCAGTGGGTAAGGGGGTTACAGAGACAGTGCCCTGTGGGTAAGAGGTTACAGAGACAGAGCCCAGTGGGTAAGGGGGTTACAGAGACAGTGCCCAGTGGGTAAGGGGGTTACAGAGACACTGCCCGGTGGGTAAGGGGGTTACTGATACACTGCCCAGTGGGTAAGGGGGTGACAGAGACAGTGCCCAGTGGGTAAGGGGGTTACAGAGACACTGCCCGGTGGGTAAGGGGGTTACAGAGACACTGCCCGGTGGGTAAGGGGGTTACAGAGACAGAGCCCGGTGGGTAAGGGGGTTACAGAGACACTGCCCGGTGGGTAAGGGGGTTACAGAGACAGTGCCCAGTGGGTAAGGGGGTTACAGAGACAGAGCCCAGTGGGTAAGGGGGTGACAGAGACACTGCCCGGTGGGTAAGGGGGTTACAGAGACAGAGCCCGGTGGGTAAGGGGGTTACAGAGACACTGCCCAGTGGGTAAGGGGGTTACAGAGTAACTGACCAGTGGGTAAGAGGTTTACAGAGACAGAGCCCAGTGGGTAAGGGGGGTTACAGAGACACTGCCCAGTGAGTAAGGGGGTTACAGAGACAGGGCCCAGTGGGTAAGGGGGTTACAGAGACACTGCCCGGTGGGTAAGGGGGTTAAAGAGACAGGGCCCAGTGGGTAAGGGGGTTACAGAGACACTGCCCAGAGGGTAAGGGGGTTACAGAGACAGTGCCCGGTGGGTAAGGGGGTTACAGAGACAGTGCCCGGTGGGTAAGGGGGTTACAGAGACAGTGCCCGGTGAGTAAGGGGGTTACAGAAACACTGCCCGGTGGGTAAGGGGGTTACAGAGACACTGCCCGGTGGGTAAGGGGGTTACAGAGACACTGCCCGGTGGGTAAGGGGGTTACAGAGACAGAGCCCAGTGGGTAAGGGGGTTACAGAGACAGTGCCCGGTGGGTAAGGGGGTTACAGAGACAGAGCCCAGTGGGTAAGGGGGTTACAGAGACAGTGCCCGGTGGGTAAGGGGGTTACAGAGACAGTGCCCGGTGAGTAAGGGGGTTACAGAAACACTGCCCGGTGGGTAAGGGGGTTACAGAGACACTGCCCAGTGGGTAAGGGGGTTACAGAGACAGGGCCCAGTGGGTAAGGGGGTTACAGAGACAGTGCCCGGTGGGTAAGGGGGTTACAGAGACAGTGCCCAGTGTGTAAGGGGATGACAGAGACACTGCCCATTGGGTAAGGGGGTTACAGAGACACTGCCCAGTGGGTAAGGGGGTTACAGAGACAGTGCCCAGTGGGTAAGGGGGTTACAGAGACACTGCCTGGTGGGTACGGGGGTTACAGAGACACTGCCCGGTGGGTAAGGGGGTGACAGAGACACAGCCCACTGGGTAAGGGGGTTACAGAGACAGTGCCCAGTGGGTAAGGGGGTTCCAGAGACAGAGCCCAGTGGGTAAGGGGGTTACAGAGACACTGCCCGGTGGGTAAGGGGTTTACAGAGACAGAGCGCAGTGGGTAAGGGGATTACAGAGACACTGCCCAGTGGGTAAGGGGGTTACAGAGACAGAGCCCAGTGGGTAAGGGGGTTACACAGACACTGCCTGGTGGTAAGGAGGTTACAGAAACACTGCCCGGTGGGTAAGGGGGTGACAGAGACAGTGCCCAGTGGGTAAGGGGGTTACAGAGACACTGCCCGGTGGGTAAGGGGGTTACAGAGACACGGCCCAGAGGGTAAGGGGGTTACAGAGACACTGCCCGGTGGGTAAGGGGGTTACAGAGACACTGCCCAGAGGGTAAGGGGGTTACAGAGACACTGCCCGGTGGGTAAGGGGTTTACAGAGACACTGCCCAGTGAGTAAGGGGGTTACAGATACACTGCCCAGTGGGTAAGGGGGTTACAGAGACAGTGCCCTGTGGGTAAGAGGTTACAGAGACAGAGCCCAGTGGGTAAGGGGGTTACAGAGACAGTGCCCAGTGGGTAAGGGGGTTACAGAGACACTGCCCGGTGGGTAAGGGGGTTACAGAGACAGAGCCCGGAGGGTAATGGGGTTACAGAGACACTGCCCAGTGGGTAGTGGGGTTACAGACAGTGCCCAGTGGGTAAGGGGGTTACAGAGACAGAGCCCAGTGGGTAAGGGGGTTACAGAGACAGTGCCCTGTGGGTAAGAGGTTACAGAGACAGAGCCCACTGGGTAAGGGGGTTACAGAGACAGTGCCCAGTGGGTAAGGGGGTTTCATAGACAGTGCCCGGTGGGTAAGGGGGTTATAGAGACAGTGCCCAGAGGGTAAGGGGGTTACAGTGACACTGCCCAGTGGGTATGGGGTTTACAGAGACAGTGCCCACTGGGTAAGGGGGTTACATAGACAGTGCCTGGTGGGTAAGGGGGTTACAGAGACACTGTCCAGTGGGTAAGGGGTTTACAGCGACAGTGCCCGGTGGGTAAGGGGGTTACAGTGGGTAAGGGGTTACAGAGACACTGCCCAGTCATTAAGGGGGTTACAGAGAGAGTGCCCAGTGGGTAAGAGGGTTACAGAGACACTGCCCAGTGGGTAAGAGGTTACAGAGACAGAGCCCAGTGGGTAAGGGGGTGACAGAGACACTGCCTAGTGGGCAAGGGGGTTACAGAGACAGAGCCCAGTGGGTAAGGGGGTGACAGAGACACTGCCCAGTGGGTAAGGGGGTTACAGAGACACTGCCCAGTGTGTAAGGGGGTTACAGAGACAGAGCTCAGTGGGTAAGGGGGTTACAGAGACACTGCCCGGTGGGTAAGGGGGTTACAGAGACACTGCCCGGTGGGTAAGGGGGTTACAGAGACAGAGCCTGGTGGGTAAGGGGGTTACAGAGACAGAGCCCGGTGGGTAAGGGGGTTACAGAGACAGAGCCCGGTGGGTAAGGGGGTTACAGAGACAGTGCCCAGTGGGTAAGTGGGTTACAGAGACAGAGCCCGAAGGGTAAGGGGGTGACAGAGACACTGCCCGGTGGGCAAGGGGTTTACAGAGACAGTGCCCAGTTGGTAAGGGGGTTACAGAGACACTGCCCGGTGGGCAAGGGGTTTACAGAGACAGTGCCCAGTTGGTAAGGGGGTTACAGAGACACTGCCCGGTGGGCAGGGGGTTTACAGAGACAGTGCCCAGTTGGTAAGGGGGTTACAGAGACACTGCCCAGTGGGCAAGGGGTTTACAGAGACAGTGCCCGGAGGGTAAGGGGGTTACAGAGACACTGCCCAGTGGGTAAGGGGGTTACAGAGAGTGCCCAGTGGGTAAGGGGGTTACAGAGACCGAGCCCAGTGGGTAAGGGTGTTACAGAAACACTGCCCAGTGGGTAAGGGGGTTACAGAGACAGTGCCCTGTGGGTAAGGGGGTTACAGAGACAGTGCCCGGTGGGTAAGGGGGTTACCGAGACAGTGCCCAGTGGGTAAGGGGGTTACAGATACAGAGCCCAGTTGGTAAGGGAGTTACAGAGACAGTGCCCGGAGGGTAAGGCGGTGACAGAGACAGTGCCCAGAGGGCAAGGGGGTTACAGTGACACTGCCCAGTGGGTATGGGGATTACAGAGACAGTGCCCAGTGAGTAAGGGGGTTACAGAGACACTGCCCGGTGGGTAAGGGTGTTACAGAGACACTGCCCGGTGGGTAAGGGGGTTACAGAGACACGGCCCACTGGGTAAGGGAGTTACAGAGACAGTGCCCGGTGGGTAAGGGGGTTACAGAGACAGAGCCCGGTGGGTAAGGGGGTTACAGAGACAGAGCCCGGTGGGTAAGGGGGTTACAGAGACAGTGCCCAGTGGGTAAGGGGGTTACAGAGACACTGCCCGGTGGGTAAGGGGGTTACAGAGACACTGCCCGGTGGGCAAGGGGTTTACAGAGACAGTGCCCAGTTGGTCAGGGGGTTACAGAGACACTGCCCGGTGGGCAAGGGGTTTACAGAGACAGTGCCCAGTTGGTAAGGGGGTTACAGAGACACTGCCCAGTGGGCAAGGAGTTTACAGAGACAGTGCCCGGAGGGTAAGGGGTTTACAGAGACACTGCCCAGTGGGTAAGGGGGTTACAGAGAGTGCCCAGTGGGTAAGGGGGTTACAGAGACAGAGCCCAGTGGGTAAGGGGGTTACAGAGACACTGACCGGTGGGTAAGGGGGTTACAGAGACAGAGCCCGGTGGGTAAGGGGGTTACAGAGACACTGCCCAGTGGGTAAGGGGGTTACAGAAACACTGCCCAGTGGGTAAGGGGGTCACAGAGACAGTGCCCTGTGGGTAAGGGGGTTACAGAGACAGTGCCCGGTGGGTAAGGGGGTTACCGAGACAGTGCCCAGTGGATAAGGGGGTTACAGATACAGAGCCCAGTTGGTAAGGGAGTTACAGAGACAGTGCCCGGAGGGTAAGGCGGTGACAGAGACAGTGCCCAGAGGTCAAGGGGATTACAGTGACACTGCCCAGTGGGTAAGGGGTTTACAGAGACAGTGCCCAGTGGGTAAGGGGGTTACAGAGACAGTGCCCAGAGGGCAAGGGGGTTACAGTGACACTGCCCAGTGGGTATGGGGTTTACAGAGACAGTGCCCAGTGGGTAAGGGGTTTACAGAGACAGTGCCCGGTGGGTAAGGGGCTACAGAGACACTGCCCAGTCATTAAGGGGGTTACAGAGTGAGTGCCCAGTGGGTAAGAGGGTTACAGAGACACTGCCCAGTGGGTAAGGGGGTTACAGAGACACTGCCCAGTGGGTAAGGGGGTACAGAGACAGTGCCCAGTGGGTAATGGGGTGACAGAGACACTGCCTAGTGGGCAAGGGGGTTACAGAGACAGAGCCCAGTGGGTAAGGGGGTGACAGAGACACTGCCCAGTGGGTAAGGGGGTTACAGAGACACTGCCCAGTGGGTAAGGGGGTTACAGAGACTGCGCTCAGTGTGTAATAGGGTGACAGAGACACTGCCCGGTGAGTAAGGGGGTTACAGAGACAGAGCCCGGTGGGTAAGGGGGTTACAGAGACAGGGCCCAGTGGGTAAGGGGGTTACAGAGACACTGCCCGGTGGATAAGGGGGTTAAAGAGACAGGGCCCAGTGGGTAAGGGGGTTACAGAGACACTGCCCAGTGGGTAAGGGGGTTACAGAGACTGCGCTCAGTGTGTAAGGGGGTGACAGAGACACTGCCCGGTGTGTAAGTGGGTCACAGAGACACTGCCCAGTGGGTAAGGGGTTTACAGAGACAGTGCCCAGTGGGTAAGGGGGTACAGAGACACTGCCCAGTGGGTAAGGGGGTACAGAGACAGTGCCCAGTGGGTAAGGGGGTTACAGAGACACTGCCCAGTGGGTAAGGGGGTGACAGAGACAGTGCCCAGTGGGTAAGGGGGTTACAGAGACACTGCCCGGTGGGTAAGGGGGTTACAGAGACACTGCCCGGTGGGTAAGGGGGTTACAGAGACACTGCCCAGTGGGCAAGGGGTTTACAGAGACAGTGCCCGGAGGGTAAGGGGGTTACAGAGACACTGACCAGTGGGTAAGAGGTTTACAGAGACAGAGCCCAGTGGGTAAGGGGGTTACAGAGACACTGCCCAGTGGGTAAGGGGGTTACAGAGACACTGACCAGTGGGTAAGAGGTTTACAGAGACAGAGCCCAGTTGGTAAGGGGGTTACAGAGACACTGCCCAGTGGGCAAGGGGTTTACAGAGACAGTGCCCGGAGGGTAAGGGGGTTACAGAGACACTGCCCAGTGGGTAAGGGGGTTACAGAGACACTGACCAGTGGGTAAGAGGTTTACAGAGACAGTGCCCCGTGGGTAAGGGGGTTACAGAGACACTGCCCGGTGAGTAAGGGGGTTACAGAGACAGAGCCCGGTGGGTAAGGGGGTTACAGAGACAGGGCCCAGTGGGTAAGGGGGTTACAGAGACACTGCCCGGTGGATAAGGGGGTTACAGAGACACTGACCAGTGGGTAAGAGGTTTACAGAGACAGAGCCCAGTTGGTAAGGGGGTTACAGAGACACTGCCCAGTGGGCAAGGGGTTTACAGAGACAGTGCCCGGAGGGTAAGGGGGTTACAGAGACACTGCCCAGTGGGTAAGGGGGTTACAGAGACACTGACCAGTGGGTAAGAGGTTTACAGAGACAGTGCCCCGTGGGTAAGGGGGTTACAGAGACACTGCCCGGTGAGTAAGGGGGTTACAGAGACAGAGCCCGGTGGGTAAGGGGGTTACAGAGACAGGGCCCAGTGGGTAAGGGGGTTACAGAGACACTGCCCGGTGGATAAGGGGGTTAAAGAGACAGGGCCCAGTGGGTAAGGGGGTTACAGAGACACTGCCCAGTGGGTAAGGGGGTTACAGAGACTGCGCTCAGTGTGTAAGGGGGTGACAGAGACACTGCCCGGTGTGTAAGTGGGTCACAGAGACACTGCCCAGTGGGTAAGGGGTTTACAGAGACAGTGCCCAGTGGGTAAGGGGGTACAGAGACACTGCCCAGTGGGTAAGGGGGTACAGAGACAGTGCCCAGTGGGTAAGGGGGTTACAGAGACACTGCCCAGTGGGTAAGGGGGTGACAGAGACAGTGCCCAGTGGGTAAGGGGGTTACAGAGACACTGCCCGGTGGGTAAGGGGGTTACAGAGACACTGCCCGGTGGGTAAGGGGGTTACAGAGACACTGCCCAGTGGGCAAGGGGTTTACAGAGACAGTGCCCGGAGGGTAAGGGGGTTACAGAGACACTGACCAGTGGGTAAGAGGTTTACAGAGACAGAGCCCAGTGGGTAAGGGGGTTACAGAGACACTGCCCAGTGGGTAAGGGGGTTACAGAGACACTGCCCAGTGGGTAAGAGGTTTACAGAGACAGTGCCCCGTGGGTAAGGGGGTTACAGAGACACTGCCCGGTGAGTAAGGGGGTTACAGAGACAGAGCCCGGTGGATAAGGGGGTTACAGAGACAGGGCCCAGTGGGTAAGGGGGTTACAGAGACACTGCCCGGTGGATAAGGGGGTTAAAGAGACAGGGCCCAGTGGGTAAGGGGGTTACAGAGACACTGCCCAGTGGGTAAGGGGGTTACAGAGACTGCGCTCAGTGTGTAAGGGGGTGACAGAGACACTGCCCGGTGTGTAAGTGGGTCACAGAGACACTGCCCAGTGGGTAAGGGGTTTACAGAGACAGTGCCCAGTGGGTAAGGGGGTACAGAGACACTGCCCAGTGGGTAAGGGGGTACAGAGACAGTGCCCAGTGGGTAAGGGGGTTACAGAGACACTGCCCAGTGGGTAAGGGGGTGACAGAGACAGTGCCCAGTGGGTAAGGGGGTTACAGAGACACTGCCCGGTGGGTAAGGGGGTTACAGAGACACTGCCCAGTGGGTAAGGGGGTTACAGAGACACTGCCCAGTGGGCAAGGGGTTTACAGAGACAGTGCCCGGAGGGTAAGGGGGTTACAGAGACACTGACCAGTGGGTAAGAGGTTTACAGAGACAGAGCCCAGTGGGTAAGGGGGTTACAGAGACACTGCCCAGTGGGTAAGGGGGTTACAGAGACACTGACCAGTGGGTAAGAGGTTTACAGAGACAGAGCCCAGTTGGTAAGGGGGTTACAGAGACACTGCCCAGTGGGCAAGGGGTTTACAGAGACAGTGCCCGGAGGGTAAGGGGGTTACAGAGACACTGCCCAGTGGGTAAGGGGGTTACAGAGACACTGACCAGTGGGTAAGAGGTTTACAGAGACAGTGCCCCGTGGGTAAGGGGGTTACAGAGACACTGCCCGGTGAGTAAGGGGGTTACAGAGACAGAGCCCGGTGGGTAAGGGGGTTACAGAGACAGGGCCCAGTGGGTAAGGGGGTTACAGAGACACTGCCCGGTGGATAAGGGGGTTAAAGAGACAGGGCCCAGTGGGTAAGGGGGTTACAGAGACAGTGCCCGGTGGGTAAGGGGGTTACAGAGACAGTGCCCGGTGGGTAAGGGGGTTACAGAGACAGTGCCCGGTGGTTAATGGGGTTACAGAGACAGTGCCCTCTGAGTAAGTGGGTTACAGTAACACTGCCCGGTGGGTAAGGGAGTTACAGAGACACTGCCCGGTGGGTAAGGGGGTTACAGAGACAGAGCCCAGTGGGTAAGGGGGTTACAGAGACAGTGCCCGGTGGGTAAGGGGGTTACAGAGACAGAGCCCAGTGGGTAAGGGGGTTACAGAGACAGTGCCCGGTGGGTAAGGGGGTTACAGAGACAGTGTCCGGTGAGTAAGGGGGTTACAGAAACACTGCCCGGTGGGTAAGGGGGTTACAGAGACACTGCCCAGTGGGTAAGGGTGTTACAGAGACAGGGCCCAGTGGGTAAGGGGGTTACAGAGACAGTGCCCGGTGGGTAAGGGGGTTACAGAGACAGTGCCCGGTGAGTAAGGGGGTTACAGAAACACTGCCCGGTGGGTAAGGGGGTTACAGAGACAGAGCCCGGTGGGTAAGGGGTTTACAGAGACAGTGCCCAGTGGGTAAAGGGGTTACAGAGAAACTGCCCAGTGGGTAAGGGGGTTACACAGACACTGCCCAGTGGGTAAGGGGTTTACAGAGACAGTGCCCAGTGGGTAAGGGGGTTACAGAGAGAGTTCCCGGTGGGTAAGTGGGTTACAGAGACAGTGCCCAGTCGTTAAGGGAGTTACAGAGACAGTGGCCAGTGGTTAAGAGGTTAGAGAGACAGAGCCCAGTGGGTAAGTGGGTTACACAGACACTTCCCAGTGGGTAAGGGGTTACAGAGACACTGCCCGGTGGGTAAGTGGGTTTCACAGACACTGCCCGGTGGGTAAGGGGGATACAGAGACAGTGCCCAGTGGGAAGGGGGTTACAGAGACAGGGCCCAGTGGGTAAGGGGGTTACAGAGACACTGCCCGGTGGGTAAGGGGGTTACAGAGACACTGCCAGGTGGGTAAGGGGGTTACAGAAACACTGCCCAGTGTGTAAGGGGGTTACAGAGACACTGCCCGGTGGGTAAGGGGGTTACAGAGACACTGCCCGGTGGGTAAGGGGGTTACAGAGACACTGCCCTGTGGGTAAGAGGTTACAGAGACAGAGCCCAGTGGGTAAGGGGGTTACAGAGACAGTGCCCAGTGGGTAAGGGGGTTACAGAGACAGAGCCCAGTGGGTAAGGGGGTTACAGAGACACTGCCCGGTGGGTAAGGGGGTTACAGAGACAGTGCCCTGTGGGTAAGAGGTTACAGAGACAGAGCCCAGTGGGTAAGGGGGTTACAGAGACAGTGCCCAGTGGGTAAGGGGGTTACAGAAACAGTGCCCGGTGGGTAAGGGGGTTACAGAGACAGTGCCCGGTGGGTAAGAGCTTACAGAGACAGAGCCCAGTGGGTAAGGGGGTTACAGAGACAGTGCCCAGTGGGTAAGGGGGTTACAGAGACAGTGCCCAGTGGGTAAGGGGGTTACAGAAACAGTGCCCGGTGGGTAAGGGGGTTACAGAGACATTGCCCAGTGGGTAAGCGGTTACAGAGACAGAGCCCAGTGTGTAAGGGGGTTACAGAGACAGAGCCCAGTTGGTAAGGGAGTTACAGAGACAGTGCCCAGTGGGTAAGGGGGCTACAGAGACAGTACCCGGTGGGTAAGGGGGTTACAGAGACAGTGCCCAGTGGGTAAGGGGGTTACAGTGACACTGCCCAGTGGGTAAGGGGGTTAAAGAGACAGTGCCCAGAGAGTAAGGGGGTTACAGTGACACTGCCCAGTGGGTATGGGGTTTACAGAAACAGTGCCCAGTGGGTAAGGGGGGTTACAGAGACACTGTCCAGTGGGTAAGGGGTTTACAGAGACAGTGCCCGGTGGGTAAGGGGTTACAGTGGGTAAGGGGTTACAGAGACACTGCCCAGTCATTAAGGGGGTTACAGAGAGAGTGCCCAGTGGGTAAGATGGTTACAGAGACACTGCCCAGTGGGTAAGAGGTTACAGAGACAGAGCCCAGTGGGTAAGGGAGTTACAGAGACACTGCCTAGTGGGCAAGGGGGTTACAGAGACAGAGCCCAGTGGGTAAGGGGGTGACAGAGACACTGCCCGGTGGGTAAGGGGGTTACAGAGACAGAGCTCAGTGTGTAAGGGGGTGACAGAGACACTGCCCGGTGTGTACGTGGGTCACAGAGACACTGCCCAGTGGGTAAGGGGGTACAGAGACACTGCCCAGTGGGTAAGGGGGTACAGAGACAGTGCCCGTTGGGTAAGGGGGTTACAGAGACACTGCCCAGTGGGTAAGGGGGTGACAGAGACAGTGCCCAGTGGGTAAGGGGGTTACAGAGACAGAGCCCAGTGGGTAAGGGGGTTACAGAGACACTGCCCGGTGGGTAAGGGGGTTACAGAGACAGAGCCCGGTGGGTAAGGGGGTTACAGAGACAGTGCCCAGTGGGTAAGGGGGTTACAGAGACACTGCCCAGTGGGTAAGGGGGTTACAGAGACAGAGCCCAGTTGGTAAGGTCATTACAGAGACACTGCCCAGTGGGCAAGGGGTTTACAGAGACAGTGCCCGGAGGGTAAGGGGGTTACAGAGAACCTGCCCAGTGGGTAAGGGGGTTACAGAGACACTTACCAGTGGGTAAGAGGTTTACAGAGACAGACCCCAGTGGGTAAGGGGGGTTACAGAGACACTGCCCGGTGAGTAAGGGGGTTACAGAGACAGAGCCCGGTGGGTAAGGGGGTTACAGAGACAGGGCCTAGTGGGTAAGTGGGTTACAGAGACACTGCCCGGTGGGTAAGGGGGTTACAGTGACACTGCCCGGTGGGTAAGGGGGTTACAGAGACAGTGCCCGGTGGGTAAGGGGATTACAGAGACAGTGCCCGGTGAGTAAGGGGGTTACAGAAACACTGCCCGGTGGGTAAGGGGGTTACAGAGACACTGCCCGGTGGGTAAGGGGGTTACAGAGACAGAGCCCAGTGGGTAAGGGGGTTACAGAGACAGTGCCCGGTGGGTAAGGGGGTTACAGAGACAGTGCCCGGTGGGTAAGGGGGTTACAGAGACAGTGCCCGGTGAGTAAGGGGGTTACAGAAACACTGCCCGGTGAGTAAGGGGGTTACAGAGACACTGCCCAGTGGGTAAGGGGGTTACAGAGACAGGGCCCAGTGGGTAAGGGGGTTACAGAGACACTGCCCCGTGGGTAAGGGGGTTACAGAGACAGAGCTCAGTGTGTAAGGGGGTTACAGAGACACTGCCCGGTGGGTAAGGGGGTTACAGAGACAGAGCCCGGTGGGTAAGGGGTTTACAGAGACAGTGCCCAGTGGGTAAGGGGGTTACAGAGACACTGCCCGGTGGGTAAGGGGGTTACAGAAACACTGCCCGGTGAGTAAGGGGGTTACAGAGACAGTGCCCGGTGAGTAAGGGGGTTACAGAGACAGTGCCCGGTGAGTAAGGGGGTTACAGAAACACTGCCCGGTGGGTAAGGGGGTTACAGAGACAGAGCCCGGTGGGTAAGGGGTTTACAGAGACAGTGCCCAGTGGGTAAGGGGGTTACAGAGACACTGCCCGGTGGGTAAGGGGGTTACAGAGACACTGCCTGGTGTGTAAGGGGGATACAGAAACACTGCCCGGTGGGTAAGGGGATTACAGAGACAGTGCCCGGTGGGTAAGGGGGTTACAGAGACAGAGCCCAGTGGGTAAGAGGTTACAGAGACAGAGCCCAGTGGGTAAGAGGTTACAGAGACAGAGCCCAGTGGCTAAGGGGGTTACAGAGACAGACCCCAGTGGGAAAGTGGGTTACAGAGAGAGTGCCCGGTGGGTAAGGGGGTTACAGAGACAGTGCCCAGTCGTTAAGGGGGTTACAGAGACACTGCCCGGTTGGTAAGGGGGATACAGAAACACTGCCCGGTGGGTAAGGCGGTTCCAGAGACACTGCCTGGTGTGTAAGGGGGATACAGAAACACTGCCCGGTGGGTAAGGGGGTTACAGAGACAGTGCCCGGTGGGTAAGGGGTTTACAGAGACAGAGCCCAGTGGGTAAGAGGTTACAGAGACAGAGCCCAGTGGGTAAGGGGGTTACAGAGACACTGCCTAGTGGCTAAGGGTGTTACAGAGACACTGCCTAGTGGCTAAGGGGGTTACAGAGACAGAGCCCAGTGGGTAAGGGGGTTACAGAGACAGTGCCCGGTGGGTAAGGGGGTTACAGAGACAGTGCCCAGTAGTTAAGGGGGTTACAGAGACAGTGCCCAGTGGTTAAGAGGGTTACAGAGACACTGCCCAGTGGGTAAGAGGTTAGAGAGACTGAGCCCAGTGGGTAAGTGGTTTACCCAGACACGTCCCAGTGGGTAAGGGGGTTACAGAGACACTGCCCGGTGGGTAAGTGGGTTACAGAGACACTGCCCGGTGGGTAAGGGGGATACAGAGACAGTGCCCAGTGGGTAAGGGGGTTACAGAGACACTGCCCTGTGGGTAAGGGGGTTACAGAGACACGGCCCGGTGTGTAATGGGGCGACAGAGACACTGCCCAGTGGGTAAGGGGTTTACAGAGACAGTGCCCAGTGGGTAAGGGGGTTACAGAGACACTGCCCCGTGGGTAAGGGGGTTACAGAGACAGAGCTCAGTGTGAAAGGGGGTTACAGAGACACTGCCCGGTGGGTAAGGGGGTTACAGAGACACTGCCCAGTGGGTAAGGGGGTTACAGAGACAGTGCCCAGTGGGTAAGGGGGTTACAGAGACTGAGCTTTTTGTGTAAGGGGGTTACAGAGACACTGCCCGGTGTGTAAGTGGGTCACAGAGACACTGCCCAGTGGGTAAGGGGTTTACAGAGACAGTGCCCAGTGGGTAAGGGGGTTACAGAGACACTGCCCAGTGGGAAAGGGGTTTACAGAGACACTGCCCAGTGGGTAAGGGGGTACAGAGACAGTGCCCAGTGGGTAAGGGGGTTACAGAGACACTGCCCAGTGGGTAAGGGGGTGACAGAGACAGTGCCCAGTGGGTAAGGGGGTTACAGAGACACTGCCCGGTGGGTAAGGGGGTTACAGAGACACTGCCCGGTGGGTAAGGGGGTTACAGAGACAGAGCCCAGTGGGTAAGGGGGTTACAGAGACAGAGCCCAGTGGGTAAGGGGGTTACAGAGACACTGCCCAGTGGGTAAGGGGGTTACAGAGACAGAGCCCAGTGGGTAAGGGGGTTACAGAGACACTGCCCGGTGGGTAAGAGGGTTACAGAGACAGAGCCCGGTGGGTAAGGGGGTTACAGAGACAGTGCCCAGTGGGTAAGGGGGTTACAGAGACACTGCCCGGTGGGTAAGGGGGTTACAGAGACACTGCCCAGTGGGTAAGGGGGTTACAGAGACAGAGCCCAGTTGGTAAGGGGGTTACAGAGACACTGCCCAGTGGGCAAGGGGTTTACAGAGACAGTGCCCGGAGGGTAAGGGGGTTACAGAGACACTGCCCAGTGGGTAAGGGGGTTACAGAGACACTGACCAGTGGGTAAGAGGTTTACAGAGACAGAGCCCAGTGGGTAAGGGGGTTACAGAGACACTGCCCGGTGAGTAAGGGGGTTACAGAGACAGAGCCCGATGGGTAAGGGGGTTACAGAGACAGGGCCCAGTGGGTAAGGGGGTTACAGAGACACTGCCCGGTGGATAAGGGGGTTAAAGAGACAGGGCCCAGTGGGTAAGGGGGTTACAGAGACAGTGCCCGGTGGGTAAGGGGGTTACAGAGACAGTGCCCGGTGGGTAAGGGGGTTACAGAGACAGTGCCCGGTGGGTAAGGGGGTTACAGAGACAGTGCCCTCTGAGTAAGGGGGTTACAGTAACACTGCCCGGTGGGTAAGGGGGTTACAGAGACACTGCCCGGTGGGTAAGGGGGTTACAGAGACAGAGCCCAGTGGGTAAGGGGGTTACAGAGACAGTGCCCGGTGGGTAAGGGGGTTACAGAGACAGAGCCCAGTGGGTAAGGCGGTTACAGAGACAGTGCCCGGTGGGTAAGGGGGTTACAGAGACAGTGTCCGGTGAGTAAGGGGGTTACAGAAACACTGCCCGGTGGGTAAGGGGGTTACAGAGACACTGCCCGGTGGGTAAGGGGGTTACAGAGACAGGGCCCAGTGGGTAAGGGGGTTACAGAGACAGTGCCCGGTGAGTAAGGGGGTTACAGAAACACTGCCCGGTGGGTAAGGGGGTTACAGAGACAGAGCCCGGTGGGTAAGGGGTTTACAGAGACAGTGCCCAGTGGGTAAAGGGGTTACAGAGAAACTGCCCAGTGGGTAAGGGGGTTACACAGACACTGCCCAGTGGGTAAGGGGTTTACAGAGACAGTGCCCAGTGGGTAAAGGGGTTACAGAGAGAGTGCCCGGTGGGTAAGTGGGTTACAGAGACAGTGCCCAGTCGTTAAGGGGGTTACAGAGACAGTGCCCAGTGGTTAAGAGGGTTACAGAGACACTGACCAGTGGGTAAGAGGTTAGAGAGACAGAGCCCAGTGGGTAAGTGGGTTACACAGACACTTCCCAGTGGGTCAGGGGGTTACAGAGACACTGCCTAGTGGGTAAGTGGGGTTTCAGAGACACTGCCCCGTGGGTAAGGGGGTTCCAGAGACAGAGCTCAGTGTTTAAGGGGGTTACAGAGACACTGCCCGGTGGGTAAGGGGGATACAGAGACAGTGCCCAGTGGGTAAGGGGGTTACAGAGACAGGGCCCAGTGGGTAAGGGGGTTACAGAGACACTGCCCGGTGGGTAAGGGGGTTACAGAGACACTGCCCGGTGGGTAAGGGGGTTACAGAGACACTGCCCGGTGGGTAAGGGGGTTACAGAGACACTGCCCGGTGGGTAAGGGGGTTACAGAGACAGTGCCCAGTGGGTAAGGGGGTTACAGAGACAGAGCCCAGTGGGTAAGGGGGTTACAGAGACACTGCCCGGTGGGTAAGGGGGTTACAGAGACAGTGCCCTGTGGGTAAGAGGTTACAGAGACAGAGCCCAGTGGGTAAGGGGGTTACAGAGACAGTGCCCAGTGGGTAATGGGGTTACAGAGACAGTGCCCAGTGGGTAAGGGGGTTACAGAAACAGTGCCCGGTGGGTAAGGGGGTTACAGAGACAGAGCCCAGTGTGTAAGGGGGTTACAGAGACAGAGCCCAGTTGGTAAGGGAGTTACAGAGACAGTGCCCGCTGGGTTAGGGGGTTACAGAGACAGTGCCCAGTGGGTAAGGGGGTTACAGTGACACTGCCCAGTGGGTAAGGGGGTTAAAGAGACAGTGCCCAGAGAGTAAGGGGGTTACAGTGACACTGCCCAGTGGGTATGGGGTTTACAGAGACAGTGCCCAGTGGGTAAGGGGGGTTACAGAGACACTGTCCAGTGGGTAAGGGGTTTACAGAGACAGTGCCCGGTGGGTAAGGGGGTTACAGTGGGTAAGGGGTTACAGAGACACTGCCCAGTCATTAAGGGGGTTACAGAGAGAGTGCCCAGTGGGTAAGATGGTTACAGAGACACTGCCCAGTGGGTAAGAGGTTACAGAGACAGAGCCCACTGGGTAAGGGGGTTACAGAGACAGTGCCCAGTGGGTAAGGGGGTTACAGAGACAGAGCCCAGTGGGTAATTGGGTTACAGAGACACTGCCCGGTGGGTAAGGGGGTTACAGAGACAGAGCCCGGTGGGTAAGGGGGTTACAGAGACACTGCCCAGTGGGTAAGAGGGTTACAGAGACACTGCCCGGTGGGTAATGGGGTTACAGAGACACTGCCCAGTGGGTAAGGGGGTTACAGAGACAGAGCCCAGTTGGTAAGGGCATTACAGAGACACTGCCCAGTGGGCAAGGGGTTTACAGAGACAGTGCCCGGAGGGTAAGGGGGTTACAGAGACACTGCCCGGAGGGTAAGGGGGTTACAGAGACACTGCCCAGTGGGTAAGGGGGTTACAGAGACACTGACCAGTGGGTAAGAGGTTTACAGAGACAGAGCCCAGTGGGTAAGGGGGGTTACAGAGACACTGCCCGGTGAGTAAGGGGGTTACAGAGACAGAGCCCGGTGGGTAAGGGGGTTACAGAGACAGGGCCCAGTGGCTAAGTGGGTTACAGAGACACTGCCCGGTGGGTAAGGGGGTTACAGTGACACTGCCCGGTGGGTAAGGGGGTTACAGAGACAGTGCCCGGTGGGTAAGGGGGTTACAGAGACAGTGCCCGGTGAGTAAGGGGGTTACAGAAACACTGCCCGGTGGGTAAGGGGGTTACAGAGACACTGCCCGGTGGGTAAGGGGGTTACAGAGACAGAGCCCAGTGGGTAAGGGGGTTACAGAGACAGTGCCCGGTGGGTAAGGGGGTTACAGAGACAGTGCCCGGTGGGTAAGGGGGTTACAGAAACAGTGCCCGGTGAGTAAGGGGGTTACAGAAACCCTGCCCGGTGGGTAAGGGGGTTACAGAGACACTGCCCAGTGGGTAAGGGGGTTACAGAGACAGGGCCCAGTGGGTAAGGGGGTTACAGAGACAGTGTCCGGTGTGTAAGGGGGTTACAGAGACAGTGCCCGGTGAGTAAGGGGGTTACAGAAACACTGCCCGGTGGGTAAGGGGGTTACAGAGACAGAGCCCGGTGGGTAAGGGGTTTACAGAGACAGTGCCCAGTGGGTAAGGGGGTTACAGAGACACTGCCCGGTGGGTAAGGGGGTTACAGAGACACTGCCTGGTGTGTAAGGGGGATACAGAAACACTGCCCGGTGGGTAAGGGGATTACAGAGACAGTGCCCGGTGGGTAAGGGGGTTACAGAGACAGAGCCCAGTGGGTAAGAGGTTACAGAGAAAGAGCCCAGTGGGTAAGAGGTTACAGAGACAGAGCCCAGTGGCTAAGGGGGTTACAGAGACAGAGCCCAGTGGGAAAGGGGGTTACAGAGAGAGTGCCCGGTGGGTAAGGGGGTTACAGAGACAGTGCCCAGTCATTAAGGGGGTGACAGAGACACTGCCCGGTGGGTAAGGGGGATACAGAAACACTGCCCGGTGGGTAAGGGGGTTACAGAGACACTGCCTGGTGTGTAAGGGGGATACAGAAACACTGCCCGGTGGGTAAGGGGGTTACAGAGACAGTGCCCGGTGGGTAAGGGGTTTACAGAGACAGTGCCCAGTGGGTAAGGGGTTTACAGAGACAGAGCCCAGTGGGTAAGGGGGTTACAGAGACAGAGCCCAGTTGGTAAGGGTGTTACAGAGACACTGCCTAGTGGCTAAGGGGGTTACAGAGACAGAGCCCAGTTGGTAAGGGGGTTACAGAGACAGTGCCTGGTGGGTAAGGGGGTGACAGAGACAGTGCCCAGTAGTTAAGGGGGTTACAGAGACACTGCCCAGTGGGTAAGAGGTTAGAGAGACTGAGCCCAGTGGGTAAGTGGGTTACACAGACACTTCCCAGTGGGTAAGGGGTTTACAGAGACACTGCCCGGTGGGTAAGGGGGTTACAGAGACACTGCCCGGTGGGTAAGGGGGTTACAGAGACAGAGCCCAGTGGGTAAGGGGGTTACAGAGACAGAGCCCAGTTGGTAAGGGTGTTACAGAGACACTGCCCGGTGGGTAAGAGGTTACAGAGACTGAGCCCAGTGGCTAAGGGGGTTACAGAGACTTAGCCCAGTGGGTAAGGGGGTTACAGAGAGAGTGCCCGGTGGGTAAGGGGGTTACCGAGACAGTGCCCAGTCGTTAAGGGGGTTACAGAGACACTGCCCAGTGGGTAAGGGGGTTACAGAGACAGAGCTCAGTGGGTAAGGGGTTTACAGAGACAGTGCCCAATGGGTAAGGGGGGTTACTGAGACACTGCCCAGTGGGTAAGGGGGTTATGGAGACAGAGCCGAGTGTGTAAGGGGGTTACAGAGACAGAGCCCAGTGGGTAAGGGGGTCACAGACACAGTGCCCGGTGTGTAAGTGGGTTACGGAGACACTGCCCGGTGGGTAAGGGGGTTACAGAAACACTGCCCAGTGGGGAGGAAGTTACAGAGAGAGTGCCCAGTGGGTAAGGGGGTTTAAGAGACAGTGCCCAGTGGGTAAGGAGGTTACAGAGACACTGCCCGGTGGGTAAGGGGGTTACAGAAACACTGCCCGGTGGGTAAGGGGGTTACAGAGACATTGCCCAGTGGGTAAGGGGGTTACAGAGACAGAGCCCTGTGGGTAAGGGGGTTACAGAGACAGTGCCCGGTGGGTAAGGGGGTGACAGAGACAGTGCCCAGTAGTTAAGGGGGTTACAGAGACAGTGCCCAGTGGTTAAGAGGGTTACAGAGACACTGCCCAGTGGGTAAGAGGTTAGAGAGACTGAGCCCAGTGGGTAAGTGGGTTACACAGACAATTCCCAGTGGGTAAGGGGGTTACAGAGACACTGCCCGGTGGGTAAGGGGGTTACAGAGACACTGCCCGGTGGGTAAGGGGGTTACAGAGACAGTGCCCGGTGAGTAAGGGGGTTACAGAGACAGTGCCCGTTGGGTAAGGGGGTTACAGAGACACTGCCCGGTGAGTAAGGGAGTTACAGAGACAGTGCCCGTTGGGTAAGGGGGTTACAGAGACACTGCCCGCTGAGTAAGGTGGTTACAGAAACACTGCCCAGTGGGTAAGGGGGTTACAGAGACAGTGCCCAGTGGGTAAGGGGGTTAGACAAACACTGCCCGGTGGGTAAGGGGGTTACAGAGACAGTGCCCAGTGAGTAAGGGGGTTACAGAGACAGTGCCCGTTGGGTAAGGGGGTTACAGAGACACTGCCCGGTGAGTAAGGGGGTTACAGAGACAGTGCCTGGTGAGTAAGGGGGTTACAGAGACAGTGCCCGTTGGGTAAGGGGGTTACAGAGACACTGCCCGGTGGGTAAGGGGGTTACAGAGACAGTGCCCAGTGGGTAAGGGGGTTAGACAAACACTGCCCGGTGGGTAAGGGGGTTACAGAGACAGTGCCCAGTGAGTAAGGGGGTTACAGAGACAGTGCCCGTTGGGTAAGGGGGTTACAGAGACACTGCCCGGTGAGTAAGGGGGTTACAGAGACAGTGCCTGGTGAGTAAGGGGGTTACAGAGACAGTGCCCGTTGGGTAAGGGGGTTACAGAGACACTGCCCGGTGGGTAAGGGGGTTACAGAGACAGTGCCCGGTGAGTAAGGGGGTTACAGAGACAGTGCCCGTTGGGTAAGGGGGTTACAGAGACACTGCCCGGTGAGTAAGGGTTTACAGAGACAGTGCCCAGTGAGTAAGGGGGTTACAGAGACAGTGCCCGTTGGGTAAGGGGGTTACAGAGACACTGCCCGCTGAGTAAGGGGGTTACAGAAACACTGCCCAGTGGGTAAGGGGGTTACAGAGACACTGCCCGGTGGGTAAGGGGGTTACAGAGACACTGCCCAGTGGGAAAGGGGGTTACAGAGACAGTGCCCGGTGGGTAAGGGGGTTACAGAGACAGTGCCAGGTGAGTAAGGGGGTTACAGAAACACTGCCCGGTGAGTAAGGGGGTTACAGAGACAGTGCCCGGTGGGTAAGGGGGTTACAGAGATACTGCCCGGTGAGTAAGGGGGTTACAGAAACACTGCCCAGTGGGTAAGGGGGTTACAGAGACAGAGCTCAGTGTGTAAGGGGGTTACAGAGACACTGCCCGGTGTGTAAGTGGGTCACAGAGACACTGCCCAGTGTGTAAGGGGTTTACAGAGACAGTGCCCAGTGGGTAAGGGGGTTACAGAGACATTGCTCAGTGGGTAAGGGGGTACAGAGAAAGTGCCCAGTGGGTAAGGGGGTTACAGAGACACTGCCCGTTGGGTAAGGGGGTTACCGAGACAGAGCCCAGTGGGTAAGGGGGTTACAGAGACAGAGCCCAGTTGGTAAGGGTGTTACAGAGACACTGCCCGGTGGGTAAGAGGTTACAGAGACTGAGCCCAGTGGCTAAGGGGGTTACAGAGACTGATCCCAGTGGGTAAGGGGGTTACAGAGAGAGTGCCCGGTGGGTAAGGGGGTTACCGAGACAGTGCCCAGTCGTTAAGGGGGTTACAGAGACACTGCCCAGTGGGTAAGGGGGTTACAGAGACAGAGCTCAGTGGGTAAGGGGTTTACAGAGACAGTGCCCAATGGGTAAGGGGGGTTACTGAGACACTGCCCAGTGGGTAAGGGGGTTATGGAGACAGAGCCGAGTGTGTAAGGGGGTTACAGAGACAGAGCCCAGTGGGTAAGGGGGTCACAGACACAGTGCCCGGTGTGTAAGTGGGTTACGGAGACACTGCCCGGTGGGTAAGGGGGTTACAGAAACACTGCCCAGTGGGGAGGAAGTTACAGAGAGAGTGCCCAGTGGGTAAGGGGGTTTCAGAGACAGTGGCCAGTGGGTAAGGAGGTTACAGAGACACTGCCCGGTGGGTAAGGGGGTTACAGAAACACTGCCCGGTGGGTAAGGGGGTTACAGAGACAGTGCCCAGTGGGTAAGGGGGTTACAGAGACAGAGCCCGATGGGTACGGGGGTTACAGAGACACTGCCCGGTGGGAAAGAGGTTTACAGAGACAGAGCCCAGTGGGTAAGGGGGTTGCAGAATCCCTGCCCGGTGGGTAAGGGGGATACAGAGACACTGCCCGTTGAGTAAAGGGGTTACACAAACAGAGCCCATTGCGTAAGGGGGTTACAGAGACACTGCCCAGTGGGTAAGGGGGTTACAGAGACACTGCCCGGTGGGTAAGGGGGTTACAGAGACACTGCCCGGTGGGTAAGGGGGTTACAGAGACACTGCCCGGTGGGTAAGGGGGTTACAGAGACAGTGCCCAGTGGGTAAGGGGGTTACAGAGACACTGCCCGGAGGGTAAGGGAGTTACAGAGTCAATGCACGGTGGGTAAGGGGGTTACAGAGACAGTACCCAGTGGGTAAGGGGTTACAGAGACACTGCCCGGTGGGTAAGGGAGTTACAGAGACAGTGCCCAGTGGGTAAGGGGGTTACATAGACAGTGCCCAGTGGGTAAGGGGGTTACAGAGACCGTGCCCAGTGGGTAAGGGTGTTACAGAGACACTGCCCACTGGGTAAGGGGGTGACAGAGATAATGCCCGGTGGGTAAGGGGGTTACAGAGACAGTGCCCAGTGGGTAAGGGGGTTACAGAGACACTGCCTGGTGGTTAAGGGGGTTACAGAGACAGTGCCCAGTGGGTAAGGGGGTTACAGAAACAGTGCCCTGTGGGTAAGGGGGTTACAGAGACACTGCCCGGTGGTTAAGAGGGTTACAGAGACAGTACCCAGTGGGTAAGGGGGTTACAGAGACAGTGCCCAGTGGGTAAGGGGGTTACAGAGACATTGCCCGGTGGTTAAGGGGGTTACAGAGACACTGCCCGGTGGGTAAGGGGGTTACAGAGGCAATGCCCGGTGGGTAAGGGGGTTACAGAGACAGAGCCCAGTGGGTAAGGGTGTTACAGAGACAGTGCCCAGTGGGCAAGGAGGTTACAGAGACACTGCCCGTTGGGTAAGGGGGTTACAGAGAGCGAGCCCAGAGGGTAAGGGGGTACAGAGACAGAGCCCCGTGGGTAAGGGGGTGACAGACACAGTGCCCAGTTGGTAGGGGGTTACAGAGACACTGCCCAGTGGGTAAGGGGGTTACAGAGACACTGCCAGGTGGTTAAGGGGGTTACAGAGACACTGCCCGGTGGGTGAGGGGTTTACAGAGACAGTGCCCGGTGGGTAAGGGGTTTACAGAGACAGTGCCCAGTGGGTAAGGGGGTTACAGAGACACTGCCCGGTGGGTAAGGGGGTTACAGAGACACTGCTTGGTGTGTAAGGGGGATACAGAAACACTGCCCGGTGGGTAAGGGGGTTACAGAGACAGTGCCCGGTGGGTAAGGGGGTTACAGAGACAGAGCCCAGCGGGGAAGAAGTTACAGAGACAGAGCCCAGTGGGTAAATGGGTTACAGAGACAGCCCAGTTGGTAAGGGTGTTACAGAGACACTGCCCGGTGGGTAAGAGGTTACAGAGACAGAGCCCAGTGGCTAAGGGGGTTACAGAGACTTAGCCCAGTGGGTAAGGGGGTTACAGAGAGAGTGCCCGGTGGGTAAGGGGGTTACCGAGACAGTGCCCAGTCGTTAAGGGGGTTACAGAGACACTGCCCAGTGGGTAAGGGGGTCACAGAGATAGAGCTCAGTGGGTAAGGGGTTTACAGAGACAGTGCCCAATGGGTAAGGGGGGTTACTGAGACACTGCCCAGTGGGTAAGGGGGTTATGGAGACAGAGCCGAGTGTGTAAGGGGGTTACAGAGACAGAGCCCAGTGGGTAAGGGGGTCACAGACACAGTGCCCGGTGTGTAAGTGGGTTACGGAGACACTGCCCGGTGGGTAAGGGGGTTACAGAAACACTGCCCAGTGGGGAGGAAGTTACAGAGAGAGTGCCCAGTGGGTAAGGGGGTTTCAGAGACAGTGGCCAGTGGGTAAGGAGGTTACAGAGACACTGCCCGGTGGGTAAGGGGGTTACAGAAACACTGCCCGGTGGGTAAGGGGGTTACAGAGACAGTGCCCAGTGGGTAAGGGGGTTACAGAGACAGAGCCCGATGGGTACGGGGGTTACAGAGACACTGCCCGGTGGGAAAGAGGTTTACAGAGACAGAGCCCAGTGGGTAAGGGGGTTGCAGAATCCCTGCCCGGTGGGTAAGGGGGTGACAGAGATAATGCCCGGTGGGTAAGGGGGTTACAGAGACAGTGCCCAGTGGGTAAGGGGGTTACAGAGACATTGCCTGGTGGTTAAGGGGGTTACAGAGACAGTGCCCAGTGGGTAAGGGGGTTACAGAGACAATGCCCTGTGGGTAAGGGGGTTACAGAGACACTGGCTGGTGGTTAAGGGGGTTACAGAGACAGTGCCCAGTGGGTAAGGGGGTTACAGAGACAGTGCCCAGTGGGTAAGGGGGTTACAGAGACATTGCCCGGTGGGTAAGGGGGTTACAGAGACAGAGCCCAGTGGGTAAGGGGGTTACAGAGACAGTGCCCAGTGGGTAAGGAGGTTACAGAGACACTGCCCAGTGGGTAAGAGGTTACAGAGACAGAGCCCAGTTGGTAAGGGGGTTACAGAGACACTGCCCAGTGGTAAAGGGGGTTACATAGACACTGCCCGGTGGGTAAGGGGGTTACAGAGGCAATGCCCGGTGGGTAAGGGGGTTACAGAGACAGAGCCCAGTGGGTAAGGGGGTTACAGAGACAGTGCCCAGTGTGTAAGGAGGTTACAGAGACACTGCCCGTTGGGTAAGGGGGTTACAGAGAGAGAGCCCAGAGGGTAAGGGGGTTACAGAGACAGAGCCCCGTGGGTAAGGGGGTGACAGACACAGTGCCCAGTTGGTAAGGGGGTTACAGAGACACTGCCCAGTGGGTAAGGGGGTTACAGAGACACTGCCAGGTGGTTAAGGGAGTTACAGAGACACTGCCCGGTGGGTAATGGGGTTACAGAGACAGAGCCCAGTGGGTAAGGGGGTTACAGAGACAGAGCCCCGTGGGTAAGGGGGTGACAGACACAGTGCCCAGTTGGTAAGGGGGTTACAGAGACACTGCCCAGTGGGTAAGGGGGTTACAGAGACACTGCCAGGTGGTTAAGGGAGTTACAGAGACACTGCCCGGTGGGTAATGGGGTTACAGAGACAGAGCCCAGTGGGTAAGGGGGTTACAGAGACACTGCCAGGTGGTTAAGGGAGTTACAGAGACACTGCCCAGTGGGTAAGGGGGTTACAGAGACAGAGCCCAGTGGGTAAGGAGGTTACAGAGACAGAGCCCAGAGGGTAAGGGGGTTCCAGAGACAGTGCCCAGTGGGTAAGGAGGTTACAGAGACAGAGCCCAGAGGGTAAGGGGGTTCAAGAGACAGTGCCCGGTGGGTAAGGGGGTTACAGAGACACTGCCCAGTGGGTAAGGGGGTTACAGAGACAATGCCCAGTGGGTAAGGGGGTTTCAGAGACAGTGCCCGGTGGGTCAGAGGTTACAGAGACAGAGCCCAGTGGTAAGGGGCTTACACAGACTGTGCCCAGTGGGTAAGGGGGTTACAGAGACACTGCCCGGTGGGTAAGGGGGTTACAGAGACACTGCCCGGTGGGTAAGGGGGTTACAGAGACACTGCCCGGTGGATAAAGGGGTTACAGAGACATTGCCCGGAGGGTAAGGGGGTTACAGAGACAGAGCCCAGAGGGTAAGAGGGTTACAGAGACACTGCCCAGTGGGTAAGGGGGATACAGAGACACTGCCCGGTGAGTAAGGGGGTTACAGAGACATTGCCCGGAGGGTAAGGGGGTTACAGAGACAGAGCCCAGAGGGTAAGAGGGTTACAGAGACACTGCCCAGTGGGTAAGGGGGTTTCAGAGACAGAGCCCAGAGGGTAAGAGGGTTACAGAGACACTGCCCAGTGGGTAAGGGGGTTTCAGAGACAGAGCCCGGTGGGTAAGGGGGTTACCGAGACACTGCCCAGTGGGTAAGGAGGTTACAGAGAGAGTGCCCAGTGGGTAAGGGGGTTTCAGAGACAATGCCCAGTGGGTAAGGGGGTTTCAGAGACAGTGCCCAGTGGGTAAGGGGGTTTCAGAGACAGTGCCCAGTGGGTAAGGGGGTTACAGAGACAATGCCCGGTGTGTAAGGGGGTTACAGAGACACTGCCCGGTGGGTAAGGGGGTGACAGAGACACTGCCCGGTGGGTAAGGAGGTTACAGAAACACTGCCCGGTGGGTAAGGGGGTGACAGAGACAGTGCCTAGTGGGTAAGGGGGTTACAGAGACACTGCCCGGTGGGAAAGAGGTTTACAGAGACAGAGCCCAGTGGGTAAGGGGGTTACAGAGACACTGCCCGGTGGGTAAGGGGGTTACAGAGACACTGCCCAGTAGTAAGGGGGTTGCAGAGTCCCTGCCCGGTGGGTAAGGGGGATACAGAGACACTGCCCGTTGAGTAAGGGGGTTACACAAACAGAGCCCATTGCGTAAGGGGGTTACAGAGACACTGCCCAGTGGGTAAGGGGGTTACAGAGACACTGCCCGGTGGGTAAGGGGGTTACAGAGACAGAGCACAGTGGGTAAGGGGGTTACAGAGACAGAGCCCTGTGGGTAAGGGGGGTTACAGAGACCGAGCCCAGTGGGTACGGGGGTTACAGAGACACTGCCCGGTGGGTAAGGGGGTTACAGAGACAATGCCTGGTGGGTAAGGGGTTTACAGAGACAATGCCCGGTGGGTAAGGGGGTTACAGAGACAGTGCCCAGTGGGTAAGCGGGTTACAGAGACACTGCCCGGTGGGTAAGGGAGTTACAGAGTCAATGCCCGGTGGGTAAGGGTGTTACAGAGACAGTACCCAGTGGGTAAGGGGTTACAGAGACACTGCCGGGTGGGTAAGGGGGTTACATAGACAGTGCCCAGTGGGTAAGGGGGTTACAGAGACCGTGCCAAGTGGGTAAGGGGGTTACAGAGACACTGCCCAGTGGGTAAGGGGGTGACAGAGACAATGCCCGGTGGGTAAGGGGGTTACAGAGACAGTGCCCTGTGGGTAAGGCGGTTACAGAGACACTGCCTGGTGGTTAAGAGGGTTACAGAGACAGTGCCCAGTGGGTAAGGGGGTTACAGAGACCGTGCCAAGTGGGTAAGGGGGTTACAGAGACACTGCCCAGTGGGTAAGGGGGTGACAGAGACAATGCCCGGTGGGTAAGGGGGTTACAGAGACAGTGCCCTGTGGGTAAGGGGGTTACAGAGACACTGCCTGGTGGTTAAGAGGGTTACAGAGACAGTGCCCAGTGGGTAAGGGGGTTACAGAGACACTGCCCTGTGGGTAAGGGGGTTACAGAGACACTGCCCGGTGGTTAAGGGGGTTACAGAGACAGTGCCCAGTGGGTAAGGGGGTTACAGAGACAGTGCCCAGTGGGTAAGGGGGTTACAGAGACACTGCCCCGTGGGTAAGGGGGTTACAGAGACAGAGCTCAGTGTGTAAGGGGGTTACAGAGACAGTGCCCAGTGGGTAAGGGGGTTACAGAGACAGTGCCCTGTGGGTAAGGGGGTTACAGAGACACTGCCCGGTGGTTAAGGGGGTTACAGAGACAGTGCCCAGTGGGTAAGGGTGTTGCAGAGACAGTGCCCAGTGGGTAAGGGGGTTACAGAGACATTGCCCGGTGGGTAAGGGGGTTACAGAGACAGAGCCCAGTGGGTAAGGGGGTTACAGAGACAGTGCCCAGTGGGTAAGGAGGTTACAGAGACACTGCCCAGTGGGTAAGAGGTTACAGAGACAGAGCCCAGTTGGTAAGGGGGTTACAGAGACACTGCCCGGTGGTTAAGGGGGTTACAGAGACACTGCCCGGTGGGTAAGGGGGTTACAGAGGCAATGCCCGGTGGGTAAGGGGGTTACAGAGACAGAGCCCAGTGGGTAAGGGGGTTTCAGAGACAGTGCCCAGTGTGTAAGGAGGTTACAGAGACACTGCCCGTTGGGTAAGCGGGTTACAGAGAGAGAGCCCAGAGGGTAAGGGGGTTACAGAGACAGAGCCCCATGGGTAAGGGGGTGACAGACACAGTGCCCAGTTGGTAAGGGGGTTACAGAGACACTGCCCAGTGGGTAAGGGGGTTACGGAGACACTGCCAGGTGGTTAAGGGGGTTACAGAGACACTGCCCGGTGGGTAAGGGGGTTACAGAGACAGAGCCCAGTGGGTAAGGGGGTTACAGAGACAGTGCCCAGTGGGTAAGGAGGTTACAGAGACAGAGCCCAGAGGGTAAGAGGTTTCCAGAGACAGTGCCCGGTGGGTAAGGGGGTTACAGAGACACTGCCCAGTGGGTAAGGGGGTTACAGAGACAGTGCCCAGTGGGTAAGGGGGTTTCAGACACAGTGCCCGGTGGGTCAGAGGTTACAGAGACAGAGCCCAGTGGGTAAGGCATTTACAGAGACAGTGCCCAGTGGGTAAGGCATTTACAGAGACAGTGCCCGGTGGGTAAGGGGGTTACAGAGACACTGCCCGGTGGATAAGGGGGTTACAGAGACATTGCCCGGTGGGTAAGGGGGATACAGAGACACTGCCCAGTGGGTAAGAGGGTTACAGAGACACTGCCCAGTGGGTAAGGGGGTTTCAGAGACAGAGCCCAGTGGGGAAGGGGGTTACAGAGAGAGTGCCCAGTGGGTAAGGGGGTTACAGAGACAGAGCCCGGTGGGTAAGGGGGTTACCGAGACACTGCCCAGAAGGTAAGAGGTTTACAGAGACAGAGCCCAGTGGGTAAGTGGGTTACAGAGACAGAGCCCAGTGGGTAAGGGGGTTACAGAGCCATTGCCCGGGGGGTAAGGGGGTTACAGAGACAGAGCCCAGTGGCTAAGGGGGTTACAGAGAAAGAGCCCAGTGGGTCAGGGGGTTACAGAGACAGAGCCCGGTGGGTAAGGGGGTTACAGAGACACTGCCCGGTGGGGAAGGAGGTTACAGAGAGAGTGCCCAGTGGGTAAGGGGCTTTCAGAGACAGTGCCCAGTGGGTAAGGAGGTTACAGAGACACTGCCTGTTCGGGAAGGGGGTTACAGAGACAGTGCCCAGTGTGTAAGGGGGTTACAGAGACACTGCCCGGTGGGTAAGGGGGTGACAGAGACACTGCCCGGTGGGTAAGGAGGTTACAGAAACACTGCCCGGTGGGTAAGGGGGTTACAGAGACAGTGCCTAGTGGGTAAGGGGGTTACAGAGACAGAGCCCGATGGGTACGGGGGTTACAGAGACACTGCCCGGTGGGAAAGAGGTTTACAGAGACAGAGCCCAGTGGGTAAGGGGGTTACAGAGACACTGCCCGGTGGGTAAGGGGGTTACAGAGACACTGCCCAGTGGTAAGGGGGTTGCAGAGTCCCTGCCCGGTGGGTAAGGGGGATACAGAGACACTGCCCGTTGAGTAAGGGGGTTACACAAACAGAGCCCATTGCGTAAGGGGGTTACAGAGACAGTGCCCAGTGGGTAAGGGGGTTACAGAGACACTGCCCGGTGGGTAAGGGGGTTACAGAGACAGAGCCCAGTGGGTAAGTGGGTTACAGAGACAGAGCCCAGTGGCTAAGGGGGTTACAGAGACTTAGCCCAGTGGGTAAGGGGGTTACAGAGAGAGTGCCCGGTGGGTAAGGGGGTTACAGAGACAGTGCCCAGTCGTTAAGGGGGTTACAGAGACACTGCCCAGTGGGTAAGGGGGTTACAGAGACAGAGCTCAGTGGGTAAGGGGTTTACAGAGACAGTGCCCAATGGGTAAGGGGGGTTACTGAGACACTGCCCAGTGGGTAAGGGGGTTATGGAGACAGAGCCGAGTGTGTAAGGGGGTTACAGAGACAGAGCCCAGTGGGTAAGGGGGTCACAGACACAGTGCCCGGTGTGTAAGTGGGTTACGGAGACACTGCCCGGTGGGTAAGGGGGTTACAGAAACACTGCCCAGTGGGGAGGAAGTTACAGAGAGAGTGCCCAGTGGGTAAGGGGGTTTCAGAGACAGTGCCCAGTGGGTAAGGAGGTTACAGAGACACTGCCCGGTGGGTAAGGGGGTTACAGAAACACTGCCCGGTGGGTAAGGGGGTTACAGAGACAGTGCCCAGTGGGTAAGGGGGTTACAGAGACAGAGCCCGATGGGTACGGGGGTTACAGAGACACTGCCCGGTGGGAAAGAGGTTTACAGAGACAGAGCCCAGTGGGTAAGGGGGTTGCAGAATCCCTGCCCGGTGGGTAAGGGGGATACAGAGACACTGCCCGTTGAGTAAAGGGGTTACACAAACAGAGCCCATTGCGTAAGGGGGTTACAGAGACACTGCCCAGTGGGTAAGGGGGTTACAGAGACAGAGCACAGTGGGTAAGGGGGTTACAGAGACAGAGCCCTGTGGGTAAGGGGATTACAGAGACCGAGCCCAGTGGGTAAGGGGGTTACAGAGACACTGCCCGGTGGGTAAGGGGGTTACAGAGACACTGCCCGGTGGGTAAGGGGGTTACAGAGACAGTGCCCAGTGGGTAAGGGGGTTACAGAGACACTGCCCGGTGGGTAAGGGAGTTACAGAGTCAATGCACGGTGGGTAAGGGGGTTACAGAGACAGTACCCAGTGGGTAAGGGGTTACAGAGACACTGCCCGGTGGGTAAGGGAGTTACAGAGACAGTGCCCAGTGGGTAAGGGGGTTACATAGACAGTGCCCAGTGGGTAAGGGGGTTACAGAGACCGTGCCCAGTGGGTAAGGGTGTTACAGAGACACTGCCCAGTGGGTAAGGGGGTGACAGAGATAATGCCCGGTGGGTAAGGGGGTTACAGAGACAGTGCCCAGTGGGTAAGGGGGTTACAGAGACACTGCCTGGTGGTTAAGGGGGTTACAGAGACAGTGCCCAGTGGGTAAGGGGGTTACAGAGACAGTGCCCTGTGGGTAAGGGGGTTACAGAGACACTGCCCGGTGGTTAAGGGGGTTACAGAGACAGTACCCAGTGGGTAAGGGGGTTACAGAGACAGTGCCCAGTGGGTAAGGGGGTTACAGAGACATTGCCCGGTGGGTAAGGGGGTTACAGAGACAGAGCCCAGTGGGTAAGGGGGTTACAGAGACAGTGCCCAGTGGGTAAGGAGGTTACAGAGACACTGCCCAGTGGGTAAGAGGTTACAGAGACAGAGCCCAGTTGGTAAGGGGGTTACAGAGACACTGCCCGGTGGTTAAGGGGGTTACAGAGACACTGCCCGGTGGGTAAGGGGGTTACAGAGGCAATGCCCGGTGGGTAAGGGGGTTACAGAGACAGAGCCCAGTGGGTAAGGGGGTTACAGAGACAGTGCCCAGTGGGTAAGGAGGTTACAGAGACACTGCCCGTTGGGTAAGGGGGTTACAGAGAGCGAGCCCAGAGGGTAAGGGGGTTACAGAGACAGAGCCCCGTGGGTAAGGGGGTGACAGACACAGTGCCCAGTTGGTAGGGGGTTACAGAGACACTGCCCAGTGGGTAAGGGGGTTACAGAGACACTGCCAGGTGGTTAAGGGGGTTACAGAGACACTGCCCGGTGGGTGAGGGGTTTACAGAGACAGTGCCCGGTGGGTAAGGGGTTTACAGAGAGAGTGCCCTGTGGGTAAGGGGGTTACAGAGACAGTGCCCAGTCGTTAAGGGGGTTACAGAGACACTGCCCAGTGGGTAAGGGGGTTACAGAGACAGAGCTCAGTGGGTAAGGGGTTTACAGAGACAGTGCCCAATGGGTAAGGGGGGTTACTGAGACACTGCCCAGTGGGTAAGGGGGTTATGGAGACAGAGCCGAGTGTGTAAGGGGGTTACAGAGACAGAGCCCAGTGGGTAAGGGGGTCACAGACACAGTGCCCGGTGTGTAAGTGGGTTACGGAGACACTGCCCGGTGGGTAAGGGGGTTACAGAAACACTGCCCAGTGGGGAGGAAGTTACAGAGAGAGTGCCCAGTGGGTAAGGGGGTTTCAGAGACAGTGCCCAGTGGGTAAGGAGGTTACAGAGACACTGCCCGGTGGGTAAGGGGGTTACAGAAACACTGCCCGGTGGGTAAGGGGGTTACAGAGACAGTGCCCAGTGGGTAAGGGGGTTACAGAGACAGAGCCCGATGGGTACGGGGGTTACAGAGACACTGCCCGGTGGGAAAGAGGTTTACAGAGACAGAGCCCAGTGGGTAAGGGGGTTGCAGAATCCCTGCCCGGTGGGTAAGGGGGATACAGAGACACTGCCCGTTGAGTAAGGGGGTTACACAAACAGAGCCCATTGCGTAAGGGGGTTACAGAGACACTGCCCAGTGGGTAAGGGGGTTACAGAGACACTGCCCGGTGGGTAAGGGGGTTACAGAGACAGAGCACAGTGGGTAAGGGGGTTACAGAGACAGAGCCCTGTGGGTAAGGGGGTTACAGAGACACTGCCCGGTGGGTAAGGGGGTTACAGAGACACTGCCCGGTGGGTAAGGGGGTTACAGAGACAATGCCCGGTGGGTAAGGGGGTTACAGAGACAGTGCCCAGTGGGTAAGGGGGTTACAGAGACACTGCCCGGTGGGTAAGGGAGTTACAGAGTCAATGCCCGGTGGGTAAGGGAGTTACAGAGACACTGCCGGGTGGGTAAGGGGGTTACATAGACAGTGCCCAGTGGGTAAGGGGGTTACAGAGACCGTGCCCAGTGGGTAAGGGGGTTACAGAGACAGTGCCCAGTGGCTAAGGGGGTGACAGAGACACTGCCTGGTGGTTAAGGGGGTTACAGAGACAGAGCCCAGTGTGTAAGGGGGTTACAGAGACAGTGCCCTGTGGGTAAGGGGGTTACAGAGACACTGCCCGGTGGTTAAGGGGGTTACAGAGACAGTGCCCAGTGGGTAAGGGGGTTACAGAGACAGTGCCCAGTGTGTAAGGGGGTTACAGAGACATTGCCCGGTGGGTAAGGGGGTTACAGAGACAGAGCCCAGTGGGTAAGGGGGTTACAGAGACAGTGCCCAGTGGGTAAGGAGGTTACAGAGACACTGCCCAGTGGGTAAGAGGTTACAGAGACAGAGCCCAGTTGGTAAGGGGGTTACAGAGACACTGGCCGGTGGTTAAGGGGGTTACAGAGACACTGCCCGGTGGGTAAGGGGGTTACAGAGGCAATGCCTGGTGGGTAAGGGGGTTACAGAGACAGAGCCCAGTGGGTAAGGGGGTTACAGAGACAGTGCCCAGTGGGTAAGGAGGTTACAGAGACACTGCCCGTTGGGTAAGGGGGTTACAGAGAGAGAGCCCAGAGGGTAAGGGGGTTACAGAAACAGAGCCCCATGGGTAAGGGGGTGACAGACACAGTGCCCAGTTGGTAAGGGGCTTACAGAGACACTGCCCAGTGGGTAAGGGGGTTACAGAGACACTGCCAGGTGGTTAAGGGGGTTACAGAGACACTGCCTGGTGGGTAAGGGGGTTACAGAGACAGAGCCCAGTGGGTAAGGGGGTTACAAAGACAGTGCCCAGTGGGTAAGGAGGTTACAGAGACAGAGCCCAGAGGGTAAGGGGGTTCCAGAGACTGTGCCCGGTGGGTAAGGGGGTTACAGAGACACTGCCCAGTGGGTAAGGGGGTTACAGAGACAGTGCCCAGTGGGTAAGGGGGTTTCAGAGACAGTGCCCGGTGGGTCAGAGGTTACAGAGACAGAGCCCAGTGGTAAGCGGCTTACACAGACTGTGCCCAGTGGGTAAGGCATTTACAGAGACAGTGCCCGGTGGGTAAGCGGGTTACAGAGACACTGCCCGGTGGGTAAGGGGGTTACAGAGACACTGCCCAGTGGATAAGGGGGTTACAGAGACATTGCCCGGTGGGTAAGGGGGATACAGAGACACTGCCCAGTGGGTAAGAGGGTTACAGAGACACTGCCCAGTGGGTAAGGGGGTTTCAGAGACAGAGCCCAGTGGGGAAGGGGGTTACAGAGAGAGTGCCCAGTGGGTAAGGGGGTTACAGAGACAGAGCCCGATGGGTACGGGGGTTACAGAGACACTGCCCGGTGGGAAAGAGGTTTACAGAGACAGAGCCCAGTGGGTAAGGGGGTTGCAGAATCCCTGCCCGGTGGGTAAGGGGGATACAGAGACACTGGCCGTTGAGTAAGGGGGTTACACAAACAGAGCCCATTGCGTAAGGGGGTTACAGAGACACTGCCCAGTGGGTAAGGGGGTTACAGAGACACTGCCCGGTGGGTAAGGGGGTTACAGAGACAGAGCACAGTGGGTTAGGGGGTTACAGAGACAGAGCCCTGTGGGTAAGGGGGTTACAGAGACACTGCCCGGTGGGTAAGGGGGTTACAGAGACACTGCCCGGTGGGTAAGGGGGTTCCAGAGACAATGCCCGGTGGGTAAGGGGGTTACAGAGACAGTGCCCAGTGGGTAAGGGGGTTACAGAGACACTGCCCGGTGGGTAAGGGAGTTACAGAGTCAATGCCCGGTGGGTAAGGGGGTTACAGAGACAGTACCCAGTGGGTAAGGGGTTACAGAGACACTGCCCAGTGGGTAAGGGAGTTACAGAGACACTGCCGGGTGGGTAAGGGGGTTACATAGACAGTGCCCAGTGGGTAAGGGGGATACAGAGACCGTGCCCAGTGGGTAAGGGGGTTACAGAGACACTGACCAGTGGGTAAGGGGGTGACAGAGATAATGCCCGGTGGGTAAGGGGGTTACAGAGACAGTGCCCAGTGGGTAAGGGGGTTACAGAGACACTGCCTGGTGGTTAAGGGGGTTACAGAGACAGTGCCCAGTGTGTAAGGGGGTTACAGAGACAGTGCCCTGTGGGTAAGGGGGTTACAGAGACACTGCCCGGTGGTTAAGGGGGTTACAGAGACAGTGCCCAGTGGGTAAGGGGGTTACAGAGACAGTGCCCAGTGGGTAAGGGGGTTACAGAGACATTGCCCGGTGGGTAAGGGGGTTACAGAGACAGAGCCCAGTGGGTAAGGGGGTTACAGAGACAGTGCCCAGTGGGTAAGGAGGTTACAGAGACACTGCCCAGTGGGTAAGAGGTTACAGAGACAGAGCCCAGTTGGTAAGGGGGTTACAGAGACACTGGCCGGTGGTTAAGGGGGTTACAGAGAGAGAGCCCAGAGGGTAAGGGGGTTACAGAGACAGAGCCCCATGGGTAAGGGGGTGACGGACACAGTGCCCAGTTGGTAAGGGGGTTACAGAGACACTGCCCAGTGGGTAAGGGGGTTACAGAGACACTGCCTAGTGAGTAAGGGGGTTACAGAGACACTGCCCGGTGGGTAAGGGGGTTACAGAGACACTGCCCCGTGGGTAAGGAGGTTACAGAGACAGTGCCCGGTGGGTAAGGGAGTTCAGAGACACTGCCCGGTTGGTAAGGGGGTTACAGACACAGTGCCCAGAGGGTAAGGGGGTTACAGAGACAGTGCCCGGTGGGTAAGGGGGTTACAGAGACACTGCCCAGTGGGTAAGAGGTTACAGAGACAGAGCCCAGTTGGTAAGGGGGTTACAGAGACAGTGCCCAGTGGGTAAGGGGTTTACAGAGACAGTGCCCGGTGGGTAAGGGGGTTTCAGAGACAGAGCCCAGTGGGTAAGGGGGTTTCTGAGACAGAGCCCAGTGGGTAACGGGGTTACTGAGACAGTGCCCAGTGCGTAAGGGGGTTTCAGAGAAAGGGCCCAGTGGGTAAGTGGTTACAGAGACAGAGCCCGGTGGGTAAGGGGGCTACAGAGACATTGCCCGGTGGGTAAGGGGGTTACAGAGACAGAGCCCGATGGGTAAGGGGGTAACAGAGACAGAGCCCAGTGGGTAAGGGGGTTACAGAGACATTGCCCGGTGGGTAAGGGGGTTACAGAGACAGAGCCCAGTGGGTAAGGGGGTTACATAGACAGAGCCCAGTGAGTAAGGGAGTTACACAGACACTGCCCGGTGGGTAAGGGGGTTACAGAGACACTGCCCGGTGGGTAAGGGGGTTACAGAGACACTGCCCGTTCGGTAAGGGGGTTACAGAGACACTGCCCAGTGTGTAAGGGGGTTAAAGAGACAGGGCCCAGTGGGTAAGGAGTTTACAGAGACAGTGCCCAGTGTGTAAGGGGGTTACAAAGACACTGCCCAGTGGTAAGGGGGTTACAGAGACACTGCCCGGTGGATAAGGGGGTTACACAGAAACTGCCCAGTGGGTAAGAGGTTACAGAGACAGAGCCCAGTTGGTAAGGGGGTTACAGAGACAGTGCCCGGTGGGTAAGTGGGTTACAGAGACACTGCCCAGTAGGTAAGGGGGTTACAGAGACAGAGCTCAGTGGGTAAGGGGTTTACACAGACAGTGCCCAGTGGGTAAGGGCGTTACAGAGACACTGCCCCGTGGGTAAGGGGGTTACAGAGACACTACCCAGTGGGTAAGAGGTTACAGAGACAGAGCCCAGTTGGTAAGGGGGTTACAGAGACAGTGCCCAGTGGGTAAGGGGTTTACAGAGACTGTGCCCGGTGGGAAAGGGGGTTACAGAGACACTGCCCAGTAGGTCAGGGGGTTACAGAGACAGAGCTCAGTGGGTAAGGGGTTTACACAGACAGTGCCCAGTGGGTAAGGGGGGTTACAGAGACACTGCCCAGTGGGTAAGGGGGTTATAGAGACAGAGCCCAGTGGGTAAGGGGGTTACAGAGACAGAGCCCAGTAGGTAAGGGGGTTAATGAGACAGTGCCCGGTGTGTAAGTGGGTTACAGAGACACTGCCCGGTGGGTAAGGGAGTTACAGTGACACTGCCGGGTGGGTAAGGGGGTTACATAGACAGTGGCCAGTGGGTAAGGGGGTTACAGAGACCGAGCCCAGTGGGTAAGGGGGTTACAGAGACACTGCTCAGTGGGTAAGGGGGTGACAGAGACAATGTCAGTGGGTAAAGGGGTTACAGAGACAGTGCCCAGTGGGTAAGGGGGTTACAGAGACACTGCCTGGTGGTTAAGGGGGTTACAGAGACAGTGCCAGTGGGTAAGGGGGTTACAGAGACACTGCCTGGTGGTTAAGGGGGTTACAGAGACACTGCCCGGTCGTTAAGGGGGTTACAGAGACACTGCCCGGTGGTTAAGGGGGTTACAGAGACAGTGCCCAGTGGGTAAGGGGGTTACAGAGACAGTGCCCAGTGGGTAAGGGGGTTACAGAGACAGTGCCCAGTGGGCAAGGGGGTTACAGAGACACTGCCCGGTGGGTAAGGGGGTTACAGAGACAGAGCCCAGTGGGTAAGGGGGTTACAGAGACAGTGCCCAGTGTGTAAGGAGGTTACAGAGACAGTGCCCGGTGGGTAAGGGGGTTACAGAGACAGAGCCCCGTGGGTAAGGGGGTGACAGACACAGTGCCCAGTTGGTAAGGGGGTTACAGAGACACTGCCCAGTGGGTAAGGGGGTTACAGAGACACTGCCCGGTGGGTAAGAGGGTTACAGAGACGCTGCCCGGTGGGTAAGAGGGTTACAGAGACGCTGCCCCATGGGTAAGGGGGTTACAGAGACAGTGCCCGGTGAGTAAGGGGGTTACAAAAAGACTGCCCAGTGGTTAAGGAAGTTACAGAGACACTGCCCGGTTGGTAAGGTGGTTACAGACACAGTGCCCAGAGGGTAAGGGGGTTACAGAGTCAGTGCCCGGTGGGTAAGGGTGTTACAGAGACACTGCCCAGTGGGTAAGAGGTTACAAAGACAGAGCCCAATTGGTAAGGGGGTTACAGAGACAGTGCCCAGTAGATAAGGGGTTTACAGAGACAGTGCCCGGTGGGTAAGGGGGTTACAGAAACACTGCCCGGTGGGTAAGGGGGTTACAGAGACACTGCCCAGTGGGTAAGAAACTACAGAGACAGAGCCCAGTGGGTAAGGGCGTTACAGAGACAGTGCCCAGTGTGTAAGGGGTTTACAGAGACAGTGCCCAGTGGGTAAGGGAAGTTACAGAGACACTGCCCAGTGGGTAAGGGGGTTACAGAGACAGTGCCCGGTGGGTAAGGGGGTTACAGAGACCCTGCCCGGTGGGTAAGGGGATTACAGAGATAGTGCCCAGTGGGTAAGGGGGTTTCAGACACAGTGCCCGGTGGGTCAGAGTTTACAGAGACAGAGCCCAGTGCTAAGGGGCTTACAGAGGCTGTGCCCAGTGGGTAAGGCATTTACAGAGACAGTGCCCGGTGGGTAAGGGGGTTACAGAGACACTGTCCGGTGGGTAAGGGGGTTACAGTGACATTGCCCGGTGGGTAAGGGGGATACAGGGACACTGCCCAGTGGGTAAGAGGGTTACAGAGACACTGCCCAGTGGGTAAGGGGGTTTCAGAGACAGAGCCCAGTGGGTAAAGGGGTTACAGAGAGAGTGCCCAGTGGGTAAGGGGGTTTCAGAGACAGGGCCCAGTGGGTAAGGGGGTTACAGAGACCGAGCCCAGTGGGTAAGGGGGTTACAGAGACACTGCTCAGTGGGTAAGGGGGTGACAGAGACAATGTCAGTGGGTAAAGGGGTTACAGAGACAGTGCCCAGTGGGTAAGGGGGTTACAGAGACACTGCCTGGTGGTTAAGGGGGTTACAGAGACAGTGCCAGTGGGTAAGGGGGTTACAGAGACAGTGCCCTGTGGGTAAGGGGGTTACAGAGACACTGCCCGGTCGTTAAGGGGGTTACAGAGACACTGCCCGGTGGTTAAGGGGGTTACAGAGACAGTGCCCAGTGGGTAAGGGGGTTACAGAGACAGTGCCCAGTGGGTAAGGGGGTTACAGAGACAGTGCCCAGTGGGCAAGGGGGTTACAGAGACACTGCCCGGTGGGTAAGGGGGTTACAGAGACAGAGCCCAGTGGGTAAGGGGGTTACAGAGACAGTGCCCAGTGTGTAAGGAGGTTACAGAGACAGTGCCCGGTGGGTAAGGGGGTTACAGAGACAGAGCCCCGTGGGTAAGGGGGTGACAGACACAGTGCCCAGTTGGTAAGGGGGTTACAGAGACACTGCCCAGTGTGTAAGGGGGTTACAGAGACACTGCCCGGTGGGTAAGAGGGTTACAGAGACGCTGCCCGGTGGGTAAGAGGGTTACAGAGACGCTGCCCCATGGGTAAGGGGGTTACAGAGACAGTGCCCGGTGAGTAAGGGGGTTACAAAAAGACTGCCCAGTGGTTAAGGAAGTTACAGAGACACTGCCCGGTTGGTAAGGTGGTTACAGACACAGTGCCCAGAGGGTAAGGGGGTTACAGAGTCAGTGCCCGGTGGGTAAGGGTGTTACAGAGACACTGCCCAGTGGGTAAGAGGTTACAAAGACAGAGCCCAGTTGGTAAGGGGGTTACAGAGACAGTGCCCAGTAGATAAGGGGTTTACAGAGACAGTGCCCGGTGGGTAAGGGGGTTACAGAAACACTGCCCGGTGGGTAAGGGGGTTACAGAGACACTGCCCAGTGGGTAAGAAACTACAGAGACAGAGCCCAGTGGGTAAGGGCGTTACAGACACAGTGCCCAGTGGGTCAGGGGGTTACAGAGACACTGCCCAGTGGGTAAGAGGTTACAAAGACAGAGCCCAGTTGGTAAGGGGGTTACAGAGACAGTGCCCAGTGTGTAAGGGGTTTACAGAGACAGTGCCCAGTGGGTAAGGGAAGTTACAGAGACACTGCCCAGTGGGTAAGGGGGTTACAGAGACAGTGCCCGGTGGGTAAGGGGGTTACAGAGACCCTGCCCAGTGGGTAAGGGGATTACAGAGATAGTGCCCAGTGGGTAAGGGGGTTTCAGACACAGTGCCCGGTGGGTCACAGTTTACAGAGACACAGCCCAGTGCTAAGGGGCTTACAGAGGCTGTGCCCAGTGGGTAAGGCATTTACAGAGACAGTGCCCGGCGGGTAAGGGGGTTACAGAGACACTGTCCGGTGGGTAAGGGGGTTACAGTGACATTGCCCGGTGGGTAAGGGGGATACAGGGACACTGCCCAGTGGGTAAGAGGGTTACAGAGACACTGCCCAGTGGGTAAGGGGGTTTCAGAGACAGAGCCCAGTGGGTAAAGGGGTTACAGAGAGAGTGCCCAGTGGGTAAGGGGGTTTCAGAGACAGGGCCCAGTGGGTAAGGGGGTTACAGAGACAGAGCCCAGGGGGTCAGGGGGTTAAAGAGACAGAGCCCGGTGGGTAAGGGGGTTACAGAGACACTGCCCGTTGGGTAAGGGGGTTACAGAGACAGTGCCCAGTGGGTAAGGGGGTTACAGAGACAGTGCCCGGTGGGTAAGCGGGTTACAGAGACACTGCCCAGTGCTTAAGGGGGTTTCAGAGAAAGGGCCCAGTGGGTAAGTGGTTACAGAGACAGAGCCCGGTGGTTAAGGGGGTTACAGAGACATTGCCCGATGGGTAAGGGGGTTACAGAGGCAGAGCCCGATGGGTACGGGAGTTACAGAGACACTGCCCAGTGGGAAAGAGGTTTACAGAGACAGAGCCCAGTGGGTAAGGGGGTAACAGAGACAGAGCCCAGTGGGTAAGGGGGTTACATAGACATTGCCCGGTGGGTAAGGGGGTTACAGAGACAGAGCCCAGTGGGTAAGGGGGTAACAGAGACAGAGCCCAGTTGGTAAGGGAGTTACAGAGACACTGCCTAGTGAGTAAGGGGGTTACAGAGACACTGCCCGGTGGGTAAGGGGGTTACAGAGACACTGCCCCGTGGGTAAGGAGGTTACAGAGACAGTGCCCGGTGTGTAAGGGAGTTCAGAGACACTGCCCGGTTGGTAAGGGGGTTACAGAGACAGAGCCCAGTGGGTAAGGGGGTAACAGAGACAGAGCCCAATGGGTAAGTGGGTTACAGAGACATTGCCCGGTGGGTAAGGGGGTTACAGAGACAGAGCCCAGTGGGTAAGGGGGTTACATAGACAGAGCCCAGTGAGTAAGGGAGTTACACAGACACTGCCCGGTGGGTAAGGGGGTTACAGAGACACTGCCCGGTGGGTAAGGGGGTTACAGAGACACTGCCCGTTCGGTAAGGGGGTTACAGAGTCAGTTCCCGGTGGGTAAGGGGGTTACAGAGACACTGCCCAGTGGGTAAGGGGGTTAAAGAGACAGGGCCCAGTGGGTAAGGAGTTTACAGAGACAGTGCCCAGTGGTAAGGGGGTTACAGAGAAACTGCCCAGTGGGTAAGAGGTTACAGAGACAGAGCCCAGTTGGTAAGGGGGTTACAGAGACACTGCCCAGTGGGTAAGGGGTTTACAGAGACAGTGCCCAGTGGGTAAGGGGTTTACAGAGACAGTGCCCGGTGGGTAAGGGGGTTACACAGACACTGCCCAGTAGGTAAGGGGGTTACAGAGACAGAGCTCAGTGGGTAAGGGGTTTACACAGACAGTGCCCAGTGGGTAAGGGCGTTACAGAGACACTGCCCCGTGGGTAAGGGGGTTACAGAGACACTACCCAGTGGGTAAGAGGTTACAGAGACAGAGCCCAGTTGGTAAGGGGGTTACAGAGACAGTGCCCAGTGGGTAAGGGGTTTACAGAGACAGTGCCCGGTGGGAAAGGGGGTTACAGAGACACTGCCCAGTAGGTAAGGGGTTTACAGAGACACTGCCTGGTGGTTAAGGGGGTTACAGAGACAGTGCCCAGTGGGTAAGGGGGTCACAGAGACAGTGCCCTGTGGGTAAGGGGGTTACAGAGACACTGCCCGGTGGTTAAGGGGGTTACAGAGACAGTGCCCAGGGGGTAAGGGGGTTACAGAGACAGTGCCCAGTGGGTAAGGGGGTTACAGAGACATTGCCCGGTGGGTAAGGGGTTTACAGAGACAGTGCCCAGTGGGTAAGGAGGTTACAGAGACACTGCCCAGTGGGTAAGAGGTTACAGAGACAGAGCCCAGTTGGTAAGGGGGTTACAGAGATACTGCCCGGTGGTTAAGGGGGTTATAGAGACACTGCCCGGTGGGTAAGGGGGTTACAGAGGCAATGCCCGGTGGGTAAGGGGGTTACAGAGACAGAGCCCAGTGGGTAAGGGGGTTACAGAGACAGTGCCCAGTGGGTAAGGAGGTTACACAGACACTGCCCGTTGGGTAAGGGGGTTACAGAGAGAGAGCCCAGAGGGTAAGGGGGGTTACAGAGACAGAGCCCCGTGGGTAAGGGGGTGACAGACACAGTGCCCAGTTGGTAAGGGGGTTACAGAGACACTGCCCAGTGGGTAAGGGGGTTACAGAGACACTGCCAGGTGGTTAAGGGGGTTACAGAGACACTGCCCAGTGGGTAAGGGGGTTACAGAGACAGAGCCCAGTGGGTAAGGGGGTTACAGAGTCAGTGCCCAGCGGGTAAGGAGGTTACAGAGACAGAGCCCAGAGGGTAAGGGGGTTCCAGAGACAGTGCCCCGTGGGTAAGGGGGTTACAGAGACACTGCCCAGTGGGTAAGGGGGTTACAGAGACAGTGCCCAGTGGGTAAGGGGGTTACAGAGACACTGCCCAGTGGGTAAGGGGGTTACAGAGACAGAGCCCAGTGGGTAAGGGCGTTACAGAGACAGAGCCCAGTGGGTCAGGGGGTTACAGAGACAGAGCCCGGTGGGTAAGGAGGTTACAGAGACACTGCCCGGTGGGGAAGGGGGTTACAGAGACACTGCCCGGTGGGTAAGGAGGTTACAGAGAGAGTGCCCAGTGGGTAAGGGGGTTTCAGAGACAGTGCCCAGTGGGTAAGGAGGTTACAGAGACACTGCCTGGTGGGTAAGGGGGTTACAGAGACACTGCCCGGTGGGTAAGGAGGTTACAGAAACACTGCCCGGTGGGTAAGGGGGTTACAGAGACAGTGCCTAGTGGGTAAGGGGGTTACAGAGACACTGCCCGGTGGGAAAGAGGTTTACAGAGACAGAGCCCAGTGGGTAAGGGGGTTACAGAGACACTGCCCGGTGGGTAAGGGGGTTACAGAGACACTGCCCAGTGGTAAGGGGGTTGCAGAGTCCCTGCCCGGTGGGTAAGGGGGATACAGAGACAGAGCCCAGTGGGTAAGGGGGTTACACAAACAGAGCCCATTGCGTAAGGGGGTTACAGAGACACTGCCCATTGGTAAGCGGGTTACAGAGACACTGCCCGGTGGGTAAGGGGGTTACAGAGACAGAGCCCTGTGGGTAAGGGGGGTTACAGAGACACTGCCCGGTGGGTAAGGGGGTTACAGAGACAGAGCCCTGTGGGTAAGGGGGTTACAGAGACCGAGCCCAGTGGGTAAGGGGGTTACAGAGACACTGCCCGGTGGGTAAGGGGGTTACAGAGACACTGCCCGGTGGGTAAGGGGGTTACAGAGACACTGCCCAGTGGTAAGGGGGTTGCAGAGTCCCTGCCCGGTGGGTAAGGGGGATACAGAGACAGAGCCCAGTGGGTAAGGGGGTTACACAAACAGAGCCCATTGCGTAAGGGGGTTACAGAGACACTGCCCATTGGTAAGCGGGTTACAGAGACACTGCCCGGTGGGTAAGGGGGTTACAGAGACAGAGCCCTGTGGGTAAGGGGGGTTACAGAGACACTGCCCGGTGGGTAAGGGGGTTACAGAGACAGAGCCCTGTGGGTAAGGGGGGTTACAGAGACCGAGCCCAGTGGGTAAGGGGGTTACAGAGACACTGCCCGGTGGGTAAGGGGGTTACAGAGACACTGCCCGGTGGGTAAGGGGGTTACAGAGACAATGCCTGGTGGGTAAGGGGGTTACAGAGACAATGCCCGGTGGGTAAGGGGGTTACAGAGACAGTGCCCAGTGGGTCAGGGGGTTACAGAGACACTGCCCGGTGGGTAAGGGAGTTACAGAGTCAATACCCGGTGGGTAAGGGGGTTACAGAGACAGTACCCGGTGGGTAAGGGGTTACAGAGACACTGCCGGGTGGGTAAGGGGGTTACATAGACAGTCCCCAGTGGGTAAGGGGGTTACAGAGACCGTGCCAAGTGGGTAAGGGGGTTACAGAGACACTGCCCAGTGGGTAAGGGGGTGACAGAGACAATGCCCGGTGGGTAAGGGGGTTACGGAGACAGTGCCCAGTGGGTAAGGGGGTTACAGAGACACTGCCTGGTGGTTAAGGGGGTTACAGAGACAGTGCCCAGTGGGTAAGGGGGTTACAGAGACACTGCCCTGTGGGTAAGGGGGTTACAGACACACTGCCCGGTGGTTAAGGGGGTTACAGAGACAGTGCCCAGTGGGTAAGGGGGTTACAGAGACAGTGCCCAGTGGGTAAGGGGGTTACAGAGACACTGCCCGGTGGGTAAGGGGGTTACAGAGACAGAGCCCAGTGGGTAAGGGGGTTACAGAGACAGTGCCCAGTGGGTAAGGAGGTTACAGAGACACTGCCCAGTGGGTAAGAGGTTACAGAGACAGAGCCCAGTTGGTAAGGGGGTTACAGAGACACTGCCCGGTGGTTAAGGAGGTTACAGAGACACTGCCCGGTGGGTAAGGGGGTTACAGAGGCAATGCCCGGTCGGTAAGGGGGTTACAGAGACAGAGCCCAGTGGGTAAGGGGGTTACAGAGACAGTGCCCAGTGGGTAAGGAGGTTACAGTGACACTGCCCGTTGGGTAAGGGGGTTACAGAGAGAGAGCCCAGAGGGTAAGGGGGTTACAGAGACAGAGCACCGTGGGTAAGGGGGTGACAGAAACAGTGCCCAGTTGGTAAGGGGGGTACAGAGACACTGCCCAGTGGGTAAGGGGGTTACAGAGACACTGCCCGGTGGGTAAGGGGGTTACAGAGACACTGCCAGGTGGTTAAGGGGGTTACAGAGACACTGCCCGGTGGGTAAGGAGGTTACAGAGACAATGCCCGGTGGGTAAGGGGGTTACAGAGACAGAGCCCAGTGGGTAAGGGGGTTACAGAGACAGTGCCCAGTGGGTAAGGAGGTTACAGAGACAGAGCCCAGAGGGTAAGGGGGTTCCAGAGACAGTGCCCGGTGGGTAAGGGTGTTACAGAGACACTGCCCTGTGGGTAAGGCGGTTTCAGAGACAGAGCCTGGTGGATAAGGGGGTTTCAGAGACAGAGCCCGTTGGGTAAGGGGGTTACAGAGACACTGCCCGGTGGGTAAGGGGGTAACAGAGACAGAGCCCAGTGGGTAAGGGGGTTACAGAGACATTGCCCGGTGGGTAAGGGGTTTACAGAGACAGAGCCCAGTGGGTAAGGGTGTTACAGAGACAGAGCCCAGTGAGTAAGGGGGTTACACAGACACTGCCCGGTGGGTAAGGGGGTTACAGAGACAATTCCCAGTGGGTAAGAGGTTTACAGAGACAGAGCCCAGTGGGTAAGGGGGTTACAGAGACACTGCCCAGTGGGTACGGGGGTTACAGAGACAGGGCCCCGTGGGTAAGGGGTTTACAGAGACAGAGCCCACTGTGTAAGGGGGTTACAGAGACACTGCCTATTGGGTAAGGGGGTTACAGAGACACTGCCCTGTGGTAAGGGGGTTTCAGAGAAACTGCCCAGTGGGTAAGGGGGTAACAGAGACACTGCCCAGTGGGTAAGGGGGTTACAGAGACACTGCCCAGTTGGTAAGGGGGTTACAGAGACAGTGCCCAGTGGGTAAGGGGTTTACAGAGACAGTGCCCGGTGGGTAAGGGGGTTACAGAGACACTGCCCAGTAGGTAAGGGGGTTACAGAGACATTGCCCGGTGGGTAAGGGGGTTACAGAGACAGAGCCCAGTGGGTAAGGGGGTTACAGAGACAGAGCCCAGTGAGTAAGGGAGTTACACAGACACTGCCCGGTGGGTAAGGGGATTACAGAGACACTGCCCGGTGAGTAAGGGGGTTACAGAGACACTGCCCGTTCGGTAAGTGGGTTACAGAGACAGTGCCCGGTGGGTAAGGGGGTTACAGAGACACTGCCCAGTGGGTAAGGGGGTTAAAGAGACAGGGCCCAGTGGGTAAGGAGATTACAGAGACAGAGCCCAGTGGGTAAGGGGGTTATAGAGACAGAGCCCAGTGGGTAAGGGGGTTACAGAGACAGAGCCCAGTGGGTAAGGGGGTTACAGAGACAGTGCCCAGTGTGTAAGTGGGTTACAGAGACACTGCCCGGTGGGTAAGGGGGTTACAGAAACACTGCCCAGTGGGTAGGAAGTTACAGAGAGAGTGCCCAGTGGGTAAGGGGGTTTCAGAGACAGTGCCCAGTGTGTAAGGAGGTTACATAGACACGGCCTGGTGGGTAAGGGGGTTACAGAGTCAGTGCCCAGTGAGTAAGTGGGTTACAGAGACACTGCCCGGTGGGTAAGGGTGTTACAGAGACACTGCCCGGTGGGTAAGGGGGTTACAGAAACACTGCCCGGTGGGTAAGTGGGTTACAGAGACACAGCCCAGTGGGTAAGGGGGTTACAGAGACCGAGCCCGGTGGGTAAGGGGGTTGCAGAATCACTGCCCAGTGGGTAAGGGGGTTACAGAGACACTGCCCGGTGGGTAAGGGGGTTACAGAGACAATGCCCGGTGGGTAAGGGGGTTACAGAGACAGTGCCCAGTGGGTAAGGGGGTTACAGAGACACTGCCCGGTGGGTAAGGGAGTTACAGAGTCAATGCCCGGTGTGTAAGGGGGTTACAGAGACACTGCCGGGTGGGTAAGGGGGTTACATAGACAGTGCCCAGTGGGTAAGGGGAATACACAGACCGTGCCCAGTGGGTAAGGGGGTTACAGAGACACTGCCCAGTGGGTAAGGGGGTGACAGAGACAATGCCAGGTGGGTAAGGGGGTTACAGAGACAGTGCCCAGTGGGTAAGGGGGTTACAGAGACACTGCCTGGTGGTTAAGGGGGTTACAGAGACAGAGCCCAGTTGGTAAGGGGGTTACAGAGACACTGCCCGGTGGTTAAGGGGGTTACAGAGACACTGCCCGGTGGGTAAGGGGGTTACAGAGGCAATGCCCGGTGGGTAAGGGGGTTACAGAGACAGAGCCCAGTGGGTAAGGGGGTTACAGAGACAGTGCCCAGTGGGTAAGGAGGTTACAGAGACACTGCCCAGTGGGTAAGAGGTTACAGAGACAGAGCCCAGTTGGTAAGGGGGTTACAGAGACACTGCCCGGTGGTTAAGGGGGTTACAGAGACACTGCCCGGTGGGTAAGGGGGTTACAGAGGCAATGCCCGGTGGGTAAGGGGGTTACAGAGACAGAGCCTATTGGGTAAGGGGGTTACAGAGACAGTGCCCAGTGGGTAAGGGGGGTTACAGAGACACTGCCCAGTGGGTAAGGGGTTACAGAGACACTGCCCGGTGGGTAAGGGGGTCACAGAGACACTGCCCGGTCGGTAAGGGGGTTACAGAGACAGTGCCCGGTGGGTAAGGGGTTTACAGAGACAGAGCCCAGAGGGTAAGGGGGTTACAGAGACAGTGCCCGGTGTGTAAGGGGGTTACAGAGACACTGCCCAGTGGGTAAGGGGGTTACAGAGACACTGCCCAGTGGGTAAGGGGGTTTCAGTGACAGTGCCCGGTGGGTCAGAGGTTACAGAGACAGAGCCCAGGGGTAAGGGGCTTACAGAGACAGTGCCCAGTGGGTAAGGCATTTACAGAGACAATGCCAGGTGGGTAAGGGGGTTACATAGACAGTGCCCAGTGGGTAAGGGGGTTACAGAGACCGTGCCCAGTGGGTAAGGGGGTTACAGAGACAGAGCCCAGTGGGTAAGGGGGTGACAGAGACAATGCCAGGTGGGTAAGGGGTTACAGAGACAGTGCCCAGTGGGTAAGGGGGTTACAGAGACACTGCCTGGTGGTTAAGGGGGTTACAGAGACAGTTCCCAGTGGGTAATGGGTTTACAGAGACAGTGCCCTGTGGGTAAGGGGGTTACAGAGACACTGCCCGGTGGTTAAGGGGGTTACAGAGACAGTGCCCAGTGGGTAAGGGGGTTACAGAGACAGTGCCCAGTGGGTAAGGGGGTTACAGAGACACTGCCCAGTGGGTAAGGGGGTTACAGAGACAGAGCCCAGGGGGTAAGGGGGTTACAGAGACAGTGTCCAGTGGGTAAGGAGGTTACAGAGACACTGCCCAGTGGGTAAGAGGTTACAGAGACAGAGCCCAGTTGGTAAGGGGGTTACAGAGACACTGCCCGGTGGTTAAGGGGGTTACAGAGACACTGCCCGGTGGGTAAGGGGGTTACAGAGGCAATGCCCGGTGGGTAAGGGGGTTACAGAGACAGAGCCCAGTGGGCAAGGGGGTTACAGAGACAGTGCCCAGTGGGTAATGGGGGTTACAGAGACACTGCCCAGTGGGTAAGGGGTTACAGAGACACTGCCCGGTGGGTAAGGGGGTCACAGAGACACTGCCCGGTCGGTAAGGGGGTTACAGAGACAGTGCCCGGTGGGTAAGGGGTTTACAGAGACAGAGCCCAGAGGGTAAGGGGGTTACAGAGACAGTGCCCGGTGGGTAAGGGGGTTACAGAGACACTGCCCAGTGGGTAAGGGGGTTACAGAGACACTGCCCAGTGGGTAAGGGGGTTTCAGTGACAGTGCCCGGTGGGTCAGAATGTACAGAGACAGAGCCTAGGGGTAAGGGGCTTACAGAGACAGTGCCCAGTGGGTAAGGCATTTACAGAGACAATGCCAGGTGGGTAAGGGGGTTACAGAGACAGTGCCCAGTGGGTAAGGGGGTTACATAGACAGTGCCCAGTGGGTAAGGGGGTTACAGAGACCGTGCCCAGTGGGTAAGGGGGTTACAGAGACACTGCCCAGTGGGTAAGGGGGTGACAGAGACAATGCCAGGTGGGTAAGGGGGTTACAGAGACAGTGCCCAGTGGGTAAGGGGGTTACAGAGACACTGCCTGGTGGTTAAGGGGGTTACAGAGACAGTTCCCAGTGGGTAAGGGGTTTACAGAGACAGTGCCCTGTGGGTAAGGGGGTTACAGAGACACTGCCCGGTGGTTAAGGGGGTTACAGAGACAGTGCCCAGTGGGTAAGGGGGTTACAGAGACAGTGCCCAGTGGGTAAGGGGGTTACAGAGACACTGCCCAGTGGGTAAGGGGTTACAGAGACACTGCCCGGTGGGTAAGGGGGTCACAGAGACACTGCCCGGTCGGTAAGGGGGTTACAGAGACAGTGCCCGGTGGGTAAGGGGTTTACAGAGACAGAGCCCAGAGGGTAAGGGGGTTACAGAGACAGTGCCCGGTGGGTAAGGGGGTTACAGAGACACTGCCCAGTGGGTAAGGGGGTTACAGAGACACTGCCCAGTGGGTAAGGGGGTTTCAGTGACAGTGCCCGGTGGGTCAGAGGTTACAGAGACAGAGCCTAGGGGTAAGGGGCTTACAGAGACAGTGCCCAGTGGGTAAGGCATTAACAGAGACACTGCCCGGTGGTTAAGGGGGATACAGAGACACTGCCCAGTGGGTAAGAGGGTTACAGAGACACTGCCCAGTGGGTAAGGGGGTTACAGAGACAGTGCCCGGTGGGTAAGGGGGTTACAGTGACACTGCCCAGTGGGTAAGAGGATACAAAGACAGAGCCCAGTTGGTAACGGAGTTACAGAGACAGTCCCCAGTGGGTAAGGGGTTTACAGAGACAGTGCCCGGTGGATAAGGGGGTTACAGAGACACTGCCCAGTAGGTAAGGGGGTTACAGAGAAAGAGCTCAGTGGGTAAGGAGGTTACAGAGACAGAGCCCAGTGTGGAAGGGGGTGACAGAGACAGTGCCTGGTGGGTAAGGGGGTTACAGAGACAGAGCCCAGTGGGTAAGGGGGTTACAGAGACAGAGCCCGGTGGGTAAAGGGGTTACAGAGACAGTGCCCGGTGTGTATGTGGGTTACAGAGACACTGCCCGGTGGGTAAGGGGGTTACAGAAACACTGCCCAGTGGGTAGGAAGTTACAGAGACACTGCCGGGTGGGTAAGGGGGTTACATAGACAGTGCCCAGTGGGTAAGGGGGTTACAGAGACCGTGCCAAGTGGGTAAGGGGGTTACAGAGACACTGCCCAGTGGGTAAGGGGGTGACAGAGACAATGCCCGGTGGGTAAGGGGGTTACAGAGACAGTGCCCAGTGGGTAAGGGGGTTACAGAGACACTGCCTGGTGGTTAAGGGGGTTACAGGGACAGTGCCCAGTGGGTAAGGGGGTTACAGAGACACTGCCCTGTGGGTAAGGGGGTTACAGAGACACTGCCCGGTGGTTAAGGGGGTTACAGAGACAGTGCCCAGTGGGTAAGGGGGTTACAGAGACAGTGCCCAGTGGGTAAGGGGGTTACAGAGACAGTGCCCGGTGGGTAAGGGGGTTACAGAGACAGAGCCCAGTGGGTAAGGGGGTTACAGAGACAGTGCCCAGTGGGTAAGGAGGCTACAGAGACACTGCCCAGTGGGTAAGAGGTTACAGAGACAGAGCCCAGTTGGTAAGGGGGTTACAGAGACACTGTGCGATGGTTAAGGGGGTTACAGAGACACTGCCCGGTGGGTAAGGGGGTTACAGAGGCAATGCCCGGTGGGTAAGGGGGTTACAGAGACAGAGCCCAGTGGGTAAGGGGGTTACAGAGACAGTGCCCAGTGGGTATGGAGGTTACAGTGACACTGCCCGTTGGGTAAGGGGGTTACAGAGAGAGAGCCCAGAGGGTAAGGGGGTTACAGAGACAGAGCCCCGTGGGTAAGGGGGTGACAGAAACAGTGCCCAGTTGGTAAGGGGGTTACAGAGACACTGCCCAGTGGGTAAGGGGGTTACAGAGACACTGCCCGGTGGGTAAGGGGGTTACAGAGACACTGCCAGGTGGTTAAGGGGGTTACAGAGACACTGCCCGGTGGGTAACGGGGTTACAGAGACAATGCCCGGTGGGTAAGGGGGTTACAGAGACAGAGCCCAGTGGGTAAGGGGGTTACAGAGACAGTGCCCAGTGGGTAAGGAGGTTACAGAGACAGAGCCCAGAGGGTAAGGGGGTTCCAGAGACAGTGCCCGGTGGGTAAGGGTGTTACAGAGACACTGCCCGGTGGGTAAGGCGGTTTCAGAGACAGAGCCTGGTGGATAAGGGGGTTTCAGAGACAGAGCCCAGTGGGTAAGGGGGTTACAGAGAGAGTGCCCAGTTGGTAAGGGGGTTTCTGAGACAGGGCCCATTGGGTAAGGGGGTGACAGAGACAGAGCCCATTGGGTCAGGGGGTTACACAGACAGAGCCCGGTGGGTAAGGAGGTTACAGAGACAATTCCCCGTGGGTAAAAGGTTTACAGAAACAGAGCCCAGTGGGTAAGGGGGTTACAGAGACATTGCCCGGTGGGTAAGGGGGTTACAGAGACACTGCCCGGTGGGTAAGGGGGTAACAGAGACAGAGCCCAGTGGGTAAGGGGGTTACAGAGACATTGCCCGGTGGGTAAGGGGTTTACAGAGACAGAGCCCAGTGGGTAAGGGTGTTACAGAGACAGAGCCCAGTGAGTAAGGGGGTTACACAGACACTGCCTGGTGGGTAAGGGGGTTACAGAGACACTGCCCAGTGGGTACGGGGGTTACAGAGACAGGGCCCCGTGGGTAAGGGGGTTTACAGAGACAGAGCCCACTGTGTAAGGGGGTTACAGAGACACTGCCTAGTGGGTAAGGGGGTTACAGAGACACTGCCCTGTGGTAAGGGGGTTTCAGAGAAACTGCCCAGTGGGTAAGGGGGTAACAGAGACACTGCCCAGTGGGTAAGGGGGTTACAGAGACACTGCCCAGTTGGTAAGGGGGTTACAGAGACAGTGCCCAGTGGGTAAGGGGGTTACAGAGACAGTGCCCGGTGGGTAAGGGGGTTACAGAGACACTGCCCAGTAGGTAAGGGGGTTACAGAGACATTGCCCGGTGGGTAAGGGGGTTACAGAGACAGAGCCCAGTGGGTAAGGGGGTTACAGAGACAGAGCCCAGTGAGTAAGGGAGTTACACAGACACTGCCCGGTGGGTAAGGGGATTACAGAGACACTGCCCGGTTGGTAAGGGGGTTACAGAGACACTGCCCGTTCGGTAAGTGGGTTACAGAGACAGTGCCCGGTGGGTAAGGGGGTTACAGAGACACTGCCCAGTGGGTAAGGGGGTTAAAGAGACAGGGCCCAGTGGGTAAGGAGTTTACAGAGACAGAGCCCAGTGGGTAAGGGGGTTACAGAGACATTGCCCGGTGGGTAAGGGGTTTACAGAGACAGAGCCCAGTGGGTAAGGGGGTTACAGAGACAGAGCCCAGTGAGTAAGGGAGTTACACAGACACTGCCCGGTGGGTAAGGGGGTTACAGAGACACTGCCTAGTGGGTAAGGGGGTTACAGAGACACAGCCCAGTGGTAAGGGGGTTACAGAGAAACTGCCCAGTGGGTAAGGGGGTTACAGAGACACTGCCCAGTGGGAAAGACGGTTACAGAGACACTTCCCAGTGGGTAAGAGGTTACAGAGGCAGAGCCCAGTTGGCAACGGGGTTACAGAGACAGTGCCCGGTGGGTAAGGGGGTTACAGAGACACTGCCCAGTGGGTAAGAGGTTACAGAGACAGAGCCCAGTTGGTAAGGGGGTTACAGAGACACTGTGCGATGGTTAAGGGGGTTACAGAGACACTGCCCGGTGGGTAAGGGGGTTACAGAGGCAATGCCCGGTGGGTAAGGGGGTTACAGAGACAGAGCCCAGTGGGTAAGGGGGTTACAGAGACAGTGCCCAGTGGGTATGGAGGTTACAGTGACACTGCCCGTTGGGTAAGGGGGTTACAGAGAGAGAGCCCAGAGGGTAAGGGGGTTACAGAGACAGAGCCCCGTGGGTAAGGGGGTGACAGAAACAGTGCCCAGTTGGTAAGGGGGTTACAGAGACACTGCCCAGTGGGTAAGGGGGTTACAGAGACACTGCCCGGTGGGTAAGGGGGTTACAGAGACACTGCCAGGTGGTTAAGGGGGTTACAGAGACACTGCCCGGTGGGTAACGGGGTTACAGAGACAATGCCCGGTGGGTAAGGGGGTTACAGAGACAGAGCCCAGTGGGTAAGGGGGTTACAGAGACAGTGCCCAGTGGGTAAGGAGGTTACAGAGACAGAGCCCAGAGGGTAAGGGGGTTCCAGAGACAGTGCCCGGTGGGTAAGGGTGTTACAGAGACACTGCCCGGTGGGTAAGGCGGTTTCAGAGACAGAGCCTGGTGGATAAGGGGGTTTCAGAGACAGAGCCCAGTGGGTAAGGGGGTTACAGAGACAGAGCACAGAGGGTAAGGGGGTTTCTGAGACAGGGCCCATTGGGTAAGGGGGTGACAGAGACAGAGCCCATTGGGTCAGGGGGTTACACAGACAGAGCCCGGTGGGTAAGGAGGTTACAGAGACAATTCCCCGTGGGTAAAAGGTTTACAGAAACAGAGCCCAGTGGGTAAGGGGGTTACAGAGACATTGCCCGGTGGGTAAGGGGGTTACAGAGACACTGCCCGGTGGGTAAGGGGGTAACAGAGACAGAGCCCAGTGGGTAAGGGGGTTACAGAGACATTGCCCGGTGGGTAAGGGGTTTACAGAGACAGAGCCCAGTGGGTAAGGGTGTTACAGAGACAGAGCCCAGTGAGTAAGGGGGTTACACAGACACTGCCTGGTGGGTAAGGGGGTTACAGAGACACTGCCCAGTGGGTACGGGGGTTACAGAGACAGGGCCCCGTGGGTAAGGGGGTTTACAGAGACAGAGCCCACTGTGTAAGGGGGTTACAGAGACACTGCCTAGTGGGTAAGGGGGTTACAGAGACACTGCCCTGTGGTAAGGGGGTTTCAGAGAAACTGCCCAGTGGGTAAGGGGGTAACAGAGACACTGCCCAGTGGGTAAGGGGGTTACAGAGACACTGCCCAGTTGGTAAGGGGGTTACAGAGACAGTGCCCAGTGGGTAAGGGGGTTACAGAGACAGTGCCCGGTGGGTAAGGGGGTTACAGAGACACTGCCCAGTAGGTAAGGGGGTTACAGAGACATTGCCCGGTGGGTAAGGGGGTTACAGAGACAGAGCCCAGTGGGTAAGGGGGTTACAGAGACAGAGCCCAGTGAGTAAGGGAGTTACACAGACACTGCCCGGTGGGTAAGGGGATTACAGAGACACTGCCCGGTTGGTAAGGGGGTTACAGAGACACTGCCCGTTCGGTAAGTGGGTTACAGAGACAGTGCCCGGTGGGTAAGGGGGTTACAGAGACACTGCCCAGTGGGTAAGGGGGTTAAAGAGACAGGGCCCAGTGGGTAAGGAGTTTACAGAGACAGAGCCCAGTGGGTAAGGGGGTTACAGAGACATTGCCCGGTGGGTAAGGGGTTTACAGAGACAGAGCCCAGTGGGTAAGGGGGTTACAGAGACAGAGCCCAGTGAGTAAGGGAGTTACACAGACACTGCCCGGTGGGTAAGGGGGTTACAGAGACACTGCCTAGTGGGTAAGGGGGTTACAGAGACACAGCCCAGTGGTAAGGGGGTTACAGAGAAACTGCCCAGTGGGTAAGGGGGTTACAGAGACACTGCCCAGTGGGAAAGACGGTTACAGAGACACTTCCCAGTGGGTAAGAGGTTACAGAGGCAGAGCCCAGTTGGTAACGGGGTTACAGAGACAGTGCCCGGTGGGTAAGGGGGTTACAGAGACACTGCCCAGTAGGTAAGGGGGTTACAGAGACAGAGCTCAGTGGGTAAGGGGTTTACAGAGACAGTGCCCAGTGGGTAAGGGGGGTTACAGAGACACTGCACGGTGGGTAAGGGGGTTACAGAGACACTGCCCGGTCGGTAAGGGGGTTACAGATACACTGCCTGGTGGGTAAGGGGGTTACAGAGACAGTGCCCAGTGTGTAAGGGGGTTACAGAGACAGTGCCCAGTGGGTAAGGGGGTTACAGAGACACTGCCCAGTGGGTAAGGGGGTTATAGAGACAGAGCCCAGTGGGTAAGGGGGTTACAGAGACAGAGCCCAGTGGGTAAGGGGGTTACAGAGACAGTGCCCAGTGTGTAAGTGGGTTACAGAGACATTGCCTGGTGGTTAAGGGGGTTACAGAAACACTGCCCAGTGGGTAGGAAGTTACAGAGAGAGTGCCCAGTGGATAAGGGGGTTTCAGAGACAGTGCCCAGTGGGTAAGGAGGTTACAGAGACACTGCCTGGTGGGTAAGGGGGTTACAGAGACAGTGCCCAGTGAGTAAGTGGGTTACAGAGACACTGCCCGGTGGGTAAGGGGGTTACAGAGACACTGCCCGGTGGGTAAGGGGGTTACAGAAACACTGCCCGGTGGGTAAGTGGGTTACAGAGACAGAGCCCAGTGGGTAAGGGGGTTACAGAGACCGAGCCCGGTGGGTAAGGGGGTTGCAGAGACACTGCCCAGTTGGTAAGGGGGTTACAGAGACAATGCCCGGTGTGTAAGGGGGTTACAGAGACAATGCCCGGTGGGTAAGGGGGTTACAGAGACAGTGCCCAGTGGGTAAGGGGGTTAAGGAGACACTGCCCAGTGGGTAAGGGGGTTACAGAGACACTGCCCGGTGGGTGAGGGGGTTACAGAGACAGAGCCCAGTGGGTAAGGGGGTTACAGAGACAGTGCCCAGTGGGTAAGGAGGCTACAGAGACACTGCCCAGTGGGTAAGAGGTTACAGAGACAGAGCCCCGTTGGTAAGGGGGTTACAGAGACACTGCGCGATGGTTAAGGGGGTTACAGAGACACTGCCCGGTGGGTAAGGGGGTTACAGAGGCAATGCCCGGTGGGTAAGGGGGTTACAGAGACAGAGCCCAGTGGGTAAGGGGGTTACAGAGACAGTGCCCAGTGGGTATGGAGGTTACAGTGACACTGCCCGTTGGGTAAGGGGGTTACAGAGAGAGAGCCCAGAGGGTAAGGGGGTTACAGAGACAGAGCCCCGTGGGTAAGGGGGTGACAGAAACAGTGCCCAGTTGGTAAGGGGGTTACAGAGACACTGCCCAGTGGGTAAGGGGGTTACAGAGACACTGCCCGGTGGGTAAGGGGGTTACAGAGACACTGCCTGGTGGGTAAGGGGGTTACAGAGACACTGCCCGGTGGGTAACGGGGTTACAGAGACAATGCCCGGTGGGTAAGGGGGTTACAGAGACAGAGCCCAGTGGGTAAGGGGGTTACAGAGACAGTGCCCAGTGGGTAAGGAGGTTACAGAGACAGAGCACAGAGGGTAAGGGGGTTCCAGAGACAGTGCCCGGTGGGTAAGGGTGTTACAGAGACACTGCCCGGTGGGTAAGGCGGTTTCAGAGACAGAGCCTGGTGGATAAGGGGGTTTCAGAGACAGAGCCCAGTGGGTAAGGGGGTTACAGAGAGAGTGCCCAGTTGGTAAGGGGGTTTCTGAGACAGGGCCCATTGGGTAAGGGGGTTACAGAGTCAGAGCCCATTGGGTCAGGGGGTTACACAGACAGAGCCCGGTGGGTAAGGAGGTTACAGAGACAATTCCCCGTGGGTAAAAGGTTTACAGAAACAGAGCCCAGTGGGTAAGGGGGTTACAGAGACATTGCCCGGTGGGTAAGGGGGTTACAGAGACACTGCCCGGTGGGTAAGGGGGTAACAGAGACAGAGCCCAGTGGGTAAGGGGGTTACAGAGACATTGCCCGGTGGGTAAGGGGTTTACAGAGACAGAGCCCAGTGGGTAAGGGTGTTACAGAGACAGAGCCCAGTGAGTAAGGGGGTTACACAGACACTGCCCGGTGGGTAAGGGGGTTACAGAGACAATTCCCAGTGGGTAAGAGGTTTACAGAGACAGAGCCCAGTGGGTAAGGGGGTTACAGAGACACTGCCCAGTGGGTACGGGGGTTACAGAGACAGGGCCCCGTGGGTAAGGGGGTTTACAGAGACAGAGCCCACTGTGTAAGGGGGTTACAGAGACACTGCCTAGTGGGTAAGGGGGTTACAGAGACACTGCCCTGTGGTAAGGGGGTTTCAGAGAAACTGCCCAGTGGGTAAGGGGGTAACAGAGACACTGCCCAGTGGGTAAGGGGGTTACAGAGACACTGCCCAGTTGGTAAGGGGGTTACAGAGACAGTGCCCAGTGGGTAAGGGGGTTACAGAGACAGTGCCCGGTGGGTAAGGGGGTTACAGAGACACTGCCCAGTAGGTAAGGGGGTTACAGAGACATTGCCCGGTGGGTAAGGGGGTTACAGAGACAGAGCCCAGTGGGTAAGGGGGTTACAGAGACAGAGCCCAGTGAGTAAGGGAGTTACACAGACACTGCCCGGTGGGTAAGGGGATTACAGAGACACTGCCCGGTTGGTAAGGGGGTTACAGAGACACTGCCCGTTCGGTAAGTGGGTTACAGAGACAGTGCCCGGTGGGTAAGGGGGTTACAGAGACACTGCCCAGTGGGTAAGGGGGTTAAAGAGACAGGGCCCAGTGGGTAAGGAGTTTACAGAGACAGAGCCCAGAGGGTAAGGGGGTTAAAGAGACAGTGCCCGGTGGGTAAGGGGGTTACAGAGACACTGCCCAGTGGGTAAGGGGGTTACAGAGACACTGCCCAGTGGGTAAGGGGGTTTCAGTGACAGTGCCCGGTGGGTCAGAGGTTACAGAGACAGAGCCCAGGGGTAAGGGGCTTACAGAGACAGTGCCCAGTGGGTAAGGCATTTACAGAGACACTGCCCGGTGGGTAAGGGGGATACAGAGACACTGCCCAGTGGGTAAGGGGGTTACAGAGACAGTGCCCAGCGGGTAAGGGGGGTTACAGAGACACTGCCCAGTGGGTAAAGGGTTACAGAGACACTGCCCGGTGGGTAAGGGGGTCACAGAGACACTGCCCAGTCGGTAAGGGGGTTACGGAGACAGTGCCCGGTGGGTAAGGGGTTTACAGAGACAGAGCCCAGAGGGTAAGGGGGTTAAAGAGACAGTGCCCGGTGGGTAAGGGGGTTACAGAGACACTGCCCAGTGGGTAAGGGGGTTACAGAGACACTGCCCAGTGGGTAAGGGGGTTTCAGTGACAGTGCCCGGTGTGTCAGAGGTTACAGAGACAGAGCCCAGGGGTGAGGGGCTTACAGAGACAGTGCCCAGTGGGTAAGGCATTTACAGAGACACTGCCCGGTGGGTAAGGGGGATACAGAGACACTGCCCCGTGGGTAAGGGGGTTACAGAGACACTGCCCAGTGGGTAAGAGGTTACAGAGACAGAGCCCAGTTGGTAAGCGGGTTACAGAGACAGTGCCCAGTGGGTAAGGGGTTTACAGAGACAGTGCCCGGTGGATAAGGGGGTTACAGAGACAGTGCCCAGTGGGTAAGGGAGTTACAGAGACAGTGCCCGGTGGATAAGGGGGTTACAGAGACACTGCCCAATAGGTAAGGCGTTACAGAGAAAGAGCTCAGTGGGTAAGGAGGTTACAGAGACAGAGCCCAGTGTGGAAGGGGGTGACAGAGACAGTGCCTGGTGGGTAAGGGGGTTACAGAGACAGAGCCCAGTGGGTAAGGGGGTTACAGAGACAGAGCCCGGTGGGTAAGGGGGTTACAGAGACAGTGCCCGGTGGGTAAGGGGGTTACAGAGACACTGCCCGGCGGGTAAGGGGGTTACAGAGACACTGCCCAGTGGGTAAGGGGGTTTCAGAGACAGTGCCCAGTGGGTAAGGGAGTTACAGAGACAGAGCCCAGTGGGTAAGGGGGTTACAGAGACACTGCCTGGTGGGTAAGGAGGTTACAGAAACACTGCCCGGTGGGTAAGGGGGTTACAGAGACAGAGCCCGGTGGTTAAGGGGGTTACAGAGACACTGCCCAGTGGGTAAGAGGTTTACAGAGACAGGGCCCAGTGGGTAAGGGGGTTACAGAGACAGAGCCCAGTGGGTAAGGGGGTTACAGAGACACTGCCCAGTGGGTAAGGGGGTTACAGAGACACTGCCCGGGAGGTAAGGGGGTTGCAGAGTCACTGCCCGGTGGGTAAGGGGGATACAGAGACACTGCCCGTTGAGTTAGGGGGTTACAGAAACAGAGCCCATTGCGTAAGGGGGTTACAGAGACACTGCCCAGTGGGTAAGTGGGTTACAGACACAGAGCCCAGTGGGTAAGGGGGTTAGAGAGACAGAGCCCAGTGGGTAAGGGGGTTACAGAGACACTGCCCGGTGTGTAAGGGGGTTACAGAGACAGAGCCCAGTGGGTAAGGGGGTTACAGAGACAGAGCCCGGTGGTTAAGGGGGTTACAGAGACACCGCCCAGTGGGTAAGGGGGTTACAGAGACCGAGCCCAGTAGGTAAGAGGGTTACAGAGACAGAGCCCAGTGGGTAAGGGGGTTACAGAGACACTGCCCGGTGGGTAAGGGGGTTACAGAGACAAAGCAAACTGGGTAAGGGGGTTACAGAGACACTGCCCGGTGGGTAAGGGTGTTACAGAGACAGTGCCCAGTGGGTAAGGAGGTTAGAGAGACACTGCCCAGTGGGTAAGAGGTTACAGAGACAGAGCCCAGTTGGTAAGGGGTTACAGAGACACTGCCCGGTGGGTAAGGGAGTTACAGAGTCAGAGCCCAGTGGGTAAGGGGGTTACAGAGACACTGCCTGGTGGGTAAGGAGGTTACAGAAACACTGCCCGGTGGGTAAGGGGGTTACAGAGACAGAGCCCGGTGGTTAAGGGGGTTACAGAGACACTGCCCAGTGGGTAAGAGGTTTACAGAGACAGGGCCCAGTGGGTAAGGGGGTTACAGAGACAGAGCCCAGTGGGTAAGGGGGTTACAGAGACACTGCCCAGTGGGTAAGGGGGTTACAGAGACACTGCCCGGGAGGTAAGGGGGTTGCAGAGTCACTGCCCGGTGGGTAAGGGGGATACAGAGACACTGCCCGTTGAGTTAGGGGGTTACAGAAACAGAGCCCATTGCGTAAGGGGGTTACAGAGACACTGCCCAGTGGGTAAGTGGGTTACAGAGACACTGCCCAGTGGGTAAGTGGGTTACAGACACAGAGCCCAGTGGGTAAGGGGGTTACAGAGACAGAGCCCAGTGGGTAAGGGGGTTACAGAGACACTGCCCGGTGTGTAAGGGGGTTACAGAGACAGAGCCCAGTGGGTAAGGGGGTTACAGAGACAGAGCCCGGTGGTTAAGGGGGTTACAGAGACACCGCCCAGTAGGTAAGGGGGTTACAGAGACCGAGCCCAGTAGGTAAGGGGGTTACAGAGACAGAGCCCAGTGGGTAAGGGGGTTACAGAGACACTGCCCGGTGGGTAAGGGGGTTACAGAGACAAAGCAAACTGGGTAAGGGGGTTACAGAGACACTACCCGGTGGGTAATGGAGTTACAGAGTCAATGCCCGGTGGGTAAGGGGGTTACAGAGACAATGCCCGGTGGGTAAGGGTGTTACAGAGACAGTGCCCAGTGGGTAAGGAGGTTACAGAGACACTGCCCAGTGGGTAAGAGGTTACAGAGACAGAGCCCAGTTGGTAAGGGGTTACAGAGACACTGCCCGGTGGGTAAGGGAGTTACAGAGACACTGCCGGGTGGGTAAGGGGGTTACATAGACAGTGCCCAGTGGGTAAGGGTGTTACAGAGACCGTGCCCAGTGGGTAAGGGGGTTACAGAGACACTGCCCAGTGGGTAAGGGGGTGACAGAGACAATGCCCGGTGGGTAAGGGGGTTACAGAGACACTGCCCAGTGGGTAAGGGGGTTACAGAGACACTGCCTGGTGGTTAAGGGGGTTACAGATACAGTGCCCGGTGGGTAAGGTGGTTACAGAGACAGTGCCCTGTGGGTAAGGGGGTTACAGAGACACTGCCCGGTGGTTAAGGGGGTTACAGAGACAGTGCCCAGTGGGTATGGGGGTTACAGAGACACTGCCCGGTGGATAAGGGGGTTACAGAGACAGAGCCCAGTTGGTAAGGGGTTACAGAGACACTGCCCGGTTGTTAAGGGGGTTACAGAGACACTACCCGGTGGGTAAGGGGGTTACAGAGGCAATGCCCGGTGGGTAAGGTGGTTACAGAGACAGAGCCCAGTGGGTAAGGGGGTTACAGAGACAGTGCCCAGTGGGTAAGGAGGTTATAGAGACACTGCCCGTTGGGTAAGGGGGTTACAGAGAGAGAGCCCAGAGGGTAAGGGGGTTACAGAGACAGAGCCCCGTGGGTAAGGAGGTGACAGACACAGTGCCCGGTGGGTAAGGGGGTTACAGAGACAGAGCCCGGTGGGTAAGGGGGTTACAGAGACACTGCCCAGTGGGTAAGGGGGTTACAGAGACACTGCCCAGTGGGTAAGGGGGATACAGAGACAGTGCCCAGTGGGTAAGGGGTTTACAGAGACAGTGCCCGGTGTGTAAGGGGATTACAGAGACACTGCCCTGTGGGTAAGAGGCTACCGAGACAGAGCCCAGTGGGTAAGGGGGTTACAGAGACAGTGCCCAGTGGGTAAGGGGGTTACAGAGACAGTGCCCAGTGGGTAAGGGGGTTACAGAGACAGTGCCCAGTGGGTAAGGGGGGTTACAGAGACACTGCCCAGTGGGTAAGGGGGTTATAGAGACAGAGCCCAGTGGGTAAGGGGGTTACGCAGACACTGCCTGGTGGTAAGGAGGTTACAGAAACACTGCCCGGTGGGTAAGGGGGTTACAGAGACAGTGCCCAGTGGGTAAGGGGATTACAGAGACAGAGCCCAGTGGGTAAGGGGGTGACAGAGATACTGCCCGGTCGGTATGGGGGTTACAGAGACAGTGCCCGGTGGGTAAGGGGTTTACAGAGACAGAGCCCAGAGGGTAAGGGGGTTACCGAGACAGTGCCCGGTGGGTAAGGGGGTTACAGAGACACTGCCCAGTGGGTAAGGGGGTTACAGAGACACTGCCCAGTGGGTAAGGGGGTTTCAGTGACAGTGCCCAGTGGGTCAGAGATTACAGAGACAGAGCCGAGGGGTAAGGGGCTTACAGAGACAGTGCCCAGTGAGTAAGGCATTTACAGAGACACTGCCCGGTGGGTAAGGGGGATACAGAGACACTGCCCAGTGGGTAAGAGGGTTACAGAGACACTGCCCAGTGGGTAAGGGGGTTACAGAGACACTGCCCGGTCGGTAAGGGGTTTACAGAGACAGTGCCCGGTGGGTAAGGGGGTTACAGAGACAGTGCCCGGTGGGTAAGGGGTTTACAAAGACAGAGCCCAGAGGGTAAGGGGGGTACAGAGACAGTGCCCGGTGGTTAAGGGGTTTACAGAGACACTGCCCAGTGGGTAGGGGGGTTACAGAGACACTGCCCAGTGGGTAAGGGGGTTACAGTGATAGTGCACAGTGGGTAAGGGGGTTTCAGAGACAGTGCCCGGTGGGTCAGAGGTTACCGAGACAGAGCCCAGTGGGTAAGGGGCTTACTGAGACAGTGCCCGGTGGATAAGGGGGTTACAGAGACACTGCCCGGTGGGTAAGGGGGTTACAGAGAAAGAGCTCAGTGGGTAAGGAGGTTACAGAGACAGAGCCCAGTGTGGAAGGGGGTGACAGAGACAGTGCCCGGTGGGTAAGGGTGTTACAGAGACAGAGCCCAGTGGGTAAGCGTGTTACAGAGACAGAGCCCAGTGGGTAAGGGGGTTACAGAGACAGTGCCCGGTGTGTACGTGGGTTACAGAGACACTGCCCGGTGGGTAAGGGGGTTACAGAGACACTGCCCAGTGGGTAAGGGGGTTTCAGAGACAGTGCCCAGTGGGTAAGGGAGTTACAGAGACAGAGCCCAGTGGGTAAGGGGGTTACAGAGGCACTGCCTGGTGGGTAAGGAGGTTACAGAAACACTGCCCTGTGGGTAAGGGGGTTACAGAGACAGAGCCCGGTGTGTAAGGGGGTTACAGAGACACTGCCCAGTGGGTAAGAGGCTTACAGAGACAGGGCCCAGTGGGTAAGGGGGTTACAGAGACAGAGCCCAGTGGGTAAGGGGGTTACAGAGACACTGCCCGGTGGGTAAGTGGGTTACAGACACAGAGCCCAGTGGGTAAGGGGGTTACAGAGACACTGCCCGGGAGGTAAGGGGGTTGCAGAGTCACTGCCCAGTGGGTAAGGGGGATACAGAGACACTGCCCGTTGAGTAAGGGGGTTACAGAAACAGAGCCCATTGCGTAAGGGGGTTACAGAGACACTGCCCAGTGGGTAAGGGGGTTACAGAGACACTGCCCGGTGGGTAAGTGGGTTACAGAGACAGAGCCCAGGGAGTAAGGGGGTTACAGAGACAGAGCCCAGTGAGTAAGGGGGTTACAGAGACACTGCCCAGTGGGTAAGGGGGTTACAGAGACACTGCCCGGGAGGTAAGGGGGTTGCAGAGTCACTGCCCGGTGGGTAAGGGGGATACAGAGACACTGCCCGTTGAGTAAGGCGGTTACAGAAACAGAGCCCATTGCATAAGGGGGTTACAGAGACACTGCCCAGTGGGTAAGGGGGTTACAGAGACACTGCCCGGTGGGTAAGGGGGTTACAGAGACAGAGCACAGTGGGTAAGGGGGTTACAGAGACAATGCCCAGTGGGTAAGGGGGTTACAGAGACACCGCCCAGTGGGTAAGGGGGTTACAGAGACCGAGCCCAGTGGGTAAGGGGGTTACAGAGACAGAGACCAGTGGGTAAGGGGGTTACAGACACACGGCCCTGTGGGTAAGGGGGATACAGAGACACTGCCCGGTGGGTAAGGGGGTTACAGAGACAAAGCAAACTGGGTAAGGGGGTTACAGAGACACTGCCCGGTGGGTAAGGGAGTTACAGAGTCAATGCCCGGTGGGTAAGGGGGTTACAGAGACAATGCCCGGTGGGTAAGGGTGTTACAGAGACAGTGCCCAGTGGGTAAGGTGGTTACAGAGACACTGCCCGGTGGTTAAGGGGGTTACAGAGACAGTGCCCAGTGGGTAAAGGGGTTACAGAGATACTGCCCGGTGGGCAAGGGGGTTACAGAGACAGAGCCCAGTGGGTAAGGTGGTTGCAGAGGCAGAGCCCTGTGGGTAAGGGGGTGACAGACACAGTGCCCAGTTGGTAAGGGGGTTACAGAGACACTGCCTAGTAGGTAAGGGGGTTACAGAGACATGGCCCGGTGGGTAAGGGGGTTACAGAGACACTGCCCCGTGGGTAAGGAGGTTACAGATAGAGTGCCCGGTGGGTAAGGGAGTTCAGAGACACTGCCCGGTTGGTAAGGGGGTTACAGACACAGTGCCCAGAGGGTAAGGGGGTTACAGAGACAGTTCCCGGTGGGTAAGGGGGTTACAGAGACACTGCCCAGTGGGTAAGAGGTTACAGAGACAGTGCCCAGTTGGTAAGGGGGTTACAGAGTCAGTGCCCAGTGGGTAAGGGGTTTACAGAGACAGTGCCCGGTGGGTAAGGGGGTTTCAGAGACAGAGCCCAGTGGGTAAGGGGGTTTCAGAGACAGAGCCCAGTGGGTAAGGGGGTTACAGAGACAGTGCCCAGTGGGTAAGGGGGTTATTGAGACAGAGCCCAGTGGGTAAGGGGGTTACAGAGGCAGTGCCCGATGGGTAAGGGGGTTACAGAAACACTGCCCAGTGGGTAAGGGGGTGACAGAGACAATGCCCGGTGTGTAAGGGGGTTACAGAGACAGTGCCCTGTGGGTAAGGGGGTTACAGAGACACTGCCCGGTGGTTAAGGGGGTTACAGAGACACTGCCCGATGGGTAAGGGGGTTACAGAAACACTGCCCAGTGGGTAAGGGGGTGACAGAGACAATGCCCGGTGGGTAAGGGGGTTACAGAGACAGTGCCCTGTGGGTAAGGGGGTTACAGAGACACTGCCCGGTGGTTAAGGGGGTTACAGAGACACTGCCCAGTGGGTAAGGGGGTTACAGAGACACTTCCCAGTGGGTAAGAGGTTACAGAGACAGAGCCCAGTTGGTAAGGGGGTTCCAGAGACAGTGCCCAGTGGGTAAGGGGTTTACAGAGACAGTGTCCGGTGGGTAAGGGGGTTACAGAGACACTGCCCAGTAGGTAAGGGGGTTACAGAGACAGAGCTCAGTGGGTAAGGGGTTTACAGAGACAGTGCCCAGTGGGTAAGGGGGGTTACAGAGACACTGCCCAGTGGGTAAGGGTGTTACACAGACAGAGCCCAGTGGGTAAGGGGGTTACAGAGACACTGCCTGGTGGGTAAGGGGGTTACAGAGACAGTGCCCAGTGTGTAAGGGGGTTACAGAGACACTGCCCAGTGGGTAAGGGGGTTATTGAGATAGAGCCCAGTGGGTAAGGGGGTTACAGAGACAGAGCCCAGTAGGTAAGGGGGTTACAGAGACAGTGCCCGGTGTGTAAGTGGGTTCCAGAGATACTGCCCGATGGGTAAGGGGGTTACAGAAACACTGCCCAGTGGGTAAGGGGGTGACAGAGACAATGCTCGGTGGGTAAGGGGGTTACAGAGACAGTGCCCTGTGGGTAAGGGGGTTACAGAGACAGTGCCCAGTGGGTAAGGGGGTTACAGAGACACTGCCCGGTGTGTAAGGGGGTTACAGAGACAGTGCCCAGTGGGTAAGGGGGTTACAGAGACAGGGCCCAGTGGGTAAGAGGTTACAGAGACAGAGCCCAGTTGGTAAGGGTTTACAGTGACACTGCCCGGTGGTTAAGGGCGTTACAGAGACACTGCCCGGTGGGTAAGGGGGTTACAGAGGCAATGCCCGGTGGGTAAGGGGGTTACAGAGACAGAGCCCAGTGGGTAAGGGGGTTACAGAGACAGTGCCCATTGGTAAGGAGGTTACAGAGACACTGCCCGTTGGGTAAGGGGGTTACAGGGAGAGAGCCCAGAGGGTAAGGGGGTTACAGAAACAGAGCCCAGTGGGTAAGGGGGTGACAGAGACACTGCCCGGTCGGTAAGGGGGTTACAGAGATAGTGCCCGGTGGGTAAGGGGTTTACAGAGACAGAGCCCAGAGGGTAAGGGGGTTACAGAGACAGTGCCCGGTGGGTAAGGGGGTTACAGAGACACTGCCCAGTGGGTAAGGGGGTTACAGTGACAGTGCCCAGTGGGTAAGGGGGTTTCAGAGACAGTGCCCGGTGGGTCAGAGTTTACAGAGACAGAGCCCAGTGGTAAGGGGCTTACAGAGACAGTGCCCAGTGGGTAAGGCATTTACAGAGACAGTGCCCGGTGGGTAATGGGGATACAGAGACACTGCCCAGTGGGTAAGAGGGTTACAGAGACACTGCCCGGTGGGTAAGGGGTTTACAGAGACACTGCCCGGTGGGTAAGGCGGTTTCAGAGACAGTGCCCAGTGGGTAAGGGGGTTACAGAGACAGTGCCCATTGGTAAGGAGGTTACAGAGACACTGCCCGTTGGGTAAGGGGGTTACAGGGAGAGAGCCCAGAGGGTAAGGGGGTTACAGAAACAGAGCCCAGTGGGTAAGGGGGTGACAGAGACACTGCCCGGTCGGTAAGGGGGTTACAGAGATAGTGCCCGGTGGGTAAGGGGTTTACAGAGACAGAGCCCAGAGGGTAAGGGGGTTACAGAGACAGTGCCCGGTGGGTAAGGGGGTTACAGAGACACTGCCCAGTGGGTAAGGGGGTTACAGTGACAGTGCCCAGTGGGTAAGGGGGTTTCAGAGACAGTGCCCGGTGGGTCAGAGGTTACAGAGACAGAGCCCAGTGGTAAGGGGCTTACAGAGACAGTGCCCAGTGGGTAAGGCATTTACAGAGACAGTGCCCGGTGGGTAATGGGGATACAGAGACACTGCCCAGTGGGTAAGAGGGTTACAGAGACACTGCCCGGTGGGTAAGGGGTTTACAGAGACAGTGCCCGGTGGATAAGGGGGTTTCAGAGACAGAGCCCAGTGGGTAAGGGGGTTACAGAGAGAGTGCCCAGTGGGTAAGGGGGTTACAGAGACAGAGCCCGGTGGGTAAGGGGGTTACAGAGACAGAGCCCGGTGGGTAAGGGGGTTACAGAGACACTGCCCGGTGGGCAAGGGGGTAACAGAGACAGAGCCCAGTGGGTAATGGGGATACAGAGACACTGCCCAGTGGGTAAGAGGGTTACAGAGACACTGCCCGGTGGGTAAGGCGGTTTCAGAGACAGAGCCCGGTGGATAAGGGGGTTTCAGAGACAGAGCCCAGTGGGTAAGGGGGTTACAGAGAGAGTGCCCAGTGGGTAAGGGGGTTACAGAGACAGAGCCCGGTGGGTAAGGGGGTTACAGAGACAGAGCCCGGTGGGTAAGGGGGTTACAGAGACACTGCCCGGTGGGCAAGGGGGTAACAGAGACAGAGCCCAGTGGGTAAGGGGGTTACAGAGACATTGCCCGGTGGGTAAGGGGTTTACAGAGACAGAGCCCAGTGGGTAAGGGTGTTACAGAGACAGAGCCCGGTGGGTAAGGGGGTTACAGAGACACTGCCCGGTGGGCAAGGGGGTAACAGAGACAGAGCCCAGTGGGTAAGGGGGTTACAGAGACATTGCCCGGTGGGTAAGGGGTTTACAGAGACAGAGCCCAGTGGGTAAGGGTGTTACAGAGACAGAGCCCAGTGAGTAAGGGGGTTACACAGACACTGCCCGGTGGGTAAGGGGGTTACAGAGACACTGCCCGGTGGGTAAGGGGGTTACAGAGACAGTGCCAGGTGGGTAAGGGGGTTACAGAGACACTGCCCAGTGGGTAACGGGGTTACAGAGACAGGGCCCCGTGGATAAGTGGTTTACAGAGACAGAGCCCAGTGTGTAAGGGGGTTACAGAGACACTGCCTAGTGGGTAAGGGGGTTACAGAGACACTGCCCAGTGGTAAGGGGGTTACAGAGAAACTGCCCAGTGGGTAAGGGGGTTACAGAGACACTGTCCAGTGGGTAAGGGGGTTACAGAGACACTGCCCAGTGGGTAAGAGGTTACAGAGACAGTGCCCAGTTGGTAAGGGGCTTACAGAGACAGTGCCCAGTGGGTAAGGGGTTTACAGAGACAGTGCCCGGTGGGTAAGGGGGTTACAGAGACAGAGCCCAGTGGGTAAGGGGGTTACAGAGACACTGCCCAGTAGGTAAGGGGGTTACAGAGACAGAGCTCAGTCGGTAAGGGGTTTACAGAGACAGTGCCCAGTGGGTAAGGGGGGTTACAGAGACACTGTCCAGTGGGTAAGGGGGTTATAGAGACAGAGCCCAGTTGGTAAGGGGGTTACAGAGACAGAGCCCAGTGGGTAAGGAGGTTACAAAGACAATTCCCAGTGGGTAAGAGGTTTACAGAGACAGAGCCCTGTGGGTAAGGGGGTTACAGAGACACTGCCCGGTGGGTAAGGGGGTTACAGAGACCGTGCCCAGTGGGTAAGGGGGTTACAGAGACACTGCCCAGTGGGTAAGGGGGTGACAGAGACAATGTCGGTGGGTAAGGGGGTTACAGAGACAGTGCCCAGTGGGTAAGGGTGTTACAGAGACACTGCCTGGTGGTTAAGGGTTTTACAGAGACAGTGCCCAGTGGGTAAGGGGGTTACAGAGACAGTGCCCTGTGGGTAAGGGGGTTACAGAGACACTGCCCGGTGGGTAAGGGGGTTACAGAGACAGTGCCCAGTGGGTAAGGGGGTTACAGAGACAGTGCCCAGTGGGTAAGGGGGTTACAGAGACACTGCCCGGTGGGTAAGGCGGTTACAGAGACAGACACCAGTGGGTAAGGGGGTTACAGAGACAGTGCCCAGTGGGTAAGGAGGTTACAGAGACACTGCCCGGTGGGTAAGGGGGTTTCAGAGACAGAGCCCCGTGGGTAAGGGGGTGACAGACACAGTGCCCAGTTGGTAAGGGGGTTACAGAGACACTGCCCAGTGGGTAAGGGGGTTACAGAGACACTGCCCGGTGGGTAAGAGGGTTACAGAGACGCTGCCCCGTGGGTAAGGGGGTTACAGAGACGCTGCCCCGTGGGTAAGGGGGTTACAGAGACAGTGCCCGGTGAGTAAGCGGGTTACAGAGACACTGCCCGCTGAGTAAGGGGGTTACAAAAAGACTGCCCAGTGGGTAAGGGAGTTACAGAGGCACTGCCCGGTTGGTAAGGTGGTTACAGACACAGTGCCCAGAGGGTAAGGGGATTACAGATACAGTGCCCGGTGGGTAAGGGGGTTACAGAGACACTGCCCAGTGGGTAAGGGGTTTACAGAGACAGTGCCCGGTGGGTAAGGGGGTTACAGAGACTCTGCCCAGTGGGTAAGAGGCTACAGAGACAGAGCCCAGTGGGTAAGGGCGTTACAGAGGCAGTGCCCAGTGGGTCAGGGGGTTACCGAGACACTGCCCAGTGGGTAAGAGGTTACAGAGACAGAGCCCAGTTGGTAAGGGGGTTACAGAGACAGTGCCCAGTGGGTAAGGGGTTTACAGAGACAGTGCCCAGTGGGTAAGGGAAGTTACAGAGACACTGCCCAGTGGGTAAGGGGGTTACAGAGACAGAGCCCAGTGGGTAAGGGGGTTACAGAGACAGAGCCCAGAGGGTAAGGGGGTTAAAGAGACAGTGCCCGGTGGGTAAGGGGGTTACAGAGACACTGCCCAGTGGGTAAGGGGATTACAGAGATAGTGCCCAGTGGGTAAGGGGGTTTCAGAGACAGTGCCCGGTGGGTCAGAGGTTACAGAGACAGAGCCCAGTGCTAAGGGGCTTACAGAGGCTGTGCCCAGTGGGTAAGGCATTTACAGAGACAGAGCCCGGTGGGTAAGGGGGATACAGAGACACTGCCCAGTGGGTAAGAGGGTTACAGAGACACTGCCCAGTGGGTAAGCGGGTTTCAGAGACAGAGCCCAGTGGGTAAAGGGGTTACAGAGAGAGTGCCCAGTGGGTAAGGGGGTTTCAGAGACAGGGTCCAGTGGGTAAGGGGGTTACAGAGACAGAGCCCAGTGCGTCAGGGGGTTACAGAGACAGAGCCCAGTGGGTCAGGGAGTTACAGAGACAGAGCCCGGTGGGTAAGGGGGTTAAAGAGACACTGCCCAGTGGGTAAGAGGTTTACAGAGACAGAGCCCAGTGGGTAAGGGGGTTACAGAGACAGAGCCCAGTGGGTAAGGGGTTTCCAGAGACATTGCCCGGTGGGTAAGGGGGTTACAGAGACAGAGCCCAGTGTGTAAGGGGGTTACAGAGACAGAGCCCGATGGGTAAGGGGGTTACAGAGACAGAGCCCAGTGGGTAAGGGGGTTACAGAGACAGAGCCCAGTTGGTAAGGGTTTACAGTGACACTGCCCGGTGGTTAAGGGGGTTACAGAGACACTGCCCGGTGGGTAAGGGGGTTACAGAGGCAATGCCCGGTGTGTAAGGGGTTTACAGAGACAATGCCCAGTGGGTAAGGGGGTTACAGAGACAGTGCCCGGTGTGTAAGTGGGTTACAGAGACACTGCCCGATGGGTAAGGGGGTTACAGAAACACTGCCCAGTGGGTAAGGGGGTGACAGAGACAATGCCCGGTGGGTAAGGGGGTTACAGAGACAGTGCCCTGTGGGTAAGGGGGTTACAGAGACACTGCCCGGTGGTTAAGGGGGTTACAGAGACACTGCCCAGTGGGTAAGGGGGTTACAGAGACACTTCCCAGTGGGTAAGAGGTTACAGAGACAGAGCCCAGTTGGTAAGGGGGTTCCAGAGACAGTGCCCAGTGGGTAAGGGGTTTACAGAGACAGTGCCCGGTGGGTAAGGGGGTTACAGAGACACTGCCCAGTAGGTAAGGGGGTTACAGAGACAGAGCTCAGTGGGTAAGGGGTTTACAGAGACAGTGCCCAGTGGGTAAGGGGGGTTACAGAGACACTGCCCAGTGGGTAAGGGTGTTACACAGACAGAGCCCAGTGGGTAAGGGGGTTACAGAGACACTGCCTGGTGGGTAAGGGGGTTACAGAGACAGTGCCCAGTGTGTAAGGGGGTTACAGAGACAGTGCCCAGTGTTGAAGGGGGGTTACAGAGACACTGCCCAGTGGGTAAGGGGGTTATTGAGACAGAGCCCAGTGGGTAAGGGGGTTACAGAGACAGAGCCCAGTGGGTAAGGGGGTTACAGAGACAGTGCCCGGTGTGTAAGTGGGTTACAGAGATACTGCCCGATGGGTAAGGGGGTTACAGAAACACTGCCCAGTGGGTAATGGGGTGACAGAGACAATGCTCGGTGGGTAAGGGGGTTACAGAGACAGTGCCCTGTGGGTAAGGGGGTTACAGAGACACTGCCCGGTGGTTAAGGGGGTTACAGAGACAGTGCCCAGTGGGTAAGGGGGTTACAGAGACACTGCCCGGTGTGTAAGTGGGTTACAGAGACAGAGCCCAGTGGGTAAGGGGGTTACAGAGACAGTGCCCAGTGGGTAAGAGGTTACAGAGACAGAGCCCAGTTGGTAAGGGTTTACAGTGACACTGCCCGGTGGTTAAGGGGGTTACAGAGACACTGCCCGGTGGGTAAGGGGGTTACAGAGGCAATGCCCGGTGGGTAAGGGGGTTACAGAGACAGTGCCCAGTGGGTAAGGGGGTTACGGAGACACTGCCCGGTGGGTAAGGGGGTTACAGCGACAGAGCCCAGTGGGTAAGGGGGTTACAGAGACAGTGCCCGGTGGTTAAGGGGGTTACAGAGACAGAGCCCAGTGGGTAAGGGGGTTACAGAGACAGTGCCCATTGGGTAAGGAGGTTACAGAGACACTGCCCGTTGGGTAAGGGGGTTACAGGGAGAGAGCCCAGAGGGTAAGGGGGTTACAGAAACAGAGCCCCGTGGGTAAGGGGGTGACAGACACAGTGCCCAGTTGGTAAGGGGGTTACAGAGACACTGCCCAGTGGGTAAGGGGGTTACAGAGACACTGCCCGGTGGGTAAGGGGGTTACAGAGACACTGCCCGGTGGTTAAGGGGGTTACAGAGACACTGCCCGGTGGGTAAGGGGGTTACAGAGACAATGCCCGGTGGGTAAGTGGGTTACAGAGACAGAGCCCAGTGGGTAAGTGGGTTACAGAGACAGTGCCCAGTGGGTAAGGAGGTTACAGAGACACTGCCCGTTGGGTAAGGGGGTTACAGAGACAGAGCCCAGTTGGTAAGGGGGTTACAGAGACAGAGCCCCGTGGGTAAGGGGGTGACAGAGACACTGCCCAGTGGGTAAGGGGGTTACAGAGACACTGCCCAGTGGGTAAGGGTGTTACAGAGACACTGCCCGGTGGGTAAGGGGGTTACAGAGACAGAGCCCGGTGGGTAATGGGGTTTCAGAGACAGTGCCCAGTGTGTAAGGGGGTTACAGAGACACTGCCCAGTGGGTAAGAGGTTACAGAGACAGAGCCCAGTTGGTAATGGGGTTTCAGAGACAGTGCCCAGTGTGTAAGGGGGTTACAGAGACACTGCCCTGTGGGTAAGAGGCTACCGAGACAGAGACCATTGGGTAAGGGGGTTACAGAGACAGTGCCAAGTGGGTAAGGGGGGTTACAGAGACACTGCCCAGTGGATAAGGGGGTTACAGAGACAGAGCCCAGTGGGTAAGGGGGTTACACAGACACTGCCTGGTGGTAAGGAGGTTACAGAAACACTGCCCGGTGGGTAAGTGGGTTACAGAGACAGAGCCCAGTGGGAAAGGGGGTGACAGAGACAGTGCCCGGTGGGTAAGGGGGTTACAGAGACAGAGCCCAGTGGGTAAGGGGGTTACAGAGACAGAGCCCAGTGGGTAAGGGGGTGACAGAGACACTGCCCGGTCGGTAAGGGGGTTACAGAGATAGTGCCCGGTGGGTAAGGGGTTTACAGAGACAGAGCCCAGAGGGTAAGGGGGTTACAGAGACAGTGCCCGGTGGGTAAGGGGGTTACAGAGACACTGCCCAGTGGGTAAGGGGGTTACAGTGACCGTGCCCAGTGGGTAAGGGGGTTACAGAGACACTGCCCGGTGGGTAAGGGGGTTACAGAGACAGTGCCAGGTGGGTAAGGGGGTTACAGAGACACTGCCCAGTGGGTAACGGGGTTACAGAGACAGGGCCCCGTGGATAAGTGGTTTACAGAGACAGAGCCCAGTGTGTAAGGGGGTTACAGAGACACTGCCTAGTGGGTAAGGGGGTTACAGAGACACTGCCCAGTGGTAAGGGGGTTACAGAGAAACTGCCCAGTGGGTAAGGGGGTTACAGAGACACTGTCCAGTGGGTAAGGGGGTTACAGAGACACTGCCCAGTGGGTAAGAGGTTACAGAGACAGTGCCCAGTTGGTAAGGGGCTTACAGAGACAGTGCCCAGTGGGTAAGGGGTTTACAGAGACAGTGCCCGGTGGGTAAGGGGGTTACAGAGACACTGCCCAGTAGGTAAGGGGGTTACAGAGACAGAGCTCAGTCGGTAAGGGGTTTACAGAGACAGTGCCCAGTGGGTAAGGGGGGTTACAGAGACACTGTCCAGTGGGTAAGGGGGTTATAGAGACAGAGCCCAGTTGGTAAGGGGGTTACAGAGACAGAGCCCAGTGGGTAAGGAGGTTACAAAGACAATTCCCAGTGGGTAAGAGGTTTACAGAGACAGAGCCCTGTGGGTAAGGGGGTTACAGAGACACTGCCCGGTGGGTAAGGGGGTTACAGAGACCGTGCCCAGTGGGTAAGGGGGTTACAGAGACACTGCCCAGTGGGTAAGGGGGTAACAGAGACGATGTCGGTGCTAAGGGGGTTACAGAGACAGTGCCCAGTGGGTAAGGGTGTTACAGAGACACTGCCTGGTGGTTAAGGGTTTTACAGAGACAGTGCCCAGTGGGTAAGGGGGTTACAGAGACAGTGCCCTGTGGGTAAGGGGGTTACAGAGACACTGCCCGGTGGGTAAGGGGGTTACAGAGACAGTGCCCAGTGGGTAAGGGGGTTACAGAGACAGTGCCCAGTGGGCGAGGGGGTTACAGAGACACTGCCCGGTGGGTAAGGCGGTGACAGAGACAGAGCCCAGTGGGTAAGGGGGTTACAGAGACAGTGCCCAGTGGGTAAGGAGGTTACAGAGACACTGCCCGGTGGGTAAGGGGGTTTCAGAGACAGAGCCCCGTGGGTAAGGGGGTGACAGACACAGTGCCCAGTTGGTAAGGGGGTTACAGAGACGCTGCCCAGTGGGTAAGGGGGTTACAGAGACACGGCCCGGTGGGTAAGAGGGTTACAGAGACGCTGCCCCGTGGGTAAGGGGGTTACAGAGACGCTGCCCAGTGGGTAAGAGGCTACAGAGACAGAGCCCAGTGGGTAAGGGGGTTACAGAGACAGAGCCCGGTGGGTAAGGGGGTTACAGAGACAGAGCCCAGAGGGTAAGGGGGTTAAAGAGACAGTGCCCGGTGGGTAAGGGGGTTACAGAGACACTGCCCAGTGGGTAAGGGGATTACAGAGATAGTGCCCAGTGGGTAAGGGGGTTTCAGAGACAGTGCCCGGTGGGTCAGAGGTTACAGAGACAGAGCCCAGTGCTAAGGGGCTTACAGAGGCTGTGCCCAGTGGGTAAGGCATTTACAGAGACAGTGCCCGGTGGGTAAGGGGGATACAGAGACACTGCCCAGTGGGTAAGAGGGTTACAGAGACACTGCCCAGTGGGTAAGGGGGTTTCAGAGACAGTGCTCAGTGGGTAAGGGGGTTTCAGAGACAGGGCCCAGTGGGTAAGGGGGTTACAGAGACAGAGCCCAGTGGGTCAGGGGGTTACAGAGACAGAGCCCAGTGGGTCAGGGAGTTACAGAGACAGAGCCCGGTGGGTAAGGGGGTTAAAGAGACACTGCCCAGTGGGTAAGAGGTTTACAGAGACAGAGCCCAGTGGGTAAGGGGGTTACAGAGACAGAGCCCAGTGGGTAAGGGGTTTCCAGAGACATTGCCCGGTGGGTAAGGGGGTTACAGAGACAGAGCCCAGTGTGTAAGGGGGTTACAGAGACAGAGCCCGATGGGTAAGGGGGTTACAGAGACAGAGCCCAGTGGGTAAGGGGGTTACAGAGACAGAGCCCAGTGGGGAAGGGAGTGACAGAGACAGTGCCCAGTGGGTAAGTGGTTTACAGAGACAGTGCCCGGTGGGTAAGGGGGTTACAGATACACTGCCCGGTTGGTAAGGGGGTTACAGACACAGTGCCCAGAAGGGAAGGGGGTTACAGAGACAGTGCCCGGTTGGTAAGGGGGTTAGAGAGACACTGCCCAGTGGGTAAGAGGTTACAGAGACAGAGCCCAGTTGGTAAGGGGGTTACAGAGACAGTGCCCAGTGGGTAAGGGGTTTACAGTGACAGTGCCCGGTGAGTAAGGGGGTTACAGATACACTGCCCCGTGGGTAAGAGGCTACAGAGAGAGAGCCCAGTGGGTAAGGGGCTTACAGAGACAGTGCCCAGTGGGTAAGGGGGTTACAGAGACACTGCCCAGTAGGTAATGGGGTTACAGAGACAGAGCTCAGTGGTAAGGGGTTTACAGAGACAATGCCCGGTGGGTAAGGGGGTTACAGAGACAGAGCCCAGTTGGTAAGGGGGTTACAGAGACACCATTCGGTGGTTAAGGAGGATACAGAGACACTGCCCGTTGGGTAAGGGGGTTACAGAGACAATGCCCGGTGGGTAAGGGGGTTACAGAGACAGAGCCCAGTGGGTAAGGGGGTTACAGAGACAGTGCCCAGTGGGTAAGGAGGTTACAGAGACACTGCCCGGTGGGTAAGGGGGTTACAGAGACAGTGCCCGGTGGGTAAGGGGGTTACAGAGACACTGCCCAGTGGGTAAGAGGTTACAGAGACAGAGCCCATTTGGTAAGGGGGTTACAGAGACAGAGCCCAGTGAGTAAGGGGGTTACACAGACACTGCCCGTTGAGTAAGGGGGTTACAGAGACAGTGCCCAGTGGGTAAGGGGGTTACAGAGACAGTGCCCGGTGGGTAAGGGGGTGACAGAGTCAGGGCCCAGTGGGTAAGGGGTTTACAGAGACAGAGCCCAGTGTGTAAGGGGGTTACAGAGACACTGCCTAGTGGGTAAGGGGGTTACAGAGACACTGCCCAGTGGTAAGGGGGTTACAGAGAAACTGCCCAGTGGGTAAGGGGGTTACAGAGACACTGCCCAGTGGGTAAGGGGGTTACAGAGACACTGACCAGTGGGTAAGATTTACAGAGACAGAGCCCAGTTGGTAAGGGGGTTACAGAGACACCATCCGGTGGTTAAGGGGGTTACAGAGAAACTGCCCGGTGGGTAAGGGGGTTACAGAGACACTGCCCGGTGGGTAAGGGGGTTACAGATACAATGCCCGATGGGTAAGGGGGTTACAGAGACAGAGCCCAGTGGGTAAGGGGGTTACAGAGACAGTGCCCAGTGGGTATGGAGGTTACAGAGACAGAGCCCAGTGGGGAAGGGAGTGACAGAGACAGTGCCCGGTGGGTAAGGGGGTTACAGAGACACTGCCCAGTGGGTAAGGGGGTTACAGAGACACTGCCCGGTTGGTAAGGGGGTTACAGAGACAGTGCCCAGTGGGTAAAGGGTTTACAGAGACAGTGCCCGGTGGGTAAGGGGGTTACAGATACACTGCCCGGTTGGTAAGGGGGTTACAGACACAGTGCCCAGAGGGTAAGGGGGTTACAGAGACAGTGCCCGGTGGGTAAGGGGGTTACAGAGACACTGCCCAGTGGGTAAGAGGTTACAGAGACAGAGCCCAGTGGGTAAGGGGGTAACAGAGACAGTGCCCAGTGGGTAAGGGGTTTACAGTGACAGTGCCCGGTGGGTAAGGGTGTTACAGATACACTGCCCCGTGGGTAAGAGGCTACAGAGAGAGAGCCCAGTGGGTAAGGGGGTTACAGAGACAGTGCCCAGTGGGTAAGGGGGTTACAGAGACACTGCCCAGTGGGTAAGAGGTTACAGAGACAGAGCCCAGTGGTTAAGGGAGTTACAGAGACACTGCCCAGTAGGTAAGGGGGTTACAGAGACAGAGCTCAGTGGTAAGGGGTTTACAGAGACAATGCCCGGTGGGTAAGGGGGTTACAGAGACAGAGCCCAGTGGGTAAGGGGGTTACAGAGACAGAGCCCAGTGGGTAAGGGGGTTACAGAGACACTGCCCAGTGGTAAGGGGGTTACAGAGAAACTGCCCAGTGGGTAAGGGGGTTACAGAGACACTGCCCAGTGGGTAAGGGGGTTACAGAGACACTGACCAGTGGGTAAGAGATTACAGAGACAGAGCCCAGTTGGTAAGGGTGTTACAGAGACACCATCCGGTGGTTAAGGGGGTTACAGAGAAACTGCCCGGTGGGTAAGGGGGTTACAGAGACACTGCCCGGTGGGTAAGGGGGTTACAGATACAATGCCCGATGGGTAAGGGGGTTACAGAGACAGAGCCCAGTGGGTAAGGGGGTTACAGAGACAGTGCCCAGTGGGTATGGAGGTTACAGAGACAGAGCCCAGTGGGGAAGGGAGTGACAGAGACAGTGCCCGGTGGGTAAGGGGGTTACAGAGACACTGCCCAGTGGGTAAGGGGGTTACAGAGACACTGCCCGGTTGGTAAGGGGGTTACAGAGACAGTGCCCAGTGGGTAAAGGGTTTACAGAGACAGTGCCCGGTGGGTAAGGGGGTTACAGATACACTGCCCGGTTGGTAAGGGGGTTACAGACACAGTGCCCAGAGGGTAAGGGGGTTACAGAGACAGTGCCCGGTGGGTAAGGGGGTTACAGAGACACTGCCCAGTGGGTAAGAGGTTACAGAGACAGAGCCCAGTTGGTAAGGGGGTTACAGAGACAGTGCCCAGTGGGTAAGGGGTTTACAGTGACAGTGCCCGGTGGGTAAGGGTGTTACAGATACACTGCCCCGTGGGTAAGAAGCTACAGAGAGAGAGCCCAGTGGGTAAGGGGGTTACAGAGAAAGTGCCCTGTGGGTAAGGGGGTTACAGAGACACTGCCCAGTGGGTAAGAGGTTACAGAGACAGAGCCCAGTTGGTAAGGGGCTTACAGAGACAGTGCCCAGTGGGTCAGGGGTTTACAGAGACAGTGCCCGGTGGGTAAGGGGGTTACAGAGACACTGCCCAGTAGGTAAGGGGGTTACAGAGACAGAGCTCAGTGGTAAAGGGTTTACAGAGACAGTGCCCATTGGGTAAGGGGGGTTACAGAGACACTGCCCAGTGGGTAATGGGGTTACAGAGACAGAGCCCAGTGGGTAAGGGGGTGACAGAGACAGTGCCCGGTGGGTAAGGGGGTTACAGAGACAGAGCCCAGTGGGTAAGGGGGTTACAGAGACAGTGCCCGGTGGGTAAGGGGGTTACAGAGACAGTGCCCGGTGGGTAAGGGGGTTATAGAGACAGAGCCCAGTGGGTAAGGGGGTTACAGAGACAGTGCCCAGTGGGTAAGGAGGTTACAGAGACACTGCCCAGTGGGTAATGGGGTTACAGAGACAGAGCCCAGTGGGTAAGGGGGTGACAGAGACAGTGCCCGGTGGGTAAGGGGCTTACAGAGACAGAGCCCAGTGGGTAAGGGGGTTACAGAGACAGTGCCCGGTGGGTAAGGGGGTTACAGAGACAGTGCCCGGTGGGTAAGGGGGTTATAGAGACAGAGCCCAGTGGGTAAGGGGGTTACAGAGACAGTGCCCAGTGGGTAAGGAGGTTACAGAGACACTGCCCGGTGGGTAAGGGGGTTACAGAGACACTGCCCAGTGGGTAAGAGGTTACAGAGACAGAGCCCAGTTGGTAAGGGGGTTACAGAGACAGCGCCCAGTGGGTAAGGTGTTTACAGTGACAGTGCCCGGTGGGTAAGGGGGTTATAGAGACAGAGCCCAGTGGGTAAGGGGGTTACAGAGACAGTGCCCAGTGGGTAAGGAGGTTACAGAGACACTGCCCGGTGGGTAAGGGGGTTGCAGAGATAGTGCCCGGTGGGTAAGGGGGTTACAGAGACACTGCCCAGTGGGTAAGAGGTTACAGAGACAGAGCCCAGTTGGTAAGGGGGTTACAGAGACAGTGCCCAGTGGGTAGGGGTTTACAGTGACAGTGCCCGGTGTGTAAGGGGGTTACAGATACACTGGACCGTGGGTAAGAGGCTACAGAGACAGAGCCCAGTGGGTAAGGGGGTTACAGAGACAGAGCTCAGTGGTCAGGGGTTTACAGAGACAGAGCCCAGTGGGTAAGGGGGTTACAGAGACAGAGCCCAGTGGGTAAGGGGGTTACAGAGACAGAGCCCAGTGGGTAAGGGGGTTACAGAGACAGAGCCCAGTGGGTAAGGGGGTTACAGAGACAGAGCCCAGTTAGTAAGGGGGTTACAGATGCAGAGCCCAGTGGGTCAGGGGGTTACAGAGTCAGAGCCCGGTGGGTAAGGGGGTTACAGAGACACTGCCCAGTGGGTAAGAGGTTTACAGAGACAGAGCCCAGTGGGTAAGGGGGTTACAGAGACAGAGCCCAGTGGGTAAGGGGTTTCCAGAGACATTGCCCGGTGGGTAAGGGGGTTACAGAGACAGAGCCCAGTGGGTAAGGGGGTTACAGAGACAGAGCCCAGTGAGTAAGGGGGTTACACAGACACTGCCCGTTGGATAAGGGGGTTACAGAGACAGTGCCCAGTAGGTAAGGGGGTTACAGAGACAGTGCCCAGTGGGTAAGGGGGTTACAGAGTCAGGGCCCAGTGGGTAAGGGGGTTACAGAGACACTGCCTAGTGGGTAAGGGGGTTACAGAGACACTGCCCAGTGTAAAGGGGGTTACAGAGAAACTGCCCAGTGGGTAAGGGGGTTACAGAGACACTGCCCAGTGGGTAAGGGGGTTACAGAGACACTGACCAGTGGGTAAGAGGTTACAGAGACAGAGCCCAGTTGGTAAGGGGGTTACAGAGACACCATCCGTTGGTTTAGGGGTTTACAGAGAAACTGCCCGGTGGGTAAGGGGGTTACAGAGACACTGCCCGGTGGGTAAGGGGGTTACAGATACAATGCCCGATGGGTAAGGGGGTTACTGAGACAGAGCCCAGTGGGTAAGGGGGTTACAGAGACAGTGCCCAGTGGGTATGGAGGTTACAGAGACAGAGCCCAGTGGGGAAGGGAGTGACAGAGACAGTGCCCGGTGGGTAAGGGGGTTACAGAGACACTGCCCAGTGGGTAAGGGGGTTACAGAGACACTGCCCGGTTGGTAAGGGGGTTACAGAGACAGTGCCCAGTGGGTAAAGGGTTTACAGAGACAGTGCCCGGTGGGTAAGGGGGTTACAGATACACTGCCCGGTTGGTAAGGGGGTTACAGACACAGTGCCCAGAAGGGAAGGGGGTTACAGAGACAGTGCCCGGTTGGTAAGGGGGTTAGAGAGACACTGCCCAGTGGGTAAGAGGTTACAGAGACAGAGCCCAGTTGGTAAGGGGGTTACAGAGACAGTGCCCAGTGGGTAAGGGGTTTACAGTGACAGTGCCCGGTGAGTAAGGGGGTTACAGATACACTGCCCCGTGGGTAAGAGGCTACAGAGAGAGAGCCCAGTGGGTAAGGGGCTTACAGAGACAGTGCCCGGTGGGTAAGGGGGTTACAGAGACAGAGCCCAGTGGGTAATGGGGTTACAGAGACACTGCCCAGTAGGTAAGGGGGTTACAGAGACAGAGCTCAGTGGTAAGGGGTTTACAGAGACAATGCCCCGTGGGTAAGGGGGTTACAGAGACAGAGCCCAGTGGGTAAGGGGGTTACAGAGACACCATTCGGTGGTTAAGGAGGATACAGAGACACTGCCCGTTGGGTAAGGGGGTTACAGAGACAATGCCCGGTGGGTAAGGGGGTTACAGAGACAGAGCCCAGTGGGTAAGGGGGTTACAGAGACAGTGCCCAGTGGGTAAGGAGGTTACAGAGACACTGCCCGGTGGGTAAGGGGGTTACAGAGACAGTGCCCGGTGGGTAAGGGGGTTACAGAGACACTGCCCAGTGGGTAAGAGGTTACAGAGACAGAGCCCATTTGGTAAGGGGGTTACAGAGACAGTGCCCAGTGGGTAAGGTGTTTACAGTGACAGTGCCCGGTGGGTAAGGGGGTTACAGATACACTGGACCGTGGGTAAGAGGCTACTGAGACAGAGCCCAGTGGGTAAGGGGGTTACAGAGACAGAGCCCAGTGGGTAAGGGGGTTACAGAGACAGAGCCCAGTGGGTAAGGGGGTTACAGAGACAGTGCCCAGTGGGTAAGGAGGTTACAGAGACACTGCCCGGTGGGTAAGGGGGTTACAGAGACAGAGCCCAGTGGGTAAGGGGGTTACAGATGCAGAGCCCAGTGGGTCAGGGGGTTACAGAGTCAGAGCCCGGTGGGTAAGGGGGTTACAGAGACACTGCCCAGTGGGTAAGAGGTTTACAGAGACAGAGCCCAGTGGGTAAGGGGGTTACAGAGACAGAGCCCAGTGGGTAAGGGGTTTCCAGAGACAATGCCCGGTGGGTAAGGGGGTTACAGAGACAGAGCCCAGTGGGGAAGGGAGTGACAGAGACAGTGCCCGGTGGGTAAGGGGGTTACAGAGACACTGCCCAGTGGGTAAGGGGGTTACAGAGACACTGCCCGGTTGGTAAGGGGGTTACAGAGACAGTGCCCAGTGGGTAAAGGGTTTACAGAGACAGTGCCCGGTGGGTAAGGGGGTTACAGATACACTGCCCGGTTGGTAAGGGGGTTACAGACACAGTGCCCAGAGGGTAAGGGGGTTACACAGACAGTGCCCGGTGGGTAAGGGGGTTACAGAGACACTGCCCCGTGGGTAAGAGGCTACAGAGAGAGAGCCCAGTGGGTAAGGGGGTTACAGAGACAGTGCCCAGTGGGTAAGGGGGTTACAGAGACACTGCCCAGTGGGTAAGAGGTTACAGAGACAGAGCCCAGTTGGTAAGGGGCTTACAGAGACAGTGCCCAGTGGGTAAGGGGTTTACAGAGACAGTGCCCGGTGGGTAAGGGGGTTACAGAGACACTGCCCAGTAGGTAAGCGGGTTACAGAGACAGAGCTCAGTGGTAAAGGGTTTACAGAGACAGTGCCCATTGGGTAAGGGGGGTTACAGAGACACTGCCCAGTGGGTAATGGGGTTACAGAGACAGAGCCCAGTGGGTAAGGGGGTGACAGAGACAGTGCCCGGTGGGTAAGGGGGTTACAGAGACAGAGCCCAGTGGGTAAGGGGGTTACAGAGACAGTGCCCGGTGGGTAAGGGGGTTACAGAGACAGTGCCCGGTGGGTAAGGGGGTTATAGAGACAGAGCCCAGTGGGTAAGGGGGTTACAGAGACAGTGCCCAGTGGGTAAGGAGGTTACAGAGACACTGCCCAGTGGGTAATGGGGTTACAGAGACAGAGCCCAGTGGGTAAGGGGGTGACAGAGACAGTGCCCGGTGGGTAAGGGGCTTACAGAGACAGAGCCCAGTGGGTAAGGGGGTTACAGAGACAGTGCCCGGTGGGTAAGGGGGTTACAGAGACAGTGCCCGGTGGGTAAGGGGGTTATAGAGACAGAGCCCAGTGGGTAAGGGGGTTACAGAGACAGTGCCCAGTGGGTAAGGAGGTTACAGAGACACTGCCCGGTGGGTAAGGGGGTTACAGAGACACTGCCCAGTGGGTAAGAGGTTACAGAGACAGAGCCCAGTTGGTAAGGGGGTTACAGAGACAGTGCCCAGTGGGTAAGGTGTTTACAGTGACAGTGCCCGGTGGGTAAGGGGGTTATAGAGACAGAGCCCAGTGGGTAAGGGGGTTACAGAGACAGTGCCCAGTGGGTAAGGAGGTTACAGAGACACTGCCCGGTGGGTAAGGGGGTTGCAGAGATAGTGCCCGGTGGGTAAGGGGGTTACAGAGACACTGCCCAGTGGGTAAGAGGTTACAGAGACAGAGCCCAGTTGGTAAGGGGGTTACAGAGACAGTGCCCAGTGGGTAAGGTGTTTACAGTGACAGTTACCGGTGGGTAAGGGGGTTACAGATACACTGGACCGTGGGTAAGAGGCTACAGAGACAGAGCCCAGTGGGTAAGGGGGTCACAGAGACAGAGCTCAGTGGTCAGGGGTTTACAGAGACAGAGCCCAGTGGGTAAGGGGGTTACAGAGACAGAGCCCAGTGGGTAAGGGGGTTACAGAGACAGAGCCCAGCTGGTAAGGGGGTTACAGATGCAGAGCCCAGTGGGTCTGGGGGTTACAGAGTCAGAGCCCGGTGGGTAAGGGGGTTACAGAGACACTGCCCAGTGGGTAAGAGGTTTACAGAGACAGAGCCCAGTGGGTAAGGGGGTTACAGAGACAGAGCCCAGTGGGTAAGGGGTTTCCAGAGACATTGCCCGGTGGGTAAGGGGGTTACAGAGACGGAGCCCAGTGGGTAAGGGGGTTACAGAGACAGAGCCCAGTGGGTAAGGGGTTTCCAGAGACATTGCCCGGTGGGTAAGGGGGTTACAGAGACAGAGCCCAGTGAGTAAGGGGGTTACACAGACACTGCCCGTTGGATAAGGGGGTTACAGAGACAGTGCCCAGTGGGTAAGGGGGTTACAGAGACAGTGCCCGGTGGGTAAGGGGGTTACAGAGTCAGGGCCCAGTGGGTAAGGGGTTTACAGAGACAGAGCCCAGTGTGTAAGGGGGTTACAGAGACACTGCCTAGTGGGTAAGGGGGTTACAGAGACACTGCCCAGTGGTAAGGGGGTTACAGAGAAACTGCCCAGTGGGTAAGGGGGTTACAGAGACACTGCCCAGTGGGTAAGGGGGTTACAGAGACACTGACCAGTGGGTAAGAGGTTACAGAGACAGAGCCCAGTTGGTAAGGGGGTTACAGAGACACCATCCGTTGGTTAAGGGGTTTACAGAGAAACTGCCCGGTGGGTAAGGGGGTTACAGAGACACTGCCCGGTGGGTAAGGGGGTTACAGATACAATGCCCGATGGGTAAGGGGGTTACAGAGACAGAGCCCAGTGGGTAAGGGGGTTACAGAGACAGTGCCCAGTGGGTATGGAGGTTACAGAGACAGAGCCCAGTGGGGAAGGGAGTGACAGAGACAGTGCCCGGTGGGTAAGGGGGTTACAGAGACACTGCCCAGTGGGTAAGGGGGTTACAGAGACACTGCCCGGTTGGTAAGGGGGTTACAGAGACAGTGCCCAGTGGGTAAAGGGTTTACAGAGACAGTGCCCGGTGGGTAAGGGGGTTACAGATACACTGCCCGGTTGGTAACGGGGTTACAGACTCAGTGCCCAGAGGGTAAGGGGGTTACACAGACAGTGCCCGGTGGGTAAGGGGGTTACAGAGACACTGCCCAGTGGGTAAGAGGTTACAGAGACAGAGCCCAGTTGGTAAGGGGGTTACAGAGACAGTGCCCAGTGGGTAAGGGGTTTACAGTGACAGTGCCCGGTGGGTAAGGGTGTTACAGATACACTGCCCCGTGGGTAAGAGGCTACAGAGAGAGAGCCCAGTGGGTAAGGGGGTTACAGAGACAGTGCCCAGTGGGTAAGGGGGTTACAGAGACACTGCCCAGTGGGTAAGAGGTTACAGAGACAGAGCCCAGTTGGTAAGGGGCTTACAGAGACACTGCCCGGTTGGTAAGGGGGTTACAGAGACAGTGCCCAGTGGGTAAAGGGTTTACAGAGACAGTGCCCGGTGGGTAAGGGGGTTACAGATACACTGCCCGGTTGGTAAGGGGGTTACAGACACAGTGCCCAGAAGGGAAGGGGGTTACAGAGACAGTGCCCGGTTGGTAAGGGGGTTAGAGAGACACTGCCCAGTGGGTAAGAGGTTACAGAGACAGAGCCCAGTTGGTAAGGGGGTTACAGAGACAGTGCCCAGTGGGTAAGGGGTTTACAGTGACAGTGCCCGGTGAGTAAGGGGGTTACAGATACACTGCCCCGTGGTTAAGAGGCTACAGAGAGAGAGCCCAGTGGGTAAGGGGCTTACAGAGACAGTGCCCGGTGGGTAAGGGGGTTACAGAGACAGAGCCCAGTGGGTAATGGGGTTACAGAGACACTGCCCAGTAGGTAAGGGGGTTACAGAGACAGAGCTCAGTGGTAAGGGGTTTACAGAGACAATGCCCGGTGGGTAAGGGGGTTACAGAGACAGAGCCCAGTGGGTAAGGGGGTTACAGAGACACCATTCGGTGGTTAAGGAGGATACAGAGACACTGCCCGTTGGGTAAGGGGGTTACAGAGACAATGCCCGGTGGGTAAGGGGGTTACAGAGACAGAGCCCAGTGGGTAAGGGGGTTACAGAGACAGTGCCCAGTGGGTAAGGAGGTTACAGAGACACTGCCCGGTGGGTAAGGGGGTTACAGAGACAGTGCCCGGTGGGTAAGGGGGTTACAGAGACACTGCCCAGTGGGTAAGAGGTTACAGAGACAGAGCCCATTTGGTAAGGGGGTTACAGAGACAGTGCCCAGTGGGTAAGGTGTTTACAGTGACAGTGCCCGGTGGGTAAGGGGGTTACAGATACACTGGACCGTGGGTAAGAGGCTACTGAGACAGAGCCCAGTGGGTAAGGGGGTTACAGAGACAGAGCCCAGTGGGTAAGGGGGTTACAGAGACAGAGCCCAGTTGGTAAGGGGGTTACAGATGCAGAGCCCAGTGGGTCAGGGGGTTACAGAGTCAGAGCCCGGTGGGTAAGGGGGTTACAGAGACACTGCCCAGTGGGTAAGAGGTTTACAGAGACAGAGCCCAGTGGGTAAGGGGGTTACAGAGACAGAGCCCAGTGGGTAAGGGGTTTCCAGAGACAATGCCCGGTGGGTTAGGGGGTTACAGAGACAGAGCCCAGTGGGTAAGGGGGTTACAGAGACAGAGCCCAGTGAGTAAGGGGGTTACACAGACACTGCCCGTTGAGTAAGGGGGTTACAGAGACAGTGCCCAGTGGGTAAGGGGGTTTCAGAGACAGTGCCCGGTGGGTAAGGGGGTGACAGAGTCAGGGCCCAGTGGGTAAGGGGTTTACAGAGACAGAGCCCAGTGTGTAAGGGGGTTACAGAGACACTGCCTAGTGGGTAAGGGGGTTACAGAGACACTGCCCAGTGGTAAGGGGGTTACAGAGAAACTGCCCAGTGGGTAAGGGGGTTACAGAGACACTGCCCAGTGGGTAAGGGGGTTACAGAGACACTGACCAGTGGGTAAGAGGTTACAGAGACAGAGCCCAGTTGGTAAGGGGGTTACAGAGACACCATCCGGTGGTTAAGGGGGTTACAGAGAAACTGCCCGGTGGGTAAGGGGGTTACAGAGACACTGCCCGGTGGGTAAGGGGGTTACAGATACAATGCCCGATGGGTAAGGGGGTTACAGAGACAGAGCCCAGTGGGTAAGGGGGTTACAGAGACAGTGCCCAGTGGGTATGGAGGTTACAGAGACAGAGCCCAGTGGGGAAGGGAGTGACAGAGACAGTGCCCGGTGGGTAAGGGGGTTACAGAGACACTGCCCAGTGGGTAAGGGGGTTACAGAGACACTGCCCGGTTGGTAAGGGGGTTACAGAGACAGTGCCCAGTGGGTAAAGGGTTTACAGAGACAGTGTCCGGTGGGTAAGGGGGTTACAGATACACTGCCCGGTTGGTAAGGGGGTTACAGACACAGTGCCCAGAGGGTAAGGGGGTTACACAGACAGTGCCCGGTGGGTAAGGGGGTTACAGAGACACTGCCCAGTGGGTAAGAGGTTACAGAGACAGAGCCCAGTTGGTAAGGGGGTTACAGAGACAGTGCCCAGTGGGTAAGGGGTTTACAGTGACAGTGCCCGGTGGGTAAGGGTGTTACAGATACACTGCCCCGTGGGTAAGAGGCTACAGAGAGAGACCCCAGTGGGTAAGGGGGTTACAGAGACAGTGCCCAGTGGGTAAGGGGGTTACAGAGACACTGCCCAGTGGGTAAGAGGTTACAGAGACAGAGCCCAGTTGGTAAGGGGCTTACAGAGACAGTGCCCAGTGGGTAAGGGGTTTACAGAGACAGTGCCCGGTGGGTAAGGGGGTTACAGAGACACTGCCCAGTAGGTAAGGGGGTTACAGAGACAGAGCTCAGTGGTAAAGGGTTTACAGAGACAGTGCCCATTGGGTAAGGGGGGTTACAGAGACACTGCCCAGTGGGTAATGGGGTTACAGAGACAGAGCCCAGTGGGTAAGGGGGTGACAGAGACAGTGCCCGGTGGGTAAGGGGGTTACAGAGACAGAGCCCAGTGGGTAAGGGGGTTACAGAGACAGTGCCCGGTGGGTAAGGGGGTTACAGAGACAGTGCCCGGTGGGTAAGGGGGTTATAGAGACAGAGCCCAGTGGGTAAGGGGGTTACAGAGACAGTGCCCAGTGGGTAAGGAGGTTACAGAGACACTGCCCAGTGGGTAATGGGGTTACAGAGACAGAGCCCAGTGGGTAAGGGGGTGACAGAGACAGTGCCCGGTGGGTAAGGGGCTTACAGAGACAGAGCCCAGTGGGTAAGGGGGTTACAGAGACAGTGCCCGGTGGGTAAGGGGGTTACAGAGACAGTGCCCGGTGGGTAAGGGGGTTATAGAGACAGAGCCCAGTGGGTAAGGGGGTTACAGAGACATTGCCCAGTGGGTACGGAGGTTACAGAGACAATGCCCGGTGGGTAAGGGGGTTACAGAGACACTGCCCAGTGGGTAAGAGGTTACAGAGACAGAGCCCAGTTGGTAAGGGGGTTACAGAGACAGTGCCCAGTGGGTAAGGTGTTTACAGTGACAGTGCCCGGTGGGTAAGGGGGTTATAGAGACAGAGCCCAGTGGGTAAGGGGGTTACAGAGACAGTGCCCAGTGGGTAAGGAGGTTACAGAGACACTGCCCGGTGGGTAAGGGGGTTGCAGAGATAGTGCCCGGTGGGTAAGGGGGTTACAGAGACACTGCCCAGTGGGTAAGAGGTTACAGAGACAGAGCCCAGTTGGTAAGGGGGTTACAGAGACAGTGCCCAGTGGGTAAGGTGTTTACAGTGACAGTGCCCGGTGGGTAAGGGGGTTACAGATACACTGGACCGTGGGTAAGAGGCTACAGAGACAGAGCCCAGTGGGTAAGGGGGTCACAGAGACAGAGCTCAGTGGTCAGGGGTTTACAGAGACAGAGCCCAGTGGGTAAGGGGGTTACAGAGACAGAGCCCAGTGGGTAAGGGGGTTACAGAGACAGAGCCCAGCTGGTAAGGGGGTTACAGATGCAGAGCCCAGTGGGTCTGGGGGTTACAGAGTCAGAGCCCGGTGGGTAAGGGGGTTACAGAGACACTGCCCAGTGGGTAAGAGGTTTACAGAGACAGAGCCCAGTGGGTAAGGGGGTTACAGAGACAGAGCCCAGTGGGTAAGGGGTTTCCAGAGACATTGCCCGGTGGGTAAGGGGGTTACAGAGACGGAGCCCAGTGGGTAAGGGGGTTACAGAGACAGAGCCCAGTGGGTAAGGGGTTTCCAGAGACATTGCCCGGTGGGTAAGGGGGTTACAGAGACAGAGCCCAGTGAGTAAGGGGGTTACACAGACACTGCCCGTTGGATAAGGGGGTTACAGAGACAGTGCCCAGTGGGTAAGGGGGTTACAGAGACAGAGCCCAGTGGGTAAGGGGGTTACAGAGACAGAGCCCAGTGGGTAAGGGGGTTACAGAGACAGAGCCCAGCTGGTAAGGGGGTTACAGATGCAGAGCCCAGTGGGTCAGGGGGTTACAGAGTCAGAGCCCGGTGGGTAAGGGGGTTACAGAGACACTGCCCAGTGGGTAAGAGGTTTACAGAGACAGAGCCCAGTGGGTAAGGGGGTTACAGAGACAGAGCCCAGTGGGTAAGGGGTTTCCAGAGACATTGCCCGGTGGGTAAGGGGGTTACAGAGACAGAGCCCAGTGGGTAAGGGGGTTACAGAGACAGAGCCCAGTGAGTAAGGGGTTACACAGACACTGCCCGTTGGATAAGGGGGTTACAGAGACAGTGCCCAGTGGGTAAGGGGGTTACAGAGACAGTGCCCGGTGGGTAAGGGGGTTACAGAGTCAGGGCCCAGTGGGTAAGGGGTTACAGAGACAGAGCGCAGTGTGTAAGGGGGTTACAGAGACACTGCCTAGTGGGTAAGGGGGTTACAGAGACACTGCCCAGTGGTAAGGGGGTTACAGAGAAACTGCCCAGTGGGTAAGGGGGTTACAGAGACACTGCCCAGTGGGTAAGGGGGTTACAGAGACACTGACCAGTGGGTAAGAGGTTACAGAGACAGAGCCCAGTTGGTAAGGGGGTTACAGAGACACCATCCGTTGGTTAAGGGGTTTACAGAGAAACTGCCCGGTGGGTAAGGGGGTTACAGAGACACTGCCCGGTGGGTAAGGGGGTTACAGATACAATGCCCGATGGGTAAGGGGGTTACAGAGACAGAGCCCAGTGGGTAAGGGGGTTACAGAGACAGTGCCCAGTGGGTATGGAGGTTACAGAGACAGAGCCCAGTGGGGAAGGGAGTGACAGAGACAGTGCCCGGTGGGTAAGGGGGTTACAGAGACACTGCCCAGTGGGTAAGGGGGTTACAGAGACACTGCCCGGTTGGTAAGGGGGTTACAGAGACAGTGCCCAGTGGGCAAAGGGTTTACAGAGACAGTGCCCGGTGGGTAAGGGGGTTACAGATACACTGCCCGGTTGGTAACGGGGTTACAGACACAGTGCCCAGAGGGTAAGGGGGTTACAGAGACAGTGCCCGGTGGGTAAGGGGGTTACAGAGACACTGCCCAGTGGGTAAGAGGTTACAGAGACAGAGCCCAGTTGGTAAGGGGGTTACAGAGACAGTGCCCAGTGGGTAAGGGGTTTACAGTGACAGTGCCCGGTGGGTAAGGGTGTTACAGATACACTGCCCCGTGGGTAAGAGGCTACAGAGAGAGAGCCCAGTGGGTAAGGGGGTTACAGAGACAGTGCCCAGTGGGTAAGGGGGTTACAGAGACACTGCCCAGTGGGTAAGAGGTTACAGAGACAGAGCCCAGTTGGTAAGGGGCTTACAGAGACAGTGCCCAGTGGGTAAGGGGTTTACAGAGACAGTGCCCGGTGGGTAAGGGGGTTACAGAGACACTGCCCAGTAGGTAAGGGGGTTACAGAGACAGAGCTCAGTGGTAAAGGGTTTACAGAGACAGTGCCCATTGGGTAAGGGGGGTTACAGAGACACTGCCCAGTGTGTAATGGGGTTACAGAGACAGAGCCCAGTGGGTAAGGGGGTGACAGAGACAGTGCCCGGTGGGTAAGGGGGTTACAGAGACAGAGCCCAGTGGGTAAGGGGGTTACAGAGACAGTGCCCGGTGGGTAAGAGGGTTACAGAGACAGTGCCCGGTGGGTAAGGGGGTTATAGAGACAGAGCCCAGTGGGTAAGGGGGTTACAGAGACAGTGCCCAGTGGGTAAGGAGGTTACAGAGACACTGCCCAGTGGGTAATGGGGTTACAGAGACAGAGCCCAGTGGGTAAGGGGGGTGACAGAGACAGTGCCCGGTGGGTAAGGGGCTTACAGAGACAGAGCCCAGTGGGTAAGGGGGTTACAGAGACAGTGCCCGGTGGGTAAGGGGGTTACAGAGACAGTGCCCGGTGGGTAAGGGGGTTATAGAGACAGAGCCCAGTGGGTAAGGGGGTTACAGAGACAGTGCCCAGTGGGTAAGGAGGTTACAGAGACACTGCCCGGTGGGTAAGGGGGTTACAGAGACACTGCCCAGTGGGTAAGAGGTTACAGAGACAGAGCCCAGTTGGTAAGGGGGTTACAGAGACAGTGCCCAGTGGGTAAGGTGTTTACAGTGACAGTGCCCGGTGGGTAAGGGGGTTACAGATACACTGGACCGTGGGTAAGAGGCTACAGAGACAGAGCCCAGTGGGTAAGGGGGTTACAGAGACAGAGCCCAGTTGGTAAGGGGGTTACAGAGACAGTGCCCAGTGGGTAAGGTGTTTACAGTGACAGTGCCCAGTGGGTAAGGGGGTTACAGAGACAGAGCCCAGTGGGTAAGGGGTTTCCAGAGACAATGCCCGGTGGGTAAGGGGGTTACAGAGTCAGAGCCCAGTGGGTAAGGGGGTTACAGAGACAGAGCCCAGTGAGTAAGGGGGTTACACAGACACTGCCCGTTGAGTAAGGGGGTTACAGAGACAGTGCCCAGTGGGTAAGGGGGTTTCAGAGACAGTGCCCGGTGGGTAAGGGGGTGACAGAGTCAGGGCCCAGTGGGTAAGGGGTTTACAGAGACAGAGCCCAGTGTGTAAGGGGGTTACAGAGACACTGCCTAGTGGGTAAGGGGGTTACAGAGACACTGCCCAGTGGTAAGGGGGTTACAGAGAAACTGCCCAGTGGGTAAGGGGGTTACAGAGACACTGCCCAGTGGGTAAGGGGGTTACAGAGACACTGACCAGTGGGTAAGAGGTTACAGAGACAGAGCCCAGTTGGTAAGGGGGTTACAGAGACACCATCCGGTGGTTAAGGGGGTTACAGAGAAACTGCCCAGTGGGTAAGGGGGTTACAGAGACACTGCCCGGTGGGTAAGGGGGTTACAGATACAATGCCCGATGGGTAAGGGGGTTACAGAGACAGAGCCCAGTGGGTAAGGGGGTTACAGAGACAGTGCCCAGTGGGTATGGAGGTTACAGAGACAGAGCCCAGTGGGGAAGGGAGTGACAGAGACAGTGCCCGGTGGGTAAGGGGGTTACAGAGACACTGCCCAGTGGGTAAGGGGGTTACAGAGACACTGCCCGGTTGGTAAGGGGGTTACAGAGACAGTGCCCAGTGGGTAAAGGGTTTACAGAGACAGTGCCCGGTGGGTAAGGGGGTTACAGAGACAGTGCCCGGTGGGTAAGGGGGTTATAGAGACAGAGCCCAGTGGGTAAGGGGGTTACAGAGACAGTGCCCAGTGGGTAAGGAGGTTACAGAGACACTGCCCAGTGGGTAATGGGGTTACAGAGACAGAGCCCAGTGGGTAAGGGGGTGACAGAGACAGTGCCCGGTGGGTAAGGGGCTTACAGAGACAGAGCCCAGTGGGTAAGGGGGTTACAGAGACAGTGCCCGGTGGGTAAGGGGGTTACAGAGACAGTGCCCGGTGGGTAAGGGGGTTATAGAGACAGAGCCCAGTGGGTAAGGGGGTTACAGAGACAGTGCCCAGTGGGTAAGGAGGTTACAGAGACACTGCCCGGTGGGTAAGGGGGTTACAGAGACACTGCCCAGTGGGTAAGAGGTTACAGAGACAGAGCCCAGTTGGTAAGGGGGTTACAGAGACAGTGCCCAGTGGGTAAGGTGTTTACAGTGACAGTGCCCGGTGGGTAAGGGGGTTATAGAGACAGAGCCCAGTGGGTAAGGGGGTTACAGAGACAGTGCCCAGTGGGTAAGGAGGTTACAGAGACACTGCCCGGTGGGTAAGGGGGTTGCAGAGATAGTGCCCGGTGGGTAAGGGGGTTACAGAGACACTGCCCAGTGGGTAAGAGGTTACAGAGACAGAGCCCAGTTGGTAAGGGGGTTACAGAGACAGTGCCCAGTGGGTAAGGTGTTTACAGTGACAGTTACCGGTGGGTAAGGGGGTTACAGATACACTGGACCGTGGGTAAGAGGCTACAGAGACAGAGCCCAGTGGGTAAGGGGGTCACAGAGACAGAGCTCAGTGGTCAGGGGTTTACAGAGACAGAGCCCAGTGGGTAAGGGGGTTACAGAGACAGAGCCCAGTGGGTAAGGGGGTTACAGAGACAGAGCCCAGCTGGTAAGGGGGTTACAGATGCAGAGCCCAGTGGGTCTGGGGGTTACAGAGTCAGAGCCCGGTGGGTAAGGGGGTTACAGAGACACTGCCCAGTGGGTAAGAGGTTTACAGAGACAGAGCCCAGTGGGTAAGGGGGTTACAGAGACAGAGCCCAGTGGGTAAGGGGTTTCCAGAGACATTGCCCGGTGGGTAAGGGGGTTACAGAGACGGAGCCCAGTGGGTAAGGGGGTTACAGAGACAGAGCCCAGTGGGTAAGGGGTTTCCAGAGACATTGCCCGGTGGGTAAGGGGGTTACAGAGACAGAGCCCAGTGAGTAAGGGGGTTACACAGACACTGCCCGTTGGATAAGGGGGTTACAGAGACAGTGCCCAGTGGGTAAGGGGGTTACAGAGACAGTGCCCGGTGGGTAAGGGGGTTACAGAGTCAGGGCCCAGTGGGTAAGGGGTTTACAGAGACAGAGCCCAGTGTGTAAGGGGGTTACAGAGACACTGCCTAGTGGGTAAGGGGGTTACAGAGACACTGCCCAGTGGTAAGGGGGTTACAGAGAAACTGCCCAGTGGGTAAGGGGGTTACAGAGACACTGCCCAGTGGGTAAGGGGGTTACAGAGACACTGACCAGTGGGTAAGAGGTTACAGAGACAGAGCCCAGTTGGTAAGGGGGTTACAGAGACACCATCCGTTGGTTAAGGGGTTTACAGAGAAACTGCCCGGTGGGTAAGGGGGTTACAGAGACACTGCCCGGTGGGTAAGGGGGTTACAGATACAATGCCCGATGGGTAAGGGGGTTACAGAGACAGAGCCCAGTGGGTAAGGGGGTTACAGAGACAGTGCCCAGTGGGTATGGAGGTTACAGAGACAGAGCCCAGTGGGGAAGGGAGTGACAGAGACAGTGCCCGGTGGGTAAGGGGGTTACAGAGACACTGCCCAGTGGGTAAGGGGGTTACAGAGACACTGCCCGGTTGGTAAGGGGGTTACAGAGACAGTGCCCAGTGGGTAAAGGGTTTACAGAGACAGTGCCCGGTGGGTAAGGGGGTTACAGATACACTGCCCGGTTGGTAACGGGGTTACAGACTCAGTGCCCAGAGGGTAAGGGGGTTACACAGACAGTGCCCGGTGGGTAAGGGGGTTACAGAGACACTGCCCAGTGGGTAAGAGGTTACAGAGACAGAGCCCAGTTGGTAAGGGGGTTACAGAGACAGTGCCCAGTGGGTAAGGGGTTTACAGTGACAGTGCCCGGTGGGTAAGGGTGTTACAGATACACTGCCCCGTGGGTAAGAGGCTACAGAGAGAGAGCCCAGTGGGTAAGGGGGTTACAGAGACAGTGCCCAGTGGGTAAGGGGGTTACAGAGACACTGCCCAGTGGGTAAGAGGTTACAGAGACAGAGCCCAGTTGGTAAGGGGCTTACAGAGACAGTGCCCAGTGGGTAAGGGGTTTACAGAGACAGTGCCCGGTGGGTAAGGGGGTTACAGAGACACTGCCCAGTAGGTAAGGGGGTTACAGAGACAGAGCTCAGTGGTAAAGGGTTTACAGAGACAGTGCCCATTGGGTAAGGGGGGTTACAGAGACACTGCCCAGTGGGTAATGGGGTTACAGAGACAGAGCCCAGTGGGTAAGGGGGTGACAGAGACAGTGCCCGGTGGGTAAGGGGGTTACAGAGACAGAGCCCAGTGGGTAAGGGGGTTACAGAGACAGTGCCCGGTGGGTAAGGGGGTTACAGAGACAGTGCCCGGTGGGTAAGGGGGTTATAGAGACAGAGCCCAGTGGGTAAGGGGGTTACAGAGACAGTGCCCAGTGGGTAAGGAGGTTACAGAGACACTGCCCAGTGGGTAATGGGGTTACAGAGACAGAGCCCAGTGGGTAAGGGGGGTGACAGAGACAGTGCCCGGTGGGTAAGGGGCTTACAGAGACAGAGCCCAGTGGGTAAGGGGGTTACAGAGACAGTGCCCGGTGGGTAAGGGGGTTACAGAGACAGTGCCCGGTGGGTAAGGGGGTTATAGAGACAGAGCCCAGTGGGTAAGGGGGTTACAGAGACAGTGCCCAGTGGGTAAGGAGGTTACAGAGACACTGCCCGGTGGGTAAGGGGGTTACAGAGACACTGCCCAGTGGGTAAGAGGTTACAGAGACAGAGCCCAGTTGGTAAGGGGGTTACAGAGACAGTGCCCAGTGGGTAAGGTGTTTACAGTGACAGTGCCCGGTGGGTAAGGGGGTTACAGATACACTGGACCGTGGGTAAGAGGCTACAGAGACAGAGCCCAGTGGGTAAGGGGGTTACAGAGACAGAGCTCAGTGGTCAGGGGTTTACAGAGACAGAGCCCAGTGGGTAAGGGGGTTACAGAGACAGAGCCCAGTGGGTAAGGGGGTTACAGAGACAGAGCCCAGTGGTAAGGGGGTTACAGATGCAGAGCCCAGTGGGTAAGGGGGTTACAGAGACAGTGCCCGGTGTGTAAGTGGGTTACAGAGACACTGCCCGGTGTGTAAGGGGGTTACAGAGACACTGCCCGGTGGGTAAGGGGGTGACAGAGACACTGCCTAGTGGGTAAGGGGGTTACGGAGACAGTGCCCAGTGGGTAAGGGGGTTTCAGAGACAGTGCCCGGTGGGTCAGAGGTTACAGAGACAGAGCCCAGTGGGTAAGGGGGTTACAGAGACACCATCCGGTGGTTAAGGAGGATACAGAGACACTGCCCGTTGGGTAAGGGGGTTACAGAGACAATGCCCGGTGGGTAAGGGGGTTATAGAGACAGAGCCCAGTGGGTAAGGGGGTTACAGAGACAGTGCCCAGTGGGTAAGGAGGTTACAGAGACACTGCCCGGTCGGTAAGGGGGTTACAGAGACAGTGCCCGGTGGGTAAGGGGGTTACAGAGACAGAGCCCAGTTGGTAAGGGGGTTACAGAGACAGTGCCCAGTGGGTAAGGTGTTTACAGTGACAGTGCCCGGTGGGTAAGGGGGTTACAGATACAGAGCTCAGTGGTCAGGGGTTTACAGAGACAGAGCCCAGTGGGTAAGGGGGTTACAGAGACAGAGCTCAGTGGTCAGGGGTTTACAGAGACAGAGCCCAGTGGGTAAGGGGGTTACAGAGACAGAGCCCAGTGGGTAAGGGGGTTACAGAGACAGAGCCCAGTGAGTAAGGGGGTTACACAGACACTGCCCGTTGGATAAGGGGGTTACAGAGACAGTGCCCAGTAGGTAAGGGGGTTACAGAGACAGTGCCCGGTGGGTAAGGGGGTTACAGAGTCAGGGCCCAGTGGGTAAGGGGGTTACAGAGACACTGCCTAGTGGGTAAGGGGGTTACAGAGACACTGCCCAGTGGTAAGGGGGTTACAGAGAAACTGCCCAGTGGGTAAGGGGGTTACAGAGACACTGCCCAGTGGGTAAGGGGGTTACAGAGACACTGACCAGTGGGTAGGAGGTTACAGAGACAGAGCCCAGTTGGTAAGGGGGTTACAGAGACACCATCCGTTGGTTTAGGGGTTTACAGAGAAACTGCCCGGTGGGTTAGGGGGTTACAGAGACACTGCCCGGTGGGTAAGGGGGTTACAGATACAATGCCCGATGGGTAAGGGGGTTACTGAGACAGAGCCCAGTGGGTAAGGGGGTTACAGAGACAGTGCCCAGTGGGTATGGAGGTTACAGAGACAGAGCCCAGTGGGGAAGGGAGTGACAGAGACAGTGCCCGGTGGGTAAGGGGGTTACAGAGACACTGCCCAGTGGGTAAGGGGGTTACAGAGACACTGCCCGGTTGGTAAGGGGGTTACAGAGACAGTGCCCAGTGGGTAAAGGGTTTACAGAGACAGTGCCCGGTGGGTAAGGGGGTTACAGATACACTGCCCGGTTGGTAAGGGGGTTACAGACACAGTGCCCAGAAGGGAAGGGGGTTACAGAGACAGTGCCCGGTTGGTAAGGGGGTTAGAGAGACACTGCCCAGTGGGTAAGAGGTTACAGAGACAGAGCCCAGTTGGTAAGGGGGTTACAGAGACAGTGCCCAGTGGGTAAGGGGTTTACAGTGACAGTGCCCGGTGAGTAAGGGGGTTACAGATACACTGCCCCGTGGTTAAGAGGCTACAGAGAGAGAGCCCAGTGGGTAAGGGGCTTACAGAGACAGTGCCCGGTGGGTAAGGGGGTTACAGAGACAGAGCCCAGTGGGTAATGGGGTTACAGAGACACTGCCCAGTAGGTAAGGGGGTTACAGAGACAGAGCTCAGTGGTAAGGGGTTTACAGAGACAATGCCCGGTGGGTAAGGGGGTTACAGAGACAGAGCCCAGTGGGTAAGGGGGTTACAGAGACACCATTCGGTGGTTAAGGAGGATACAGAGACACTGCCCGTTGGGTAAGGGGGTTACAGAGACAATGCCCGGTGGGTAAGGGGGTTACAGAGACAGAGCCCAGTGGGTAAGGGGGTTACAGAGACAGTGCCCAGTGGGTAAGGAGGTTACAGAGACACTGCCCGGTGGGTAAGGGGGTTACAGAGACAGTGCCCGGTGGGTAAGGGGGTTACAGAGACACTGCCCAGTGGGTAAGAGGTTACAGAGACAGAGCCCATTTGGTAAGGGGGTTACAGAGACAGTGCCCAGTGGGTAAGGTGTTTACAGTGACAGTGCCCGGTGGGTAAGGGGGTTACAGATACACTGGACCGTGGGTAAGAGGCTACTGAGACAGAGCCCAGTGGGTAAGGGGGTTACAGAGACAGAGCCCAGTGGGTAAGGGGGTTACAGAGACAGAGCCCAGTTGGTAAGGGGGTTACAGATGCAGAGCCCAGTGGGTCAGGGGGTTACAGAGTCAGAGCCCGGTGGGTAAGGGGGTTACAGAGACACTGCCCAGTGGGTAAGAGGTTTACAGAGACAGAGCCCAGTGGGTAAGGGGGTTACAGAGACAGAGCCCAGTGGGTAAGGGGTTTCCAGAGACAATGCCCGGTGGGTTAGGGGGTTACAGAGACAGAGCCCAGTGGGTAAGGGGGTTACAGAGACAGAGCCCAGTGAGTAAGGGGGTTACACAGACACTGCCCGTTGAGTAAGGGGGTTACAGAGACAGTGCCCAGTGGGTAAGGGGGTTTCAGAGACAGTGCCCGGTGGGTAAGGGGGTGACAGAGTCAGGGCCCAGTGGGTAAGGGGTTTACAGAGACAGAGCCCAGTGTGTAAGGGGGTTACAGAGACACTGCCTAGTGGGTAAGGGGGTTACAGAGACACTGCCCAGTGGTAAGGGGGTTACAGAGAAACTGCCCAGTGGGTAAGGGGGTTACAGAGACACTGCCCAGTGGGTAAGGGGGTTACAGAGACACTGACCAGTGGGTAAGAGGTTACAGAGACAGAGCCCAGTTGGTAAGGGGGTTACAGAGACACCATCCGGTGGTTAAGGGGTTTACAGAGAAACTGCCCGGTGGGTAAGGGGGTTACAGAGACACTGCCCGGTGGGTAAGGGGGTTACAGATACAATGCCCGATGGGTAAGGGGGTTACAGAGACAGAGCCCAGTGGGTAAGGGGGTTACAGAGACAGTGCCCAGTGGGTATGGAGGTTACAGAGACAGAGCCCAGTGGGGAAGGGAGTGACAGAGACAGTGCCCGGTGGGTAAGGGGGTTACAGAGACACTGCCCAGTGGGTAAGGGGGTTACAGAGACACTGCCCGGTTGGTAAGGGGGTTACAGAGACAGTGCCCAGTGGGTAAAGGGTTTACAGAGACAGTGTCCGGTGGGTAAGGGGGTTACAGATACACTGCCCGGTTGGTAAGGGGGTTACAGACACAGTGCCCAGAGGGTAAGGGGGTTACACAGACAGTGCCCGGTGGGTAAGGGGGTTACAGAGACACTGCCCAGTGGGTAAGAGGTTACAGAGACAGAGCCCAGTTGGTAAGGGGGTTACAGAGACAGTGCCCAGTGGGTAAGGGGTTTACAGTGACAGTGCCCGGTGGGTAAGGGTGTTACAGATACACTGCCCCGTGGGTAAGAGGCTACAGAGAGAGACCCCAGTGGGTAAGGGGGTTACAGAGACAGTGCCCAGTGGGTAAGGGGGTTACAGAGACACTGCCCAGTGGGTAAGAGGTTACAGAGACAGAGCCCAGTTGGTAAGGGGCTTACAGAGACAGTGCCCAGTGGGTAAGGGGTTTACAGAGACAGTGCCCGGTGGGTAAGGGGGTTACAGAGACACTGCCCAGTAGGTAAGGGGGTTACAGAGACAGAGCTCAGTGGTAAAGGGTTTACAGAGACAGTGCCCATTGGGTAAGGGGGGTTACAGAGACACTGCCCAGTGGGTAATGGGGTTACAGAGACAGAGCCCAGTGGGTAAGGGGGTGACAGAGACAGTGCCCGGTGGGTAAGGGGGTTACAGAGACAGAGCCCAGTGGGTAAGGGGGTTACAGAGACAGTGCCCGGTGGGTAAGGGGGTTACAGAGACAGTGCCCGGTGGGTAAGGGGGTTATAGAGACAGAGCCCAGTGGGTAAGGGGGTTACAGAGACAGTGCCCAGTGGGTAAGGAGGTTACAGAGACACTGCCCAGTGGGTAATGGGGTTACAGAGACAGAGCCCAGTGGGTAAGGGGGTGACAGAGACAGTGCCCGGTGGGTAAGGGGCTTACAGAGACAGAGCCCAGTGGGTAAGGGGGTTACAGAGACAGTGCCCGGTGGGTAAGGGGGTTACAGAGACAGTGCCCGGTGGGTAAGGGGGTTATAGAGACAGAGCCCAGTGGGTAAGGGGGTTACAGAGACATTGCCCAGTGGGTACGGAGGTTACAGAGACAATGCCCGGTGGGTAAGGGGGTTACAGAGACACTGCCCAGTGGGTAAGAGGTTACAGAGACAGAGCCCAGTTGGTAAGGGGGTTACAGAGACAGTGCCCAGTGGGTAAGGTGTTTACAGTGACAGTGCCCGGTGGGTAAGGGGGTTATAGAGACAGAGCCCAGTGGGTAAGGGGGTTACAGAGACAGTGCCCAGTGGGTAAGGAGGTTACAGAGACACTGCCCGGTGGGTAAGGGGGTTGCAGAGATAGTGCCCGGTGGGTAAGGGGGTTACAGAGACACTGCCCAGTGGGTAAGAGGTTACAGAGACAGAGCCCAGTTGGTAAGGGGGTTACAGAGACAGTGCCCAGTGGGTAAGGTGTTTACAGTGACAGTGCCCGGTGGGTAAGGGGGTTACAGATACACTGGACCGTGGGTAAGAGGCTACAGAGACAGAGCCCAGTGGGTAAGGGGGTCACAGAGACAGAGCTCAGTGGTCAGGGGTTTACAGAGACAGAGCCCAGTGGGTAAGGGGGTTACAGAGACAGAGCCCAGTGGGTAAGGGGGTTACAGAGACAGAGCCCAGTGGGTAAGGGGGTTACAGAGACAGAGCCCAGTGGGTAAGGGGGTTACAGAGACAGAGCCCAGCTGGTAAGGGGGTTACAGATGCAGAGCCCAGTGGGTCAGGGGGTTACAGAGTCAGAGCCCGGTGGGTAAGGGGGTTACAGAGACACTGCCCAGTGGGTAAGAGGTTTACAGAGACAGAGCCCAGTGGGTAAGGGGGTTACAGAGACAGAGCCCAGTGGGTAAGGGGTTTCCAGAGACATTGCCCGGTGGGTAAGGGGGTTACAGAGACAGAGCCCAGTGGGTAAGGGGGTTACAGAGACAGAGCCCAGTGAGTAAGGGGTTACACAGACACTGCCCGTTGGATAAGGGGGTTACAGAGACAGTGCCCAGTGGGTAAGGGGGTTACAGAGACAGTGCCCGGTGGGTAAGGGGGTTACAGAGTCAGGGCCCAGTGGGTAAGGGGTTACAGAGACAGAGCGCAGTGTGTAAGGGGGTTACAGAGACACTGCCTAGTGGGTAAGGGGGTTACAGAGACACTGCCCAGTGGTAAGGGGGTTACAGAGAAACTGCCCAGTGGGTAAGGGGGTTACAGAGACACTGCCCAGTGGGTAAGGGGGTTACAGAGACACTGACCAGTGGGTAAGAGGTTACAGAGACAGAGCCCAGTTGGTAAGGGGGTTACAGAGACACCATCCGTTGGTTAAGGGGTTTACAGAGAAACTGCCCGGTGGGTAAGGGGGTTACAGAGACACTGCCCGGTGGGTAAGGGGGTTACAGATACAATGCCCGATGGGTAAGGGGGTTACAGAGACAGAGCCCAGTGGGTAAGGGGGTTACAGAGACAGTGCCCAGTGGGTATGGAGGTTACAGAGACAGAGCCCAGTGGGGAAGGGAGTGACAGAGACAGTGCCCGGTGGGTAAGGGGGTTACAGAGACACTGCCCAGTGGGTAAGGGGGTTACAGAGACACTGCCCGGTTGGTAAGGGGGTTACAGAGACAGTGCCCAGTGGGCAAAGGGTTTACAGAGACAGTGCCCGGTGGGTAAGGGGGTTACAGATACACTGCCCGGTTGGTAACGGGGTTACAGACACAGTGCCCAGAGGGTAAGGGGGTTACAGAGACAGTGCCCGGTGGGTAAGGGGGTTACAGAGACACTGCCCAGTGGGTAAGAGGTTACAGAGACAGAGCCCAGTTGGTAAGGGGGTTACAGAGACAGTGCCCAGTGGGTAAGGGGTTTACAGTGACAGTGCCCGGTGGGTAAGGGTGTTACAGATACACTGCCCCGTGGGTAAGAGGCTACAGAGAGAGAGCCCAGTGGGTAAGGGGGTTACAGAGACAGTGCCCAGTGGGTAAGGGGGTTACAGAGACACTGCCCAGTGGGTAAGAGGTTACAGAGACAGAGCCCAGTTGGTAAGGGGCTTACAGAGACAGTGCCCAGTGGGTAAGGGGTTTACAGAGACAGTGCCCGGTGGGTAAGGGGGTTACAGAGACACTGCCCAGTAGGTAAGGGGGTTACAGAGACAGAGCTCAGTGGTAAAGGGTTTACAGAGACAGTGCCCATTGGGTAAGGGGGGTTACAGAGACACTGCCCAGTGGGTAATGGGGTTACAGAGACAGAGCCCAGTGGGTAAGGGGGTGACAGAGACAGTGCCCGGTGGGTAAGGGGGTTACAGAGACAGAGCCCAGTGGGTAAGGGGGTTACAGAGACAGTGCCCGGTGGGTAAGAGGGTTACAGAGACAGTGCCCGGTGGGTAAGGGGGTTATAGAGACAGAGCCCAGTGGGTAAGGGGGTTACAGAGACAGTGCCCAGTGGGTAAGGAGGTTACAGAGACACTGCCCAGTGGGTAATGGGGTTACAGAGACAGAGCCCAGTGGGTAAGGGGGGTGACAGAGACAGTGCCCGGTGGGTAAGGGGCTTACAGAGACAGAGCCCAGTGGGTAAGGGGGTTACAGAGACAGTGCCCGGTGGGTAAGGGGGTTACAGAGACAGTGCCCGGTGGGTAAGGGGGTTATAGAGACAGAGCCCAGTGGGTAAGGGGGTTACAGAGACAGTGCCCAGTGGGTAAGGAGGTTACAGAGACACTGCCCGGTGGGTAAGGGGGTTACAGAGACACTGCCCAGTGGGTAAGAGGTTACAGAGACAGAGCCCAGTTGGTAAGGGGGTTACAGAGACAGTGCCCAGTGGGTAAGGTGTTTACAGTGACAGTGCCCGGTGGGTAAGGGGGTTACAGATACACTGGACCGTGGGTAAGAGGCTACAGAGACAGAGCCCAGTGGGTAAGGGGGTTACAGAGACAGAGCCCAGTTGGTAAGGGGGTTACAGAGACAGTGCCCAGTGGGTAAGGTGTTTACAGTGACAGTGCCCAGTGGGTAAGGGGGTTACAGAGACAGAGCCCAGTGGGTAAGGGGTTTCCAGAGACAATGCCCGGTGGGTAAGGGGGTTACAGAGTCAGAGCCCAGTGGGTAAGGGGGTTACAGAGACAGAGCCCAGTGAGTAAGGGGGTTACACAGACACTGCCCGTTGAGTAAGGGGGTTACAGAGACAGTGCCCAGTGGGTAAGGGGGTTTCAGAGACAGTGCCCGGTGGGTAAGGGGGTGACAGAGTCAGGGCCCAGTGGGTAAGGGGTTTACAGAGACAGAGCCCAGTGTGTAAGGGGGTTACAGAGACACTGCCTAGTGGGTAAGGGGGTTACAGAGACACTGCCCAGTGGTAAGGGGGTTACAGAGAAACTGCCCAGTGGGTAAGGGGGTTACAGAGACACTGCCCAGTGGGTAAGGGGGTTACAGAGACACTGACCAGTGGGTAAGAGGTTACAGAGACAGAGCCCAGTTGGTAAGGGGGTTACAGAGACACCATCCGGTGGTTAAGGGGGTTACAGAGAAACTGCCCAGTGGGTAAGGGGGTTACAGAGACACTGCCCGGTGGGTAAGGGGGTTACAGATACAATGCCCGATGGGTAAGGGGGTTACAGAGACAGAGCCCAGTGGGTAAGGGGGTTACAGAGACAGTGCCCAGTGGGTATGGAGGTTACAGAGACAGAGCCCAGTGGGGAAGGGAGTGACAGAGACAGTGCCCGGTGGGTAAGGGGGTTACAGAGACACTGCCCAGTGGGTAAGGGGGTTACAGAGACACTGCCCGGTTGGTAAGGGGGTTACAGAGACAGTGCCCAGTGGGTAAAGGGTTTACAGAGACAGTGCCCGGTGGGTAAGGGGGTTACAGATACACTGCCCGGTTGGTAAGGGGGTTACAGACACAGTGCCCAGAGGGTAAGGGGGTTACACAGACAGTGCCCGGTGGGTAAGGGGGTTACAGAGACACTGCCCCGTGGGTAAGAGGCTACAGAGAGAGAGCCCAGTGGGTAAGGGGGTTACAGAGACAGTGCCCAGTGGGTAAGGGGGTTACAGAGACACTGCCCAGTGGGTAAGAGGTTACAGAGACAGAGCCCAGTTGGTAAGGGGCTTACAGAGACAGTGCCCAGTGGGTAAGGGGTTTACAGAGACAGTGCCCGGTGGGTAAGGGGGTTACAGAGACACTGCCCAGTAGGTAAGCGGGTTACAGAGACAGAGCTCAGTGGTAAAGGGTTTACAGAGACAGTGCCCATTGGGTAAGGGGGGTTACAGAGACACTGCCCAGTGGGTAATGGGGTTACAGAGACAGAGCCCAGTGGGTAAGGGGGTGACAGAGACAGTGCCCGGTGGGTAAGGGGGTTACAGAGACAGAGCCCAGTGGGTAAGGGGGTTACAGAGACAGTGCCCGGTGGGTAAGGGGGTTACAGAGACAGTGCCCGGTGGGTAAGGGGGTTATAGAGACAGAGCCCAGTGGGTAAGGGGGTTACAGAGACAGTGCCCAGTGGGTAAGGAGGTTACAGAGACACTGCCCAGTGGGTAATGGGGTTACAGAGACAGAGCCCAGTGGGTAAGGGGGTGACAGAGACAGTGCCCGGTGGGTAAGGGGCTTACAGAGACAGAGCCCAGTGGGTAAGGGGGTTACAGAGACAGTGCCCGGTGGGTAAGGGGGTTACAGAGACAGTGCCCGGTGGGTAAGGGGGTTATAGAGACAGAGCCCAGTGGGTAAGGGGGTTACAGAGACAGTGCCCAGTGGGTAAGGAGGTTACAGAGACACTGCCCGGTGGGTAAGGGGGTTACAGAGACACTGCCCAGTGGGTAAGAGGTTACAGAGACAGAGCCCAGTTGGTAAGGGGGTTACAGAGACAGTGCCCAGTGGGTAAGGTGTTTACAGTGACAGTGCCCGGTGGGTAAGGGGGTTATAGAGACAGAGCCCAGTGGGTAAGGGGGTTACAGAGACAGTGCCCAGTGGGTAAGGAGGTTACAGAGACACTGCCCGGTGGGTAAGGGGGTTGCAGAGATAGTGCCCGGTGGGTAAGGGGGTTACAGAGACACTGCCCAGTGGGTAAGAGGTTACAGAGACAGAGCCCAGTTGGTAAGGGGGTTACAGAGACAGTGCCCAGTGGGTAAGGTGTTTACAGTGACAGTTACCGGTGGGTAAGGGGGTTACAGATACACTGGACCGTGGGTAAGAGGCTACAGAGACAGAGCCCAGTGGGTAAGGGGGTCACAGAGACAGAGCTCAGTGGTCAGGGGTTTACAGAGACAGAGCCCAGTGGGTAAGGGGGTTACAGAGACAGAGCCCAGTGGGTAAGGGGGTTACAGAGACAGAGCCCAGCTGGTAAGGGGGTTACAGATGCAGAGCCCAGTGGGTCTGGGGGTTACAGAGTCAGAGCCCGGTGGGTAAGGGGGTTACAGAGACACTGCCCAGTGGGTAAGAGGTTTACAGAGACAGAGCCCAGTGGGTAAGGGGGTTACAGAGACAGAGCCCAGTGGGTAAGGGGTTTCCAGAGACATTGCCCGGTGGGTAAGGGGGTTACAGAGACGGAGCCCAGTGGGTAAGGGGGTTACAGAGACAGAGCCCAGTGGGTAAGGGGTTTCCAGAGACATTGCCCGGTGGGTAAGGGGGTTACAGAGACAGAGCCCAGTGAGTAAGGGGGTTACACAGACACTGCCCGTTGGATAAGGGGGTTACAGAGACAGTGCCCAGTGGGTAAGGGGGTTACAGAGACAGTGCCCGGTGGGTAAGGGGGTTACAGAGTCAGGGCCCAGTGGGTAAGGGGTTTACAGAGACAGAGCCCAGTGTGTAAGGGGGTTACAGAGACACTGCCTAGTGGGTAAGGGGGTTACAGAGACACTGCCCAGTGGTAAGGGGGTTACAGAGAAACTGCCCAGTGGGTAAGGGGGTTACAGAGACACTGCCCAGTGGGTAAGGGGGTTACAGAGACACTGACCAGTGGGTAAGAGGTTACAGAGACAGAGCCCAGTTGGTAAGGGGGTTACAGAGACACCATCCGTTGGTTAAGGGGTTTACAGAGAAACTGCCCGGTGGGTAAGGGGGTTACAGAGACACTGCCCGGTGGGTAAGGGGGTTACAGATACAATGCCCGATGGGTAAGGGGGTTACAGAGACAGAGCCCAGTGGGTAAGGGGGTTACAGAGACAGTGCCCAGTGGGTATGGAGGTTACAGAGACAGAGCCCAGTGGGGAAGGGAGTGACAGAGACAGTGCCCGGTGGGTAAGGGGGTTACAGAGACACTGCCCAGTGGGTAAGGGGGTTACAGAGACACTGCCCGGTTGGTAAGGGGGTTACAGAGACAGTGCCCAGTGGGTAAAGGGTTTACAGAGACAGTGCCCGGTGGGTAAGGGGGTAACAGATACACTGCCCGGTTGGTAACGGGGTTACAGACTCAGTGCCCAGAGGGTAAGGGGGTTACACAGACAGTGCCCGGTGGGTAAGGGGGTTACAGAGACACTGCCCAGTGGGTAAGAGGTTACAGAGACAGAGCCCAGTTGGTAAGGGGGTTACAGAGACAGTGCCCAGTGGGTAAGGGGTTTACAGTGACAGTGCCCGGTGGGTAAGGGTGTTACAGATACACTGCCCCGTGGGTAAGAGGCTACAGAGAGAGAGCCCAGTGGGTAAGGGGGTTACAGAGACAGTGCCCAGTGGGTAAGGGGGTTACAGAGACACTGCCCAGTGGGTAAGAGGTTACAGAGACAGAGCCCAGTTGGTAAGGGGCTTACAGAGACAGTGCCCAGTGGGTAAGGGGTTTACAGAGACAGTGCCCGGTGGGTAAGGGGGTTACAGAGACACTGCCCAGTAGGTAAGGGGGTTACAGAGACAGAGCTCAGTGGTAAAGGGTTTACAGAGACAGTGCCCATTGGGTAAGGGGGGTTACAGAGACACTGCCCAGTGGGTAATGGGGTTACAGAGACAGAGCCCAGTGGGTAAGGGGGTGACAGAGACAGTGCCCGGTGGGTAAGGGGGTTACAGAGACAGAGCCCAGTGGGTAAGGGGGTTACAGAGACAGTGCCCGGTGGGTAAGGGGGTTACAGAGACAGTGCCCGGTGGGTAAGGGGGTTATAGAGACAGAGCCCAGTGGGTAAGGGGGTTACAGAGACAGTGCCCAGTGGGTAAGGAGGTTACAGAGACACTGCCCAGTGGGTAATGGGGTTACAGAGACAGAGCCCAGTGGGTAAGGGGGGTGACAGAGACAGTGCCCGGTGGGTAAGGGGCTTACAGAGACAGAGCCCAGTGGGTAAGGGGGTTACAGAGACAGTGCCCGGTGGGTAAGGGGGTTACAGAGACAGTGCCCGGTGGGTAAGGGGGTTATAGAGACAGAGCCCAGTGGGTAAGGGGGTTACAGAGACAGTGCCCAGTGGGTAAGGAGGTTACAGAGACACTGCCCGGTGGGTAAGGGGGTTACAGAGACACTGCCCAGTGGGTAAGAGGTTACAGAGACAGAGCCCAGTTGGTAAGGGGGTTACAGAGACAGTGCCCAGTGGGTAAGGTGTTTACAGTGACAGTGCCCGGTGGGTAAGGGGGTTACAGATACACTGGACCGTGGGTAAGAGGCTACAGAGACAGAGCCCAGTGGGTAAGGGGGTTACAGAGACAGAGCTCAGTGGTCAGGGGTTTACAGAGACAGAGCCCAGTGGGTAAGGGGGTTACAGAGACAGAGCCCAGTGGGTAAGGGGGTTACAGAGACAGAGCCCAGTGGTAAGGGGGTTACAGATGCAGAGCCCAGTGGGTAAGGGGGTTACAGAGACAGTGCCCGGTGTGTAAGTGGGTTACAGAGACACTGCCCGGTGTGTAAGGGGGTTACAGAGACACTGCCCGGTGGGTAAGGGGGTGACAGAGACACTGCCTAGTGGGTAAGGGGGTTACGGAGACAGTGCCCAGTGGGTAAGGGGGTTTCAGAGACAGTGCCCGGTGGGTCAGAGGTTACAGAGACAGAGCCCAGTGGGTAAGGGGGTTACAGAGACACCATCCGGTGGTTAAGGAGGATACAGAGACACTGCCCGTTGGGTAAGGGGGTTACAGAGACAATGCCCGGTGGGTAAGGGGGTTATAGAGACAGAGCCCAGTGGGTAAGGGGGTTACAGAGACAGTGCCCAGTGGGTAAGGAGGTTACAGAGACACTGCCCGGTCGGTAAGGGGGTTACAGAGACAGTGCCCGGTGGGTAAGGGGGTTACAGAGACAGAGCCCAGTTGGTAAGGGGGTTACAGAGACAGTGCCCAGTGGGTAAGGTGTTTACAGTGACAGTGCCCGGTGGGTAAGGGGGTTACAGATACAGAGCTCAGTGGTCAGGGGTTTACAGAGACAGAGCCCAGTGGGTAAGGGGGTTACAGAGACAGAGCTCAGTGGTCAGGGGTTTACAGAGACAGAGCCCAGTGGGTAAGGGGGTTACAGAGACAGAGCCCAGTGGGTAAGGGGGTTACAGAGACAGAGCCCAGTGAGTAAGGGGGTTACACAGACACTGCCCGTTGGATAAGGGGGTTACAGAGACAGTGCCCAGTAGGTAAGGGGGTTACAGAGACAGTGCCCGGTGGGTAAGGGGGTTACAGAGTCAGGGCCCAGTGGGTAAGGGGGTTACAGAGACACTGCCTAGTGGGTAAGGGGGTTACAGAGACACTGCCCAGTGGTAAGGGGGTTACAGAGAAACTGCCCAGTGGGTAAGGGGGTTACAGAGACACTGCCCAGTGGGTAAGGGGGTTACAGAGACACTGACCAGTGGGTAGGAGGTTACAGAGACAGAGCCCAGTTGGTAAGGGGGTTACAGAGACACCATCCGTTGGTTTAGGGGTTTACAGAGAAACTGCCCGGTGGGTTAGGGGGTTACAGAGACACTGCCCGGTGGGTAAGGGGGTTACAGATACAATGCCCGATGGGTAAGGGGGTTACTGAGACAGAGCCCAGTGGGTAAGGGGGTTACAGAGACAGTGCCCAGTGGGTATGGAGGTTACAGAGACAGAGCCCAGTGGGGAAGGGAGTGACAGAGACAGTGCCCGGTGGGTAAGGGGGTTACAGAGACACTGCCCAGTGGGTAAGGGGGTTACAGAGACACTGCCCGGTTGGTAAGGGGGTTACAGAGACAGTGCCCAGTGGGTAAAGGGTTTACAGAGACAGTGCCCGGTGGGTAAGGGGGTTACAGATACACTGCCCGGTTGGTAAGGGGGTTACAGACACAGTGCCCAGAAGGGAAGGGGGTTACAGAGACAGTGCCCGGTTGGTAAGGGGGTTAGAGAGACACTGCCCAGTGGGTAAGAGGTTACAGAGACAGAGCCCAGTTGGTAAGGGGGTTACAGAGACAGTGCCCAGTGGGTAAGGGGTTTACAGTGACAGTGCCCGGTGAGTAAGGGGGTTACAGATACACTGCCCCGTGGTTAAGAGGCTACAGAGAGAGAGCCCAGTGGGTAAGGGGCTTACAGAGACAGTGCCCGGTGGGTAAGGGGGTTACAGAGACAGAGCCCAGTGGGTAATGGGGTTACAGAGACACTGCCCAGTAGGTAAGGGGGTTACAGAGACAGAGCTCAGTGGTAAGGGGTTTACAGAGACAATGCCCGGTGGGTAAGGGGGTTACAGAGACAGAGCCCAGTGGGTAAGGGGGTTACAGAGACACCATTCGGTGGTTAAGGAGGATACAGAGACACTGCCCGTTGGGTAAGGGGGTTACAGAGACAATGCCCGGTGGGTAAGGGGGTTACAGAGACAGAGCCCAGTGGGTAAGGGGGTTACAGAGACAGTGCCCAGTGGGTAAGGAGGTTACAGAGACACTGCCCGGTGGGTAAGGGGGTTACAGAGACAGTGCCCGGTGGGTAAGGGGGTTACAGAGACACTGCCCAGTGGGTAAGAGGTTACAGAGACAGAGCCCATTTGGTAAGGGGGTTACAGAGACAGTGCCCAGTGGGTAAGGTGTTTACAGTGACAGTGCCCGGTGGGTAAGGGGGTTACAGATACACTGGACCGTGGGTAAGAGGCTACTGAGACAGAGCCCAGTGGGTAAGGGGGTTACAGAGACAGAGCCCAGTGGGTAAGGGGGTTACAGAGACAGAGCCCAGTTGGTAAGGGGGTTACAGATGCAGAGCCCAGTGGGTCAGGGGGTTACAGAGTCAGAGCCCGGTGGGTAAGGGGGTTACAGAGACACTGCCCAGTGGGTAAGAGGTTTACAGAGACAGAGCCCAGTGGGTAAGGGGGTTACAGAGACAGAGCCCAGTGGGTAAGGGGTTTCCAGAGACAATGCCCGGTGGGTTAGGGGGTTACAGAGACAGAGCCCAGTGGGTAAGGGGGTTACAGAGACAGAGCCCAGTGAGTAAGGGGGTTACACAGACACTGCCCGTTGAGTAAGGGGGTTACAGAGACAGTGCCCAGTGGGTAAGGGGGTTTCAGAGACAGTGCCCGGTGGGTAAGGGGGTGACAGAGTCAGGGCCCAGTGGGTAAGGGGTTTACAGAGACAGAGCCCAGTGTGTAAGGGGGTTACAGAGACACTGCCTAGTGGGTAAGGGGGTTACAGAGACACTGCCCAGTGGTAAGGGGGTTACAGAGAAACTGCCCAGTGGGTAAGGGGGTTACAGAGACACTGCCCAGTGGGTAAGGGGGTTACAGAGACACTGACCAGTGGGTAAGAGGTTACAGAGACAGAGCCCAGTTGGTAAGGGGGTTACAGAGACACCATCCGGTGGTTAAGGGGGTTACAGAGAAACTGCCCGGTGGGTAAGGGGGTTACAGAGACACTGCCCGGTGGGTAAGGGGGTTACAGATACAATGCCCGATGGGTAAGGGGGTTACAGAGACAGAGCCCAGTGGGTAAGGGGGTTACAGAGACAGTGCCCAGTGGGTATGGAGGTTACAGAGACAGAGCCCAGTGGGGAAGGGAGTGACAGAGACAGTGCCCGGTGGGTAAGGGGGTTACAGAGACACTGCCCAGTGGGTAAGGGGGTTACAGAGACACTGCCCGGTTGGTAAGGGGGTTACAGAGACAGTGCCCAGTGGGTAAAGGGTTTACAGAGACAGTGTCCGGTGGGTAAGGGGGTTACAGATACACTGCCCGGTTGGTAAGGGGGTTACAGACACAGTGCCCAGAGGGTAAGGGGGTTACACAGACAGTGCCCGGTGGGTAAGGGGGTTACAGAGACACTGCCCAGTGGGTAAGAGGTTACAGAGACAGAGCCCAGTTGGTAAGGGGGTTACAGAGACAGTGCCCAGTGGGTAAGGGGTTTACAGTGACAGTGCCCGGTGGGTAAGGGTGTTACAGATACACTGCCCCGTGGGTAAGAGGCTACAGAGAGAGACCCCAGTGGGTAAGGGGGTTACAGAGACAGTGCCCAGTGGGTAAGGGGGTTACAGAGACACTGCCCAGTGGGTAAGAGGTTACAGAGACAGAGCCCAGTTGGTAAGGGGCTTACAGAGACAGTGCCCAGTGGGTAAGGGGTTTACAGAGACAGTGCCCGGTGGGTAAGGGGGTTACAGAGACACTGCCCAGTAGGTAAGGGGGTTACAGAGACAGAGCTCAGTGGTAAAGGGTTTACAGAGACAGTGCCCATTGGGTAAGGGGGGTTACAGAGACACTGCCCAGTGGGTAATGGGGTTACAGAGACAGAGCCCAGTGGGTAAGGGGGTGACAGAGACAGTGCCCGGTGGGTAAGGGGGTTACAGAGACAGAGCCCAGTGGGTAAGGGGGTTACAGAGACAGTGCCCGGTGGGTAAGGGGGTTACAGAGACAGTGCCCGGTGGGTAAGGGGGTTATAGAGACAGAGCCCAGTGGGTAAGGGGGTTACAGAGACAGTGCCCAGTGGGTAAGGAGGTTACAGAGACACTGCCCAGTGGGTAATGGGGTTACAGAGACAGAGCCCAGTGGGTAAGGGGGTGACAGAGACAGTGCCCGGTGGGTAAGGGGCTTACAGAGACAGAGCCCAGTGGGTAAGGGGGTTACAGAGACAGTGCCCGGTGGGTAAGGGGGTTACAGAGACAGTGCCCGGTGGGTAAGGGGGTTATAGAGACAGAGCCCAGTGGGTAAGGGGGTTACAGAGACATTGCCCAGTGGGTACGGAGGTTACAGAGACAATGCCCGGTGGGTAAGGGGGTTACAGAGACACTGCCCAGTGGGTAAGAGGTTACAGAGACAGAGCCCAGTTGGTAAGGGGGTTACAGAGACAGTGCCCAGTGGGTAAGGTGTTTACAGTGACAGTGCCCGGTGGGTAAGGGGGTTATAGAGACAGAGCCCAGTGGGTAAGGGGGTTACAGAGACAGTGCCCAGTGGGTAAGGAGGTTACAGAGACACTGCCCGGTGGGTAAGGGGGTTGCAGAGATAGTGCCCGGTGGGTAAGGGGGTTACAGAGACACTGCCCAGTGGGTAAGAGGTTACAGAGACAGAGCCCAGTTGGTAAGGGGGTTACAGAGACAGTGCCCAGTGGGTAAGGTGTTTACAGTGACAGTGCCCGGTGGGTAAGGGGGTTACAGATACACTGGACCGTGGGTAAGAGGCTACAGAGACAGAGCCCAGTGGGTAAGGGGGTCACAGAGACAGAGCTCAGTGGTCAGGGGTTTACAGAGACAGAGCCCAGTGGGTAAGGGGGTTACAGAGACAGAGCCCAGTGGGTAAGGGGGTTACAGAGACAGAGCCCAGTGGGTAAGGGGGTTACAGAGACAGAGCCCAGTGGGTAAGGGGGTTACAGAGACAGAGCCCAGCTGGTAAGGGGGTTACAGATGCAGAGCCCAGTGGGTCAGGGGGTTACAGAGTCAGAGCCCGGTGGGTAAGGGGGTTACAGAGACACTGCCCAGTGGGTAAGAGGTTTACAGAGACAGAGCCCAGTGGGTAAGGGGGTTACAGAGACAGAGCCCAGTGGGTAAGGGGTTTCCAGAGACATTGCCCGGTGGGTAAGGGGGTTACAGAGACAGAGCCCAGTGGGTAAGGGGGTTACAGAGACAGAGCCCAGTGAGTAAGGGGTTACACAGACACTGCCCGTTGGATAAGGGGGTTACAGAGACAGTGCCCAGTGGGTAAGGGGGTTACAGAGACAGTGCCCGGTGGGTAAGGGGGTTACAGAGTCAGGGCCCAGTGGGTAAGGGGTTACAGAGACAGAGCGCAGTGTGTAAGGGGGTTACAGAGACACTGCCTAGTGGGTAAGGGGGTTACAGAGACACTGCCCAGTGGTAAGGGGGTTACAGAGAAACTGCCCAGTGGGTAAGGGGGTTACAGAGACACTGCCCAGTGGGTAAGGGGGTTACAGAGACACTGACCAGTGGGTAAGAGGTTACAGAGACAGAGCCCAGTTGGTAAGGGGGTTACAGAGACACCATCCGTTGGTTAAGGGGTTTACAGAGAAACTGCCCGGTGGGTAAGGGGGTTACAGAGACACTGCCCGGTGGGTAAGGGGGTTACAGATACAATGCCCGATGGGTAAGGGGGTTACAGAGACAGAGCCCAGTGGGTAAGGGGGTTACAGAGACAGTGCCCAGTGGGTATGGAGGTTACAGAGACAGAGCCCAGTGGGGAAGGGAGTGACAGAGACAGTGCCCGGTGGGTAAGGGGGTTACAGAGACACTGCCCAGTGGGTAAGGGGGTTACAGAGACACTGCCCGGTTGGTAAGGGGGTTACAGAGACAGTGCCCAGTGGGCAAAGGGTTTACAGAGACAGTGCCCGGTGGGTAAGGGGGTTACAGATACACTGCCCGGTTGGTAACGGGGTTACAGACACAGTGCCCAGAGGGTAAGGGGGTTACAGAGACAGTGCCCGGTGGGTAAGGGGGTTACAGAGACACTGCCCAGTGGGTAAGAGGTTACAGAGACAGAGCCCAGTTGGTAAGGGGGTTACAGAGACAGTGCCCAGTGGGTAAGGGGTTTACAGTGACAGTGCCCGGTGGGTAAGGGTGTTACAGATACACTGCCCCGTGGGTAAGAGGCTACAGAGAGAGAGCCCAGTGGGTAAGGGGGTTACAGAGACAGTGCCCAGTGGGTAAGGGGGTTACAGAGACACTGCCCAGTGGGTAAGAGGTTACAGAGACAGAGCCCAGTTGGTAAGGGGCTTACAGAGACAGTGCCCAGTGGGTAAGGGGTTTACAGAGACAGTGCCCGGTGGGTAAGGGGGTTACAGAGACACTGCCCAGTAGGTAAGGGGGTTACAGAGACAGAGCTCAGTGGTAAAGGGTTTACAGAGACAGTGCCCATTGGGTAAGGGGGGTTACAGAGACACTGCCCAGTGGGTAATGGGGTTACAGAGACAGAGCCCAGTGGGTAAGGGGGTGACAGAGACAGTGCCCGGTGGGTAAGGGGGTTACAGAGACAGAGCCCAGTGGGTAAGGGGGTTACAGAGACAGTGCCCGGTGGGTAAGAGGGTTACAGAGACAGTGCCCGGTGGGTAAGGGGGTTATAGAGACAGAGCCCAGTGGGTAAGGGGGTTACAGAGACAGTGCCCAGTGGGTAAGGAGGTTACAGAGACACTGCCCAGTGGGTAATGGGGTTACAGAGACAGAGCCCAGTGGGTAAGGGGGGTGACAGAGACAGTGCCCGGTGGGTAAGGGGCTTACAGAGACAGAGCCCAGTGGGTAAGGGGGTTACAGAGACAGTGCCCGGTGGGTAAGGGGGTTACAGAGACAGTGCCCGGTGGGTAAGGGGGTTATAGAGACAGAGCCCAGTGGGTAAGGGGGTTACAGAGACAGTGCCCAGTGGGTAAGGAGGTTACAGAGACACTGCCCGGTGGGTAAGGGGGTTACAGAGACACTGCCCAGTGGGTAAGAGGTTACAGAGACAGAGCCCAGTTGGTAAGGGGGTTACAGAGACAGTGCCCAGTGGGTAAGGTGTTTACAGTGACAGTGCCCGGTGGGTAAGGGGGTTACAGATACACTGGACCGTGGGTAAGAGGCTACAGAGACAGAGCCCAGTGGGTAAGGGGGTTACAGAGACAGAGCCCAGTTGGTAAGGGGGTTACAGAGACAGTGCCCAGTGGGTAAGGTGTTTACAGTGACATTGCCCGGTGGGTAAGGGGGTTACAGATACAGAGCTCAGTGGTCAGGGGTTTACAGAGACAGAGCCCAGTGGGTAAGGGGGTTACAGAGACAGAGCTCAGTGGTCAGGGGTTTACAGAGACAGAGCCCAGTGGGTAAGGGGGTTACAGAGACAGAGCCCAGTGGGTAAGGGGGTTACAGAGACAGAGCCCAGTGGTAAGGGGGTTACAGATGCAGAGCCCAGTGGGTAAGGGGGTTACAGAGACAGTGCCCAGTGTGTAAGTGGGTTACAGAGACACTGCCCGGTGTGTAAGGGGGTTACAGAGACACTGCCCGGTGGGTAAGGGGGTGACAGAGACACTGCCTAGTGGGTAAGGGGGTTACAGAGACAGTGCCTAGTGGGTAAGGGGGTTTCAGAGACACTGCCCGGTGGGTAAGCGGGTTACAGAGACACTGCCCAGTGGGTAAGACGGTTACAGAGACACTGCCCAGTGGGTAAGACGGTTACAGAGACACTGCCCGGTGGTAAGGGGGTTTCCGAGACAGAGCCCAGTGGGTAAGGGGGTTACAGAGAGAGTGCCCAGTGGGTAAGGGGGTTACAGAGACAGGGCCCAGTGGGTAAGGGGGTTACAGAGACAGAGCCCAGTGGGTCAGGGGGTTACATTGACAGAGCCCGGTGGGTCAGGGGTTTACAGAGACTGTGCCCGGTGGGTAAGGGGGTTACAGAGACACTGCCCAGCAGGTAAGGGGGTTACAGAGACAGTGCCCAGTGGGTAAGGGGTTTACAGAGACAGAGCCCGGTGGGCAAGGGGGTTACAGAGACACTGCACTGTGGGTAAGAGGTTTACAGAGACAGAGCCCAGTGGGTAAGGGGGTTACAGAGACATTGCCCGGTGGGTAAGGGGGTTACAGAGACATTGCCCGGTGGGTAAGGGGATTACAGCGACAGAGCCCAGTGGGTAAGGGGGTTACAGAGACATTGCCCGGTGGGTAAGGGGGTTACAGCGAAAGAGCCCAGTGGGTAAGGGGGTTACAGAGACAGAGCCCAGTGAGTAAGGGGGTTACACAGACACTGCCCGGTGGGTAAGGGGGTTACAGAGACACTGCCCGGTGGGTAAGGGGGTTACAGAGACACTGGCGGGTCGGTAAGGGGGTTACAGAGACAGTGCCCGGTGGGTAAGGGGGTTACAGAGACACTGCCCAGTGGGTAAGGGGGTTACAGAGTCAGGGCCCAGTGGGTATGGGGTTTACAGAGACAGAGCCCAGTCGGTAAGGGGGTTACAGAGACACTGCCTAGTGGGTAAGGGGGTTACAGAGACACTGCCTAGTGGTAAGGGGGTTACAGAGAAACTGCCCAGTGGGTAAGGGGGTTACAGAGTCAGTGCCCAGTGGGTATGGGGTTTACAGAGACAGTGCCCGGTGGGTAAGGGGGTTACAGAGACACTGCCCAGTGGGTAAGGGGGTTACAGAGACAGTGCCCAGTGGGTAAGGGGGTTACAGAGACACTGCCCAGTGGGTAAGAGGTTACAGAGACAGAGCCCAGTTGGTAAGGGGCTTACAGAGACAGTGCCCAGTGGGTAAGGGGTTTACAGAGACAGTGCCCGGTGGGTAAGGGGGTTACAGAGACACTGCCCAGCAGGTAAGGGAGTTACAGAGACAGAGCTCAGTGGTAAGGGGTTTACAGAGACAGTGCCCAGTGGGTAAGGGGGGTTACAGAGACACTGCCAAGTGGGTAATGGGGTTACAGAGACAGAGCCCAGTGGGTAAGGGGGTGACAGAGACAGTGCCCGGTGGGTAAGGGGGTTACAGAGACAGAGCCCAGTGGGTAAGGGGGTTACAGAGAAACTGCCCAGTGGGTAAGGGGGTTACAGAGACAGAGCCCAGTGGGTAAGGGGGTTACAGAGACAGTGCCCGGTGGGTAAGGGGGTTACAGAGACAGAGCCCAGTGGGTAAGGTGTTTACAGTGACAGTGCCCAGTGGGTAAGGGGTTTACAGAGACAGAGCCCAGTGTGTAAGGGGGTTACAGAGACACTGCCTAGTGGGTAAGGGGGTTACAGAGACACTGCCCAGTGGTAAGGGTGTTACACAGACAGAGCCCAGTGGGTAAGGGGGTTACAGAGACACTGCCCAGTGGGTAAGGGGGTTACAGAGACACTGACCAGTGGGTAAGAGGTTACAGAGACAGAGCCCAGTTGGTAAGGGGGTTACAGAGACACATTCCGGTGGTTAAGGGGGTTACAGAGAAACTGCCCGGTGGGTAAGGGGGTTACAGAGACACTGCCCGGTGGGTAAGGGGGTTACAGATACAATGCCCGATGGGTAAGGGGGTTACAGAGACAGAGCCCAGTGGGAAAGGGGGTTACAGAGACAGTGCCCAGTGGGTATGGAGGTTACAGAGACTGAGCCCAGTGGGGAAGGGTGTGACAGAGACAGTGCCCGGTGGGTAAGGGGGTTACAGAGACAGTGCCCGGTGGGTAAGGGGGTTACAGAGACACTGCCCAGTGGGTAAGGGGGTTACAGAGACACTGCCCGGTTGGTAAGGGGGTTACAGAGACAGTGCCCAGTGGGTAAGGGGTTTACAGAGACAGTGCCCGGTGGGTAAGGGGGTTACAGATACACTGCCCGGTTGGTAAGGGGGTTACAGACACAGTGCCCAGAGGGTAAGGGGGTTACAGAGACAGTGCCCGGTGGGTAAGGGGGTTACAGAGACACTGCCCTGTGGGTAAGAGGTTACAGAGACAGAGCCCAGTTGGTAAGGGGGTTACATAGACAGTGCCCAGTGGGTAAGGGGTTTACAGTGACAGTGCCCGGTGGGTAAGGGTGTTACAGATACACTGCCCCGTGGGTAAGAGGCTACAGAGAAAGAGCCCAGTGGGTAAGGGGGTTACAGAGACAGTGCCCAGTGGGTAAGGGGGTTACAGAGACACTGCCCAGTGGGTAAGAGGTTACAGAGACAGAGCCCAGTTGGTAAGGGGCTTACAGAGACAGTGCCCAGTGGGTAAGGGGTTTACAGAGACAGTGCCCGGTGGGTAAGGGGGTTACAGAGACACTGCCCAGTAGGTAAGGGGGTTACAGAGACAGAGCTCAGTGGTAAGGGGTTTACAGAGACAGTGCCCAGTGGGTAAGGGGGGTTACAGAGACACTGCCCAGTGGGTAATGGGGTTACAGAGACAGAGCCCAGTGGGTAAGGGGGTGACAGAGACAGTGCCCGGTGGGTAAGGGGATTACAGAGACAGAGCCCAGTGGGTAAGGGGGTTACAGAGACACCATCCGGTGGTTAAGGAGGATACAGAGACACTGCCCGTTGGGTAAGGGGGTTACAGAGACAATGCCCGGTGGGTAAGGGGGTTATAGAGACAGAGCCCAGTGGGTAAGGGGGTTACAGAGACAGAGCTCAGTGGTCAGGGGTTTACAGAGACAGAGCCCAGTGGGTAAGGGGGTTACAGAGACAGTACCCAGTGCGTAAGGGGGTTACAGAGACAGAGCCCAGTGGTTAAGGGGGTTACAGAGACAGAGCCCAGTGGGTAAGGGGGTTACAGAGACAGTGCCCGGTGTGTAAGTGGGTTACAGAGACACTGCCCGGTGTGTAAGGGGGTTACAGAGACACTGCCCGGTGGGTAAGGGGGTGACAGAGACACTGCCTAGTGGGTAAGGGGGTTACAGAGACAGTGCCTAGTGGGTAAGGGGGTTTCAGAGACAGTGCCCGGTGGGTCAGAGGTTACAGAGACAGAGCCCAGTGGTAAGGGGCTTACACAGACAGTGCCCAGTGGGTAAGGCATTTACAGAGACACTGCCCGGTGGGCAAGGGGGATACAGAGACACTGCCCAGTGGGTAAGACGGTTACAGAGACACTGCCCGGTGGTAAGGGGGTTTCCGAGACAGAGCCCAGTGGGTAAGGGGGTTACAGAGAGAGTGCCCAGTGGGTAAGGGGGTTACAGAGACAGGGCCCAGTGGGTAAGGGGGTTACAGAGACAGGGCCCAGTGGGTAAGGGCATTACACAGACACTGCACAGTGGGTAAGAGGTTTACAGAGACAGAGCCCAGTGGGTAAGGGGGTTACAGAGACATTGCCCGGTGGGTAAGGGGGTTACAGAGACATTGCCCGGTGGGTAAGGGGTTTACAGCGACAGAGCCCAGTGGGTAAGGGGGTTACAGAGACATTGCCCGGTGGGTAAGGGGGTTACAGCGAAAGAGCCCAGTGGGTAAGGGGGTTACAGAGACAGAGCCCAGTGAGTAAGGGGGTTACACAGACACTGCCGGTGGGTAAGGGGGTTACAGCGAAAGAGCCCAGTGGGTAAGGGGGTTACAGAGACAGAGCCCAGTGAGTAAGGGGGTTACACAGACACTGCCCGGTGGGTAAGGGGGTTACAGAGACACTGCCCGGTGGGTAAGGGGGTTACAGAGACACTGGCGGGTCGGTAAGGGGGTTACAGAGACAGTGCCCGGTGGGTAAGGGGGTTACAGAGACACTGCCCAGTGGGTAAGGGGGTTACAGAGACAGGGCCCAGTGGGTATGGGGTTTACAGAGACAGAGCCCAGTGTGTAAGGGGGTTACAGAGACAGTGCCCAGTGGGTAAGTTTTTTACAGTGACAGTGCCCGGTGGGTAAGGGGGTTACAGATTCACTGCCCCATGGGTAAGAGGCTACAGAGAGAGAGCCCAGTGGGTAAGAGGGTTACAGAGACAGTGCCCAGTGGGTAAGGGGGTTACAGAGACACTGCCCAGTGGGTAAGAGGTTACAGAGACAGAGCCCAGTTGGTAAGGGGCTTACAGAGACAGTGCCCAGTGGGTAAGGGGTTTACAGAGACAGTGCCCGGTGGGTAAGGGGGTTACAGAGACACTGCCCAGCAGGTAAGGGGGTTACAGAGACAGAGCCCAGTGGGTAAGGGGGTTACAGAGACACCATCCGGTGGTTAAGGAGGATACAGAGACATTGCCCGTTGGGTAAGGGGGTTACAGAGACAATGCCAGGTGGGTAAGGGGGTTACAGAGACAGAGCCCAGTGGGTAAGGGGGTTACAGAGACAGTGCCCAGTGGGTAAGGAGGTTACAGAGACACTGCCTGGTGGGTAAGGGGGTTACAGAGAGAGAGCCCAGTTGGTAAGGGGGTTACAGAGACAGTGCCCAGTGGGTAAGGTGTTTACAGTGACAGTGCCCGGTGGGTAAGGGGGTTACAGATACACTGGACCGTGGGTAAGAGGCTACGGAGACAGAGCCCAGTGGGTAAGGGGGTTACAGAGACAGAGCTCAGTGGTCAGGGGTTTACAGAGACAGAGCCCAGTGGGTAAGGGGGTTACAGAGACAGAGCCCAGTGGGTAAGGGGGTTACAGAGACAGAGCCCAGTGGGTAAGGGGGTTACAGATGCAGAGCCCAGTGGGTAAGGGGGTTACAGAGACAGTGCCCGGTGTGTAGGTGGGTTACAGAGACACTGCCCGGTGTGTAAGGGGGTTACAGAGACACTGCCCGGTGGGTAAGGGGGTGACAGAGACACTGCCCAGTGGGTAAGGGGGTTACAGAGACAGTGCCTAGTGGGTAAGGGGGTTTCAGAGACAGTGCCCGGTGGGTCACAGGTTACAGAGACAGAGCCCAGTGGTAAGGGGGTTACACAGACAGTGCCCAGTGGGTAAGGCATTTACAGAGACACTGCCCGGTGGGTAAGGGGGATACAGAGACACTGCCCAGTGGGTAAAACGGTTACAGAGACACTGCCCGGTGGTAAGGGGGTTTCCGAGACAGAGCCCAGTGGGTAAGGGGGTTACAGAGAGAGTGCCCAGTGGGTAAGGGGGTTACAGAGACAGGGCCCAGTGGGTAAGGGGGTTACAGAGACAGAGCCCAGTGGGTCAGGGGGTTACAGAGACAGAGCCCGGTGGGCAAGGGGGTTACACAGACACTGCACAGTGGGTAAGAGGTTTACAGAGACAGAGCCCAGTGGGTAAGGGGTTTACAGCGACAGAGCCCAGTGGGTAAGGGGGTTACAGAGTTCACTGCCCGGTGGGTAAGGGGGTTACAGAGTTCACTGCCCGGTGGGTAAGGGGGTTACAGAGACAGAGCCCAGTGAGTAAGGGGGTTACAGAGTTCACTGCCCGGTGGGTAAGGGGGTTACAGAGTTCACTGCCCGGTGGGTAAGGGGGTTACAGAGACAGGGCCCAGTGGTAAGGGGGTTACAGAGAAACTGCCCAGTGGGTAAGGGGGTTACAGAGGCAGTGCCCAGTGGGTATGGGGGTTACAGAGACACTGCCCAGTGGGTAAGGGGGTTACAGAGAAACTGCCCAGTGGGTAAGGGGTTTACATAGACAGTGTCCGGTGGGAAAGGGGGTTACAGAGACAGTGCCCAGTGGGTAAGGGGGTTACAGAGACACTGCCCGGTGGGTAAGAGGTTACAGAGACAGAGCCCAGTTGGTAAGGGGGTTACAGAGACAGTGCCCAGTGGATAAGGGGTTTACATAGACAGTGTCCGGTGGGAAAGGGGGTTACAGAGACACTGCCCAGAAGGTAAGGGGGTTACAGAGACAGAGCTCAGTGGGTAAGGGGTTTACAGAGACAGTGCCCAGTGTGTAAGGGGGGTTACAGAGACACTGCCCGGTAGGTAAGAGGGTTACAGAGTCAATGCCCGGTGGGTAAGGGGATTACAGAGACAGTGCCCAGTGGGTAAGGGGTTACAGAGACACTGCCCGGTGGGTAAGGGGGTTACAGAGACAGAGCCCGGTGGGTAAGGGGGTTACAGAGACAGAGCCCAGTGGGTAAGGTGTTTACAGAGACAGTGCCCGGTGGGTAAGGGGGTTACAGAGACACTGCCCAGTAGGTAAGGGGGTTACAGAGACAGAGCTCAGTGGGTATGGGGTTTACAGAGACAGTGCCCAGTGTGTAAGGGGTGTTACAGAGACACTGCCCAGTGGGTAAGGGGGTTACAGAGACACTGCCCAGTGGGTAAGGGGGTTACAGAGACAGAGCCCAGTGGGTAAGGGGGTTACACAGACACTGCCTTGTGGTAAGGACGTTACAGAAACACTGCCCGGTGGGTAACGGGGAAACAGAGACAGTGCCCGGTGGGTAAGGGGGTTACAGAGACAGAGCCCAGTGGGGAAGGGGGTGACAGAGACAGTGCCCGGTGGGTAAGGGGGTTACAGAGACAGAGACCAGTGGGTAAGGGGGTTACAGAGACTGAGCCCAGTGTGTAAGGGGGTTACAGAGACACAGCCCGGTGGGTAAGGGGGTTACAGAGGCACTGCCCAGTGTGTGAGGGGTCACAGGGACAGAGCCCAGTGGGTAAGGGGGTTACAGAGACAATGCCTGGTGTGTAAGTGGGTTACAGAGACACTGCCCGGTGGGTAAGGGGATTACAGAGACACTGCCCGGTGGGTAAGGGAGTTATAGAGACACTGCCCAGTGAGTAAGGGGGTTACAGAGACACTGCCCAGTGGGTAAGGGGGTTTCAGAGACAGTACGCAGTGGGTAAGGGTGTTACAGAGACGCTGCACGGTGGGTAAGGGAGTTACAGAGACACTGCCCGGTGGTTAAGGAGGTTACAGAGACAGTGCCCAGTGGGAAAGGGGGATACAGAGACACTGCCCGGTGGGTAAGTGGGTTACAGAGACAGTGCCCAGTGGGTAAGGGGGTTACAGAGACACTGCCCGGTGGGTAAGGAGGTTACAGAGAGACTGCCCGGTGTGTAAGGGGGTTACAGAGACAGAGCACAGTGGGTAAGAGGGTTACAGAGACAGAGCCCGGTGGGCAAGGGGGTTACAGTGACACTGCCCGGTGGGTAAGGGGGTTACAGTGACAGAGCCCAGTGGGTAAGGGGGTGACAGAGACACTGCCCAGTGGGTAAGGGGTTTACAGAGACAGAGCCCAGTGGGTACGGGGGTTACACAGACACTGCCCGGTGGGTAAGGGGTTACAGAGACACTGCCCGGTGGGTAAGGGGGTGACAGAGACAGTGCCCAGTGGGTAAGGGGGTTACAGAGACACTGCCCGATGGGTAAGGGGGTGACAGAGACAGAGCCCAGAGGGTAAGGGGGTTACAGAGACAGTGCCCGGTGGGTAAGGGGGTTACAGAGACACTGCCCAGAGAGCAAGAGTTTACAGAGACAGAGCCCAGTGGGTAAGGGGGTTACAGAGACAGTGCCCAGTGGGTAAGGGGGTTACAGAGACACTGCCCAGTGGGTGAGAGGTTACAGAGACAGAGCCCAGTGGGTAAGGGGGTTACAGAGACAGTGCCTTGTGGGTAAGGCGTTTACTGAGACAGTGCCTTGTGGGTAAGGGGGTTACAGAGTCACTGCCCAGTGGGTAAGGGGGTTACAGAGACATTGCCCAGTGGGTAGGAGGTTACAGATAGAGTGCCCAGTGGATAAGGGGGTTTCAGAGACAGTGCCCAGTGGGTAATGGGGTTACAGAGACAGTGCCAAGTGGGTAAGGGGTTTACTGAGACAGTGCCTGGTGGGTAAGGGGGTTACAGAGTCACTGCCCAGTGGGTAAGGGGGTTACAGAGACAGTTCCCAGTGGGTAAGGGGGTTACAGAGACTGTGCCCAGTGGGAAAGGGGGATACAGAGACACTGCCCGGTGGGTAAGGGGGTTACAGAGAAAGAGGTCAGTGGGTAAGGAGGTTACAGAGACAGAGCCCAGTGTGTAAGGGGGTGACAGAGACAGTGCCCGGTAGGTAAGGGGGTTACAGAGACAGAGCCCAGTGGGTAAGGGGGTTATAGAGACAGAGCCCAGTGGGTAAGGGGGTTACAGAGACAGAGCCCAGTGGGTAAGGGGTTTACAGAGACAGTGCCCGGTGTGTACGTGGGTTACAGAGACACTGCCCGGTGGGTAAGGGGGTTACAGAGACACTGCCCAGTGGGTAAGGGGGTTTCAGAGACAGTGCCCAGTGGGTAAGGGGGTTACAGAGACAGAGCCCAGTGGGTAAGGGGGCTACAGAGACACTGCCCGGTGGGTAAGTGGGTTACAGACACAGAGCCCAGTGGGTAAGGGGGTTACAGAGACAGAGCCCAGTGAGTAAGGGGGTTACAGAGACACTGCCCAGTGGGTAAGGGGGTTACAGAGACACTGCCCGGGAGGTAAGGGGGTTGCAGAGTCACTGCCCGGTGGGTAAGGGGGATACAGAGACACTGCCCGTTGAGTAAGGGGGTTACAGAAACAGAGCCCATTGCGTAAGGGGGTTACAGAGACACTGCCCAGTGGGTAAGGGGGTTACAGAGACACTGCCCGGTGGGTACGTGGGTTACACAGACAGAGGCCAGTGGGTAAGGGGGTTACAGAGAAAGAGCCCAGTGGGTAAGGGGGTTACAGAGACAGAGCCCAGTGGGTAAGGGGGTTACAGAGACACTGCCCTGTGGGTAAGGGGGATACAGAGACACTGCCCGGTGGGTAAGGGGGTTACAGAGACAAAGCAAACTGGGTAAGGGGGTTACAGAGACACTGCCCGGTGTGTAAGGGAGTTACAGAGTCAATGCCCGGTGGGTAAGGGGGTTACAGAGACAATGCCCGGTGGGTAAGGGGGTTACAGAGACAGTGCCCAGTGGGTAAGGTGGTTACAGAGACACTGCCCGGTGGTTAAGGGGGTTACAGAGACAGTGCCCAGTGGGTAAGGGGGTTACAGAGACAGTGCCCTGTGGGTAAGGGGGTTACAGAGACAGTGCCCAGTGGGTAAGGGGGTTACAGAGACAGAGCCCAGTGGGTAAGGGGGTTACAGAGACAGTGCCCTGTGGGTAAGGGGGTGACAGAGACACTGCCCAGTGGGTAAGGGGTTTACAGAGACACTGCCCGGTGGGTAAGGGGGTGACAGAGACACTGCCCAGTGGGTAAGGGGTTTACAGAGACACTGCCCGGTGGGTAAGGGGGTGACAGAGACAGTGCCCAGTGGGTAAGGGGGTTACAGAGACACTGCCCGATGGGTAAGGGGGTGACAGAGACAGAGCCCAGAGGGTAAGGGGGTTACAGAGACAGTGCCCGTTGGGTAAGGGGGTTACAGAGACACTGCCCAGAGAGCAAGAGGTTACAGAGACAGAGCCCAGTGGGTAAGGGGGTTACAGAGACAGTGCCCAGTGGGTAAGGGGGTTACAGAGACAGAGCCCAGTGGGTAAGGGGGTTACAGAGACAGAGCCCAGTGGGTAAGGGGTTTACAGAGACAGTGCCCGGTGTGTACGTGGGTTACAGAGACAATGCCCGGTGGGTAAGGGGGTTACAGAGACACTGCCCAGTGGGTAAGGGGGTTTCAGAGACAGTGCCCAGTGGGTAAGGGGGTTACAGAGACAGAGCCCAGTGGGTAAGGGGGCTACAGAGACACTGCCCGGTGGGTAAGTGGATTACAGACACAGAGCCCAGTGGGTAAGGGGGTTACAGAGACAGAGCCCAGTGAGTAAGGGGGTTACAGAGACACTGCCCAGTGGGTAAGGGGGTTACAGAGACACTGCCCGGGAGGTAAGGGGGTTGCAGAGTCACTGCCCGGTGGGTAAGGGGGATACAGAGACACTGCCCGTTGAGTAAGGGGGTTACAGAAACAGAGCCCATTGCGTAAGGGGGTTACAGAGACACTGCCCAGTGGGTAAGGGGGTTACAGAGACACTGCCCGGTGGGTACGTGGGTTACACAGACAGAGCCCAGTGGGTAAGGGGGTTACAGAGACAGAGCCCAGTGGGTAAGGGGGTTACAGAGACAGTGCCTTGTGGGTAAGGCGTTTACTGAGACAGTGCCTTGTGGGTAAGGGGGTTACAGAGTCACTGCCCAGTGGGTAAGGGGGTTACAGAGACATTGCCCAGTGGGTAGGAGGTTACAGATAGAGTGCCCAGTGGATAAGGGGGTTTCAGAGACAGTGCCCAGTGGGTAATGGGGTTACAGAGACAGTGCCAAGTGGGTAAGGGGTTTACTGAGACAGTGCCTGGTGGGTAAGGGGGTTACAGAGTCACTGCCCAGTGGGTAAGGGGGTTACAGAGACAGTTCCCAGTGGGTAAGGGGGTTACAGAGACTGTGCCCAGTGGGAAAGGGGGATACAGAGACACTGCCCGGTGGGTAAGGGGGTTACAGAGAAAGAGGTCAGTGGGTAAGGAGGTTACAGAGACAGAGCCCAGTGTGTAAGGGGGTGACAGAGACAGTGCCCGGTGGGTAAGGGGGTTACAGAGACAGAGCCCAGTGGGTAAGGGGGTTATAGAGACAGAGCCCAGTGGGTAAGGGGGTTACAGAGACAGAGCCCAGTGGGTAAGGGGTTTACAGAGACAGTGCCCGGTGTATACGTGGGTTACAGAGACACTGCCCGGTGGGTAAGGGGGTTACAGAGACACTGCCCAGTGGGTAAGGGGGTTTCAGAGACAGTGCCCAGTGGGTAAGGGGGTTACAGAGACAGAGCCCAGTGGGTAAGGGGGCTACAGAGACACTGCCCGGTGGGTAAGTGGGTTACAGACACAGAGCCCAGTGGGTAAGGGGGTTACAGAGACAGAGCCCAGTGAGTAAGGGGGTTACAGAGGCACTGCCCAGTGGGTAAGGGGGTTACAGAGACACTGCCCGGGAGGTAAGGGGGTTGCAGAGTCACTGCCCGGTGGGTAAGGGGGATACAGAGACACTGCCCGTTGAGTAAGGGGGTTACAGAAACAGAGCCCATTGCGTAAGGGGGTTACAGAGACACTGCCCAGTGGGTAAGGGGGTTACAGAGACACTGCCCGGTGGGTACGTGGGTTACACAGACAGAGGCCAGTGGGTAAGGGGGTTACAGAGACAGAGCCCAGTGGGTAAGGGGGTTACAGAGACAGAGCCCAGTGGGTAAGGGGGTTACAGAGACACTGCCCTGTGGGTAAGGGGGATACAGAGACACTGCCCGGTGGGTAAGGGGGTTACAGAGACAAAGCAAACTGGGTAAGGGGGTTACAGAGACACTGCCCGGTGTGTAAGGGAGTTACAGAGACACTGCCCGGTGGTTAAGGAGGTTACAGAGACAGTGCCCAGTGGGAAAGGGGGATACAGAGACACTGCCCGGTGGGTAAGGGGGTTACAGAGACAGTGCCCAGTGGGTAAGGGGGTTACAGAGACACTGCCCGGTGGGTAAGGAGGTTACAGAGAGACTGCCCGGTGTGTAAGGGGGTTACAGAGACAGAGCACAGTGGGTAAGAGGGTTACAGAGACAGAGCCCGGTGGGCAAGGGGGTTACAGTGACACTGCCCGGTGGGTAAGGGGGTTACAGTGACAGAGCCCAGTGGGTAAGGGGGTGACAGAGACACTGCCCAGTGGGTAAGGGGTTTACAGAGACAGAGCCCAGTGGGTACGGGGGTTACACAGACACTGCCCGGTGGGTAAGGGGTTACAGAGACACTGCCCGGTGGGTAAGGGGGTGACAGAGACAGTGCCCAGTGGGTAAGGGGGTTACAGAGACACTGCCCGATGGGTAAGGGGGTGACAGAGACAGAGCCCAGAGGGTAAGGGGGTTACAGAGACAGTGCCCGGTGGGTAAGGGGGTTACAGAGACACTGCCCAGAGAGCAAGAGTTTACAGAGACAGAGCCCAGTGGGTAAGGGGGTTACAGAGACAGTGCCCAGTGGGTAAGGGGGTTACAGAGACACTGCCCAGTGGGTGAGAGGTTACAGAGACAGAGCCCAGTGGGTAAGGGGGTTACAGAGACAGTGCCTTGTGGGTAAGGCGTTTACTGAGACAGTGCCTTGTGGGTAAGGGGGTTACAGAGTCACTGCCCAGTGGGTAAGGGGGTTACAGAGACATTGCCCAGTGGGTAGGAGGTTACAGATAGAGTGCCCAGTGGATAAGGGGGTTTCAGAGACAGTGCCCAGTGGGTAATGGGGTTACAGAGACAGTGCCAAGTGGGTAAGGGGTTTACTGAGACAGTGCCTGGTGGGTAAGGGGGTTACAGAGTCACTGCCCAGTGGGTAAGGGGGTTACAGAGACAGTTCCCAGTGGGTAAGGGGGTTACAGAGACTGTGCCCAGTGGGAAAGGGGGATACAGAGACACTGCCCGGTGGGTAAGGGGGTTACAGAGAAAGAGGTCAGTGGGTAAGGAGGTTACAGAGACAGAGCCCAGTGTGTAAGGGGGTGACAGAGACAGTGCCCGGTGGGTAAGGGGGTTACAGAGACAGAGCCCAGTGGGTAAGGGGGTTATAGAGACAGAGCCCAGTGGGTAAGGGGGTTACAGAGACAGAGCCCAGTGGGTAAGGGGTTTACAGAGACAGTGCCCGGTGTGTACGTGGGTTACAGAGACACTGCCCGGTGGGTAAGGGGGTTACAGAGACACTGCCCAGTGGGTAAGGGGGTTTCAGAGACAGTGCCCAGTGGGTAAGGGGGTTACAGAGACAGAGCCCAGTGGGTAAGGGGGCTACAGAGACACTGCCCGGTGGGTAAGTGGGTTACAGACACAGAGCCCAGTGGGTAAGGGGGTTACAGAGACAGAGCCCAGTGAGTAAGGGGGTTACAGAGACACTGCCCAGTGGGTAAGGGGGTTACAGAGACACTGCCCGGGAGGTAAGGGGGTTGCAGAGTCACTGCCCGGTGGGTAAGGGGGATACAGAGACACTGCCCGTTGAGTAAGGGGGTTACAGAAACAGAGCCCATTGCGTAAGGGGGTTACAGAGACACTGCCCAGTGGGTAAGGGGGTTACAGAGACACTGCCCGGTGGGTACGTGGGTTACACAGACAGAGGCCAGTGGGTAAGGGGGTTACAGAGAAAGAGCCCAGTGGGTAAGGGGGTTACAGAGACAGAGCCCAGTGGGTAAGGGGGTTACAGAGACACTGCCCTGTGGGTAAGGGGGATACAGAGACACTGCCCGGTGGGTAAGGGGGTTACAGAGACAAAGCAAACTGGGTAAGGGGGTTACAGAGACACTGCCCGGTGTGTAAGGGAGTTACAGAGTCAATGCCCGGTGGGTAAGGGGGTTACAGAGACAATGCCCGGTGGGTAAGGGGGTTACAGAGACAGTGCCCAGTGGGTAAGGTGGTTACAGAGACACTGCCCGGTGGTTAAGGGGGTTACAGAGACAGTGCCCAGTGGGTAAGGGGGTTACAGAGACAGTGCCCTGTGGGTAAGGGGGTTACAGAGACAGTGCCCAGTGGGTAAGGGGGTTACAGAGACAGAGCCCAGTGGGTAAGGGGGTTACAGAGACAGTGCCCTGTGGGTAAGGGGGTGACAGAGACACTGCCCAGTGGGTAAGGGGTTTACAGAGACACTGCCCGGTGGGTAAGGGGGTGACAGAGACACTGCCCAGTGGGTAAGGGGTTTACAGAGACACTGCCCGGTGGGTAAGGGGGTGACAGAGACAGTGCCCAGTGGGTAAGGGGGTTACAGAGACACTGCCCGATGGGTAAGGGGGTGACAGAGACAGAGCCCAGAGGGTAAGGGGGTTACAGAGACAGTGCCCGTTGGGTAAGGGGGTTACAGAGACACTGCCCAGAGAGCAAGAGGTTACAGAGACAGAGCCCAGTGGGTAAGGGGGTTACAGAGACAGTGCCCAGTGGGTAAGGGGGTTACAGAGACAGAGCCCAGTGGGTAAGGGGGTTACAGAGACAGAGCCCAGTGGGTAAGGGGTTTACAGAGACAGTGCCCGGTGTGTACGTGGGTTACAGAGACAATGCCCGGTGGGTAAGGGGGTTACAGAGACACTGCCCAGTGGGTAAGGGGGTTTCAGAGACAGTGCCCAGTGGGTAAGGGGGTTACAGAGACAGAGCCCAGTGGGTAAGGGGGCTACAGAGACACTGCCCGGTGGGTAAGTGGATTACAGACACAGAGCCCAGTGGGTAAGGGGGTTACAGAGACAGAGCCCAGTGAGTAAGGGGGTTACAGAGACACTGCCCAGTGGGTAAGGGGGTTACAGAGACACTGCCCGGGAGGTAAGGGGGTTGCAGAGTCACTGCCCGGTGGGTAAGGGGGATACAGAGACACTGCCCGTTGAGTAAGGGGGTTACAGAAACAGAGCCCATTGCGTAAGGGGGTTACAGAGACACTGCCCAGTGGGTAAGGGGGTTACAGAGACACTGCCCGGTGGGTACGTGGGTTACACAGACAGAGCCCAGTGGGTAAGGGGGTTACAGAGACAGAGCCCAGTGGGTAAGGGGGTTACAGAGACAGTGCCTTGTGGGTAAGGCGTTTACTGAGACAGTGCCTTGTGGGTAAGGGGGTTACAGAGTCACTGCCCAGTGGGTAAGGGGGTTACAGAGACATTGCCCAGTGGGTAGGAGGTTACAGATAGAGTGCCCAGTGGATAAGGGGGTTTCAGAGACAGTGCCCAGTGGGTAATGGGGTTACAGAGACAGTGCCAAGTGGGTAAGGGGTTTACTGAGACAGTGCCTGGTGGGTAAGGGGGTTACAGAGTCACTGCCCAGTGGGTAAGGGGGTTACAGAGACAGTTCCCAGTGGGTAAGGGGGTTACAGAGACTGTGCCCAGTGGGAAAGGGGGATACAGAGACACTGCCCGGTGGGTAAGGGGGTTACAGAGAAAGAGGTCAGTGGGTAAGGAGGTTACAGAGACAGAGCCCAGTGTGTAAGGGGGTGACAGAGACAGTGCCCGGTGGGTAAGGGGGTTACAGAGACAGAGCCCAGTGGGTAAGGGGGTTATAGAGACAGAGCCCAGTGGGTAAGGGGGTTACAGAGACAGAGCCCAGTGGGTAAGGGGTTTACAGAGACAGTGCCCGGTGTGTACGTGGGTTACAGAGACACTGCCCGGTGGGTAAGGGGGTTACAGAGACACTGCCCAGTGGGTAAGGGGGTTTCAGAGACAGTGCCCAGTGGGTAAGGGGGTTACAGAGACAGAGCCCAGTGGGTAAGGGGGCTACAGAGACACTGCCCGGTGGGTAAGTGGGTTACAGACACAGAGCCCAGTGGGTAAGGGGGTTACAGAGACAGAGCCCAGTGAGTAAGGGGGTTACAGAGGCACTGCCCAGTGGGTAAGGGGGTTACAGAGACACTGCCCGGGAGGTAAGGGGGTTGCAGAGTCACTGCCCGGTGGGTAAGGGGGATACAGAGACACTGCCCGTTGAGTAAGGGGGTTACAGAAACAGAGCCCATTGCGTAAGGGGGTTACAGAGACACTGCCCAGTGGGTAAGGGGGTTACAGAGACACTGCCCGGTGGGTACGTGGGTTACACAGACAGAGGCCAGTGGGTAAGGGGGTTACAGAGACAGAGCCCAGTGGGTAAGGGGGTTACAGAGACAGAGCCCAGTGGGTAAGGGGGTTACAGAGACACTGCCCTGTGGGTAAGGGGGATACAGAGACACTGCCCGGTGGGTAAGGGGGTTACAGAGACAAAGCAAACTGGGTAAGGGGGTTACAGAGACACTGCCCGGTGTGTAAGGGAGTTACAGAGTCAATGCCCGGTGGGTAAGGGGGTTACAGAGACAATGCCCGGTGGGTAAGGGGGTTACAGAGACAGTGCCCAGTGGGTAAGGTGGTTACAGAGACACTGCCCGGTGGTTAAGGGGGTTACAGAGACAGTGCCCAGTGGGTAAGGGGGTTACAGAGACAGTGCCCTGTGGGTAAGGGGGTTACAGAGACAGTGCCCAGTGGGTAAGGGGGTTACAGAGACAGAGCCCAGTGGGTAAGGGGGTTACAGAGACAGTGCCCTGTGGGTAAGGGGGTGACAGAGACACTGCCCAGTGGGTAAGGGGTTTACAGAGACACTGCCCGGTGGGTAAGGGGGTGACAGAGACAGTGCCCAGTGGGTAAGGGGGTTACAGAGACACTGCCCGATGGGTAAGGGGGTGACAGAGACAGAGCCCAGAGGGTAAGGGGGTTACAGAGACAGTGCCCGTTGGGTAAGGGGGTTACAGAGACACTGCCCAGAGAGCAAGAGGTTACAGAGACAGAGCCCAGTGGGTAAGGGGGTTACAGAGACAGTGCCCAGTGGGTAAGGGGGTTACAGAGACAGAGCCCAGTGGGTAAGGGGGTTACAGAGACAGAGCCCAGTGGGTAAGGTGTTTACAGAGACAGTGCCCGCTGTGTACGTGGGTTACAGAGACAATGCCCGGTGGGTAAGGGGGTTACAGAGACACTGCCCAGTGGGTAAGGGGGTTTCAGAGACAGTGCCCAGTGGGTAAGGGGGTTACAGAGACACTGCCCGGTGGGTACGTGGGTTACACAGACAGAGGCCAGTGGGTAAGGGGGTTACAGAGAAAGAGCCCAGTGGGTAAGGGGGTTACAGAGACAGAGCCCAGTGGGTAAGGGGGTTACAGAGACACTGCCCTGTGGGTAAGGGGGATACAGAGACACTGCCCGGTGGGTAAGGGGGTTACAGAGACAAAGCAAACTGGGTAAGGGGGTTACAGAGACACTGCCCGGTGTGTAAGGGAGTTACAGAGTCAATGCCCGGTGGGTAAGGGGGTTACAGAGACAATGCCCGGTGGGTAAGGGGGTTACAGAGACAGTGCCCAGTGGGTAAGGTGGTTACAGAGACACTGCCCGGTGGTTAAGGGGGTTACAGAGACAGTGCCCAGTGGGTAAGGGGGTTACAGAGACAGTGCCCTGTGGGTAAGGGGGTTACAGAGACAGTGCCCAGTGGGTAAGGGGGTTACAGAGACAGAGCCCAGTGGGTAAGGGGGTTACAGAGACAGTGCCCTGTGGGTAAGGGGGTGACAGAGACACTGCCCAGTGGGTAAGGGGTTTACAGAGACACTGCCCGGTGGGTAAGGGGGTGACAGAGACACTGCCCAGTGGGTAAGGGGTTTACAGAGACACTGCCCGGTGGGTAAGGGGGTGACAGAGACAGTGCCCAGTGGGTAAGGGGGTTACAGAGACACTGCCCGATGGGTAAGGGGGTGACAGAGACAGAGCCCAGAGGGTAAGGGGGTTACAGAGACAGTGCCCGTTGGGTAAGGGGGTTACAGAGACACTGCCCAGAGAGCAAGAGGTTACAGAGACAGAGCCCAGTGGGTAAGGGGGTTACAGAGACAGTGCCCAGTGGGTAAGGGGGTTACAGAGACAGAGCCCAGTGGGTAAGGGGGTTACAGAGACAGAGCCCAGTGGGTAAGGGGTTTACAGAGACAGTGCCCGGTGTGTACGTGGGTTACAGAGACAATGCCCGGTGGGTAAGGGGGTTACAGAGACACTGCCCAGTGGGTAAGGGGGTTTCAGAGACAGTGCCCAGTGGGTAAGGGGGTTACAGAGACAGAGCCCAGTGGGTAAGGGGGCTACAGAGACACTGCCCGGTGGGTAAGTGGATTACAGACACAGAGCCCAGTGGGTAAGGGGGTTACAGAGACAGAGCCCAGTGAGTAAGGGGGTTACAGAGACACTGCCCAGTGGGTAAGGGGGTTACAGAGACACTGCCCGGGAGGTAAGGGGGTTGCAGAGTCACTGCCCGGTGGGTAAGGGGGATACAGAGACACTGCCCGTTGAGTAAGGGGGTTACAGAAACAGAGCCCATTGCGTAAGGGGGTTACAGAGACACTGCCCAGTGGGTAAGGGGGTTACAGAGACACTGCCCGGTGGGTACGTGGGTTACACAGACAGAGGCCAGTGGGTAAGGGGGTTACAGAGACAGAGCCCAGTGGGTAAGGGGGTTACAGAGACAGTGCCTTGTGGGTAAGGCGTTTACTGAGACAGTGCCTTGTGGGTAAGGGGGTTACAGAGTCACTGCCCAGTGGGTAAGGGGGTTACAGAGACATTGCCCAGTGGGTAGGAGGTTACAGATAGAGTGCCCAGTGGATAAGGGGGTTTCAGAGACAGTGCCCAGTGGGTAATGGGGTTACAGAGACAGTGCCAAGTGGGTAAGGGGTTTACTGAGACAGTGCCTGGTGGGTAAGGGGGTTACAGAGTCACTGCCCAGTGGGTAAGGGGGTTACAGAGACAGTTCCCAGTGGGTAAGGGGGTTACAGAGACTGTGCCCAGTGGGAAAGGGGGATACAGAGACACTGCCCGGTGGGTAAGGGGGTTACAGAGAAAGAGGTCAGTGGGTAAGGAGGTTACAGAGACAGAGCCCAGTGTGTAAGGGGGTGACAGAGACAGTGCCCGGTGGGTAAGGGGGTTACAGAGACAGAGCCCAGTGGGTAAGGGGGTTATAGAGACAGAGCCCAGTGGGTAAGGGGGTTACAGAGACAGAGCCCAGTGGGTAAGGGGTTTACAGAGACAGTGCCCGGTGTGTACGTGGGTTACAGAGACACTGCCCGGTGGGTAAGGGGGTTACAGAGACACTGCCCAGTGGGTAAGGGGGTTTCAGAGACAGTGCCCAGTGGGTAAGGGGGTTACAGAGACAGAGCCCAGTGGGTAAGGGGGCTACAGAGACACTGCCCGGTGGGTAAGTGGGTTACAGACACAGAGCCCAGTGGGTAAGGGGGTTACAGAGACAGAGCCCAGTGAGTAAGGGGGTTACAGAGGCACTGCCCAGTGGGTAAGGGGGTTACAGAGACACTGCCCGGGAGGTAAGGGGGTTGCAGAGTCACTGCCCGGTGGGTAAGGGGGATACAGAGACACTGCCCGTTGAGTAAGGGGGTTACAGAAACAGAGCCCATTGCGTAAGGGGGTTACAGAGACACTGCCCAGTGGGTAAGGGGGTTACAGAGACACTGCCCGGTGGGTACGTGGGTTACACAGACAGAGGCCAGTGGGTAAGGGGGTTACAGAGACAGAGCCCAGTGGGTAAGGGGGTTACAGAGACAGAGCCCAGTGGGTAAGGGGGTTACAGAGACACTGCCCTGTGGGTAAGGGGGATACAGAGACACTGCCCGGTGGGTAAGGGGGTTACAGAGACAAAGCAAACTGGGTAAGGGGGTTACAGAGACACTGCCCGGTGTGTAAGGGAGTTACAGAGTCAATGCCCGGTGGGTAAGGGGGTTACAGAGACAATGCCCGGTGGGTAAGGGGGTTACAGAGACAGTGCCCAGTGGGTAAGGTGGTTACAGAGACACTGCCCGGTGGTTAAGGGGGTTACAGAGACAGTGCCCAGTGGGTAAGGGGGTTACAGAGACAGTGCCCTGTGGGTAAGGGGGTTACAGAGACAGTGCCCAGTGGGTAAGGGGGTTACAGAGACAGAGCCCAGTGGGTAAGGGGGTTACAGAGACAGTGCCCTGTGGGTAAGGGGGTGACAGAGACACTGCCCAGTGGGTAAGGGGTTTACAGAGACACTGCCCGGTGGGTAAGGGGGTGACAGAGACAGTGCCCAGTGGGTAAGGGGGTTACAGAGACACTGCCCGATGGGTAAGGGGGTGACAGAGACAGAGCCCAGAGGGTAAGGGGGTTACAGAGACAGTGCCCGTTGGGTAAGGGGGTTACAGAGACACTGCCCAGAGAGCAAGAGGTTACAGAGACAGAGCCCAGTGGGTAAGGGGGTTACAGAGACAGTGCCCAGTGGGTAAGGGGGTTACAGAGACAGAGCCCAGTGGGTAAGGGGGTTACAGAGACAGAGCCCAGTGGGTAAGGTGTTTACAGAGACAGTGCCCGCTGTGTACGTGGGTTACAGAGACAATGCCCGGTGGGTAAGGGGGTTACAGAGACACTGCCCAGTGGGTAAGGGGGTTTCAGAGACAGTGCCCAGTGGGTAAGGGGGTTACAGAGACACTGCCCGGTGGGTACGTGGGTTACACAGACAGAGGCCAGTGGGTAAGGGGGTTACAGAGAAAGAGCCCAGTGGGTAAGGGGGTTACAGAGACAGAGCCCAGTGGGTAAGGGGGTTACAGAGACACTGCCCTGTGGGTAAGGGGGATACAGAGACACTGCCCGGTGGGTAAGGGGGTTACAGAGACAAAGCAAACTGGGTAAGGGGGTTACAGAGACACTGCCCGGTGTGTAAGGGAGTTACAGAGTCAATGCCCGGTGGGTAAGGGGGTTACAGAGACAATGCCCGGTGGGTAAGGGGGTTACAGAGACAGTGCCCAGTGGGTAAGGTGGTTACAGAGACACTGCCCGGTGGTTAAGGGGGTTACAGAGACAGTGCCCAGTGGGTAAGGGGGTTACAGAGACAGTGCCCTGTGGGTAAGGGGGTTACAGAGACAGTGCCCAGTGGGTAAGGGGGTTACAGAGACAGAGCCCAGTGGGTAAGGGGGTTACAGAGACAGTGCCCTGTGGGTAAGGGGGTGACAGAGACACTGCCCAGTGGGTAAGGGGTTTACAGAGACACTGCCCGGTGGGTAAGGGGGTGACAGAGACACTGCCCAGTGGGTAAGGGGTTTACAGAGACACTGCCCGGTGGGTAAGGGGGTGACAGAGACAGTGCCCAGTGGGTAAGGGGGTTACAGAGACACTGCCCGATGGGTAAGGGGGTGACAGAGACAGAGCCCAGAGGGTAAGGGGGTTACAGAGACAGTGCCCGTTGGGTAAGGGGGTTACAGAGACACTGCCCAGAGAGCAAGAGGTTACAGAGACAGAGCCCAGTGGGTAAGGGGGTTACAGAGACAGTGCCCAGTGGGTAAGGGGGTTACAGAGACAGAGCCCAGTGGGTAAGGGGGTTACAGAGACAGAGCCCAGTGGGTAAGGGGTTTACAGAGACAGTGCCCGGTGTGTACGTGGGTTACAGAGACAATGCCCGGTGGGTAAGGGGGTTACAGAGACACTGCCCAGTGGGTAAGGGGGTTTCAGAGACAGTGCCCAGTGGGTAAGGGGGTTACAGAGACAGAGCCCAGTGGGTAAGGGGGCTACAGAGACACTGCCCGGTGGGTAAGTGGATTACAGACACAGAGCCCAGTGGGTAAGGGGGTTACAGAGACAGAGCCCAGTGAGTAAGGGGGTTACAGAGACACTGCCCAGTGGGTAAGGGGGTTACAGAGACACTGCCCGGGAGGTAAGGGGGTTGCAGAGTCACTGCCCGGTGGGTAAGGGGGATACAGAGACACTGCCCGTTGAGTAAGGGGGTTACAGAAACAGAGCCCATTGCGTAAGGGGGTTACAGAGACACTGCCCAGTGGGTAAGGGGGTTACAGAGACACTGCCCGGTGGGTACGTGGGTTACACAGACAGAGGCCAGTGGGTAAGGGGGTTACAGAGACAGAGCCCAGTGGGTAAGGGGGTTACAGAGACAGTGCCTTGTGGGTAAGGCGTTTACTGAGACAGTGCCTTGTGGGTAAGGGGGTTACAGAGTCACTGCCCAGTGGGTAAGGGGGTTACAGAGACATTGCCCAGTGGGTAGGAGGTTACAGATAGAGTGCCCAGTGGATAAGGGGGTTTCAGAGACAGTGCCCAGTGGGTAATGGGGTTACAGAGACAGTGCCAAGTGGGTAAGGGGTTTACTGAGACAGTGCCTGGTGGGTAAGGGGGTTACAGAGTCACTGCCCAGTGGGTAAGGGGGTTACAGAGACAGTTCCCAGTGGGTAAGGGGGTTACAGAGACTGTGCCCAGTGGGAAAGGGGGATACAGAGACACTGCCCGGTGGGTAAGGGGGTTACAGAGAAAGAGGTCAGTGGGTAAGGAGGTTACAGAGACAGAGCCCAGTGTGTAAGGGGGTGACAGAGACAGTGCCCGGTGGGTAAGGGGGTTACAGAGACAGAGCCCAGTGGGTAAGGGGGTTATAGAGACAGAGCCCAGTGGGTAAGGGGGTTACAGAGACAGAGCCCAGTGGGTAAGGGGTTTACAGAGACAGTGCCCGGTGTGTACGTGGGTTACAGAGACACTGCCCGGTGGGTAAGGGGGTTACAGAGACACTGCCCAGTGGGTAAGGGGGTTTCAGAGACAGTGCCCAGTGGGTAAGGGGGTTACAGAGACAGAGCCCAGTGGGTAAGGGGGCTACAGAGACACTGCCCGGTGGGTAAGTGGGTTACAGACACAGAGCCCAGTGGGTAAGGGGGTTACAGAGACAGAGCCCAGTGAGTAAGGGGGTTACAGAGGCACTGCCCAGTGGGTAAGGGGGTTACAGAGACACTGCCCGGGAGGTAAGGGGGTTGCAGAGTCACTGCCCGGTGGGTAAGGGGGATACAGAGACACTGCCCGTTGAGTAAGGGGGTTACAGAAACAGAGCCCATTGCGTAAGGGGGTTACAGAGACACTGCCCAGTGGGTAAGGGGGTTACAGAGACACTGCCCGGTGGGTACGTGGGTTACACAGACAGAGGCCAGTGGGTAAGGGGGTTACAGAGACAGTGCCCAGTGGGTAAGGGGGTTACAGAGACAGAGCCCAGTGGGTAAGGGGGTTACAGAGACACTGCCCTGTGGGTAAGGGGGATACAGAGACACTGCCCGGTGGGTAAGGGGGTTACAGAGACAAAGCAAACTGGGTAAGGGGGTTACAGAGACACTGCCCGGTGTGTAAGGGAGTTACAGAGTCAATGCCCGGTGGGTAAGGGGGTTACAGAGACAATGCCCGGTGGGTAAGGGGGTTACAGAGACAGTGCCCAGTGGGTAAGGTGGTTACAGAGACACTGCCCGGTGGTTAAGGGGGTTACAGAGACAGTGCCCAGTGGGTAAGGGGGTTACAGAGACAGTGCCCTGTGGGTAAGGGGGTTACAGAGACAGTGCCCAGTGGGTAAGGGGGTTACAGAGACAGAGCCCAGTGGGTAAGGGGGTTACAGAGACAGTGCCCTGTGGGTAAGGGGGTGACAGAGACACTGCCCAGTGGGTAAGGGGTTTACAGAGACACTGCCCGGTGGGTAAGGGGGTGACAGAGACAGTGCCCAGTGGGTAAGGGGGTTACAGAGACACTGCCCGATGGGTAAGGGGGTGACAGAGACAGAGCCCAGAGGGTAAGGGGGTTACAGAGACAGTGCCCGTTGGGTAAGGGGGTTACAGAGACACTGCCCAGAGAGCAAGAGGTTACAGAGACAGAGCCCAGTGGGTAAGGGGGTTACAGAGACAGTGCCCAGTGGGTAAGGGGGTTACAGAGACAGAGCCCAGTGGGTAAGGGGGTTACAGAGACAGAGCCCAGTGGGTAAGGTGTTTACAGAGACAGTGCCCGCTGTGTACGTGGGTTACAGAGACAATGCCCGGTGGGTAAGGGGGTTACAGAGACACTGCCCAGTGGGTAAGGGGGTTTCAGAGACAGTGCCCAGTGGGTAAGGGGGTTACAGAGACAGAGCCCAGTGGGTAAGGGGGCTACAGAGACACTGCCCAGTGGGTAAGGGGGTTACAGAGACACTGCCCGGTGGGTACGTGGGTTACACAGACAGAGCCCAGTGGGTAAGGGGGTTACAGAGACAGAGCCCAGTGGGTAAGGGGGTTACAGAGACAGAGCCCAGTGGGTAAGGGGGTTACAGAGACACTGCCCTGTGGGTAAGGGGGATACAGAGACAAAGCAAACTGGGTAAGGGGGTTACAGAGACACTGCCCGGTGTGTAAGGGAGTTACAGAGTCAATGCCCGGTGGGTAAGGGGGTTACAGAGACAATGCCCGGTGGGTAAGGGGGTTACAGAGACAGTGCCCAGTGGGTAAGGTGGTTACAGAGACACTGCCCGGTGGTTAAGGGGGTTACAGAGACAGTGCCCAGTGGGTAAGGGGGTTACAGAGACAGTGCCCTGTGGGTAAGGGGGTTACAGAGACAGTGCCCAGTGGGTAAGGGGGTTACAGAGACAGAGCCCAGTGGGTAAGGGGGTTACAGAGACAATGCCCGGTGGGCAAGGGGGTTACAGGGACAGAGCCCAGTGGGTAAGGGGGTTACAGAGACAGTGCCCAGTGGGTAAGGACGTTACAGAGACAATGCCCGGTGGGCAAGGGTGTTACAGAGACAGAGCCCAGTGGGTAAGGGGGTTGCAGAGACAGAGCCCCGTGGGTAGGGGGTGACAGACACAGTGCCCAGTTGGTAAGGGAGTTACAGAGACACTGCCTAGTGGGTAAGGGGGTTACAGAGACACTGCCCGGTGGGTAAGGGGGTTACAGAGACACAGCCCGGTGGGTAAGGGGGTTACAGAGGCACTGCCCAGTGTTTGAGGGGTTACAGGGACAGAGCCCAGTGGGTAAGGGGGTTACAGAGACAGTGCCCGGTGGGTAAGGGGATTACAGAGAAACTGCCCGGTGGGTAAGGGAGTTATAGAGACACTGCCCAGTGGGTAAGGGGGTTACAGAGACACTGCCCAGTGGGTAAGGGGGTTTCAGAGACAGTACGCAGTGGGTAAGGGTGTTACAGAGACGCTGCACGGTGGGTAAGGGAGTTACAGAGACACTGCCCAGTCAGTAAGGGGGTTACAGAGACAGTGCCCAGTGGGAAAGGGGGATACAGAGACACTGCCCGGTGGGTAAGGGGGTTACAGAGACAGTGCCCAGTGGGTAAGGGGGTTACAGAGACACTGCCCGGTGGGTAAGGAGGTTACAGAGAGACTGCCCGGTGTGTAAGGGGGTTACAGAGACAGAGCACAGTGGGTAAGAGGGTTACAGAGACAGAGCCCGGTGGGCAAGGGGGTTACAGTGACACTGCCCGGTGGGTAAGGGGGTTACAGTGACAGAGCCCAGTGGGTAAGGGGGTGACAGAGACACTGCCCAGTGGGTAAGGGGTTTTCAGAGACCGAGCCCAGTGGGTACGGGGGTTACACAGACACTGCCCGGTGGGTAAGGGGTTACAGAGACACTGCCCGGTGGGTAAGGGGGTGACAGAGACAGTGCCCAGTGGGTAAGGGGGTTACAGAGACACTGCCCGGTGGGTAAGGGAGTGACAGAGACAGAGCACAGAGGGTAAGGGGGTTACAGAGACAGTGCCCGGTGGGTAAGGGGGTTACAGAGACACTGCCCAGAGAGCAAGAGGTTACAGAGACAGAGCCCAGTGGGTAAGGGGGTTACAGAGACAGAGCCCAGTGGGTAAGGGGGTTACAGAGACACTGCCCAGTGGGTGAGAGGTTACAGAGACAGAGCCCAGTGGGTAAGGGGGTTACAGAGACAGTGCCTTGTGGGTAAGGCGTTTACTGAGACAGTGCCTTGTGGGTAAGGGGGTTACAGAGTCACTGCCCAGTGGGTAAGGGGGTTACAGAGACATTGCCCAGTGGGTAGGAGGTTACAGATAGAGTGCCCAGTGGATAAGGGGGTTTCAGAGACAGTGCCCAGTGGGTAATGGGGTTACAGAGACAGTGCCAAGTGGGTAAGGGGTTTACTGAGACAGTGCCTGGTGGGTAAGGGGGTTACAGAGTCACTGCCCAGTGGGTAAGGGGGTTACAGAGACAGTTCCCAGTGGGTAAGGGGGTTACAGAGACTGTGCCCAGTGGGAAAGGGGGATACAGAGACACTGCCCGGTGGGTAAGGGGGTTACAGAGAAAGAGGTCAGTGGGTAAGGAGGTTACAGAGACAGAGCCCAGTGTGTAAGGGGGTGACAGAGACAGTGCCCGGTGGGTAAGGGGGTTATAGAGACAGAGCCCAGTGGGTAAGGGGGTTACAGAGACAGAGCCCAGTGGGTAAGGGGTTTACAGAGACAGTGCCCGGTGTGTACGTGGGTTACAGAGACACTGCCCGGTGGGTAAGGGGGTTACAGAGACACTGCCCAGTGGGTAAGGGGGTTTCAGAGACAGTGCCCAGTGGGTAAGGGGGTTACAGAGACAGAGCCCAGTGGGTAAGGGGGCTACAGAGACACTGCCCGGTGGGTAAGTGGGTTACAGACACAGAGCCCAGTGGGTAAGGGGGTTACAGAGACAGAGCCCAGTGAGTAAGGGGGTTACAGAGACACTGCCCAGTGGGTAAGGGGGTTACAGAGACACTGCCCGGGAGGTAAGGGGGTTGCAGAGTCACTGCCCGGTGGGTAAGGGGGATACAGAGACACTGCCCGTTGAGTAAGGGGGTTACAGAAACAGAGCCCATTGCGTAAGGGGGTTACAGAGACACTGCCCAGTGGGTAAGGGGGTTACAGAGACACTGCCCGGTGGGTACGTGGGTTACACAGACAGAGGCCAGTGGGTAAGGGGGTTACAGAGAAAGAGCCCAGTGGGTAAGGGGGTTACAGAGACAGAGCCCAGTGGGTAAGGGGGTTACAGAGACACTGCCCTGTGGGTAAGGGGGATACAGAGACACTGCCCGGTGGGTAAGGGGGTTACAGAGACAAAGCAAACTGGGTAAGGGGGTTACAGAGACACTGCCCGGTGTGTAAGGGAGTTACAGAGTCAATGCCCGGTGGGTAAGGGGGTTACAGAGACAATGCCCGGTGGGTAAGGGGGTTACAGAGACAGTGCCCAGTGGGTAAGGTGGTTACAGAGACACTGCCCGGTGGTTAAGGGGGTTACAGAGACAGTGCCCAGTGGGTAAGGGGGTTACAGAGACAGTGCCCTGTGGGTAAGGGGGTTACAGAGACAGTGCCCAGTGGGTAAGGGGGTTACAGAGACAGAGCCCAGTGGGTAAGGGGGTTACAGAGACAGTGCCCTGTGGGTAAGGGGGTGACAGAGACACTGCCCAGTGGGTAAGGGGTTTACAGAGACACTGCCCGGTGGGTAAGGGGGTGACAGAGACACTGCCCAGTGGGTAAGGGGTTTACAGAGACACTGCCCGGTGGGTAAGGGGGTGACAGAGACAGTGCCCAGTGGGTAAGGGGGTTACAGAGACACTGCCCGATGGGTAAGGGGGTGACAGAGACAGAGCCCAGAGGGTAAGGAGTTTACAGAGACAGTGCCCGTTGGGTAAGGGGGTTACAGAGACACTGCCCAGAGAGCAAGAGGTTACAGAGACAGAGCCCAGTGGGTAAGGGGGTTACAGAGACAGTGCCCAGTGGGTAAGGGGGTTACAGAGACAGAGCCCAGTGGGTAAGGGGGTTACAGAGACAGAGCCCAGTGGGTAAGGGGTTTACAGAGACAGTGCCCGGTGTGTACGTGGGTTACAGAGACAATGCCCGGTGGGTAAGGGGGTTACAGAGACACTGCCCAGTGGGTAAGGGGGTTTCAGAGACAGTGCCCAGTGGGTAAGGGGGTTACAGAGACAGAGCCCAGTGGGTAAGGGGGCTACAGAGACACTGCCCGGTGGGTAAGTGGATTACAGACACAGAGCCCAGTGGGTAAGGGGGTTACAGAGACAGAGCCCAGTGAGTAAGGGGGTTACAGAGACACTGCCCAGTGGGTAAGGGGGTTACAGAGACACTGCCCGGGAGGTAAGGGGGTTGCAGAGTCACTGCCCGGTGGGTAAGGGGGATACAGAGACACTGCCCGTTGAGTAAGGGGGTTACAGAAACAGAGCCCATTGCGTAAGGGGGTTACAGAGACACTGCCCAGTGGGTAAGGGGGTTACAGAGACACTGCCCGGTGGGTACGTGGGTTACACAGACAGAGGCCAGTGGGTAAGGGGGTTACAGAGACAGAGCCCAGTGGGTAAGGGGGTTACAGAGACAGTGCCTTGTGGGTAAGGCGTTTACTGAGACAGTGCCTTGTGGGTAAGGGGGTTACAGAGTCACTGCCCAGTGGGTAAGGGGGTTACAGAGACATTGCCCAGTGGGTAGGAGGTTACAGATAGAGTGCCCAGTGGATAAGGGGGTTTCAGAGACAGTGCCCAGTGGGTAATGGGGTTACAGAGACAGTGCCAAGTGGGTAAGGGGTTTACTGAGACAGTGCCTGGTGGGTAAGGGGGTTACAGAGTCACTGCCCAGTGGGTAAGGGGGTTACAGAGACAGTGCCTGGTGGGTAAGGGGGTTACAGAGTCACTGCCCAGTGGGTAAGGGGGTTACAGAGACAGTTCCCAGTGGGTAAGTGGGTTACAGACACAGAGCCCAGTGGGTAAGGGGGTTACAGAGACAGAGCCCAGTGAGTAAGGGGGTTACAGAGACACTGCCCAGTGGGTAAGGGGGTTACAGAGACACTGCCCGGGAGGTAAGGGGGTTGCAGAGTCACTGCCCGGTGGGTAAGGGGGATACAGAGACACTGCCCGTTGAGTAAGGGGGTTACAGAAACAGAGCCCATTGCGTAAGGGGGTTACAGAGACACTGCCCAGTGGGTAAGGGGGTTACAGAGACACTGCCCGGTGGGTACGTGGGTTACACAGACAGAGGCCAGTGGGTAAGGGGGTTACAGAGAAAGAGCCCAGTGGGTAAGGGGGTTACAGAGACAGAGCCCAGTGGGTAAGGGGGTTACAGAGACACTGCCCTGTGGGTAAGGGGGATACAGAGACACTGCCCGGTGGGTAAGGGGGTTACAGAGACAAAGCAAACTGGGTAAGGGGGTTACAGAGACACTGCCCGGTGTGTAAGGGAGTTACAGAGTCAATGCCCGGTGGGTAAGGGGGTTACAGAGACAATGCCCGGTGGGTAAGGGGGTTACAGAGACAGTGCCCAGTGGGTAAGGTGGTTACAGAGACACTGCCCGGTGGTTAAGGGGGTTACAGAGACAGTGCCCAGTGGGTAAGGGGGTTACAGAGACAGTGCCCTGTGGGTAAGGGGGTTACAGAGACAGTGCCCAGTGGGTAAGGGGGTTACAGAGACAGAGCCCAGTGGGTAAGGGGGTTACAGAGACAGTGCCCTGTGGGTAAGGGGGTGACAGAGACACTGCCCAGTGGGTAAGGGGTTTACAGAGACACTGCCCGGTGGGTAAGGGGGTGACAGAGACACTGCCCAGTGGGTAAGGGGTTTACAGAGACACTGCCCGGTGGGTAAGGGGGTGACAGAGACAGTGCCCAGTGGGTAAGGGGGTTACAGAGACACTGCCCGATGGGTAAGGGGGTGACAGAGACAGAGCCCAGAGGGTAAGGAGTTTACAGAGACAGTGCCCGTTGGGTAAGGGGGTTACAGAGACACTGCCCAGAGAGCAAGAGGTTACAGAGACAGAGCCCAGTGGGTAAGGGGGTTACAGAGACAGTGCCCAGTGGGTAAGGGGGTTACAGAGACAGAGCCCAGTGGGTAAGGGGGTTACAGAGACAGAGCCCAGTGGGTAAGGGGTTTACAGAGACAGTGCCCGGTGTGTACGTGGGTTACAGAGACAATGCCCGGTGGGTAAGGGGGTTACAGAGACACTGCCCAGTGGGTAAGGGGGTTTCAGAGACAGTGCCCAGTGGGTAAGGGGGTTACAGAGACAGAGCCCAGTGGGTAAGGGGGCTACAGAGACACTGCCCGGTGGGTAAGTGGATTACAGACACAGAGCCCAGTGGGTAAGGGGGTTACAGAGACAGAGCCCAGTGAGTAAGGGGGTTACAGAGACACTGCCCAGTGGGTAAGGGGGTTACAGAGACACTGCCCGGGAGGTAAGGGGGTTGCAGAGTCACTGCCCGGTGGGTAAGGGGGATACAGAGACACTGCCCGTTGAGTAAGGGGGTTACAGAAACAGAGCCCATTGCGTAAGGGGGTTACAGAGACACTGCCCAGTGGGTAAGGGGGTTACAGAGACACTGCCCGGTGGGTACGTGGGTTACACAGACAGAGGCCAGTGGGTAAGGGGGTTACAGAGACAGAGCCCAGTGGGTAAGGGGGTTACAGAGACAGTGCCTTGTGGGTAAGGCGTTTACTGAGACAGTGCCTTGTGGGTAAGGGGGTTACAGAGTCACTGCCCAGTGGGTAAGGGGGTTACAGAGACATTGCCCAGTGGGTAGGAGGTTACAGATAGAGTGCCCAGTGGATAAGGGGGTTTCAGAGACAGTGCCCAGTGGGTAATGGGGTTACAGAGACAGTGCCAAGTGGGTAAGGGGTTTACTGAGACAGTGCCTGGTGGGTAAGGGGGTTACAGAGTCACTGCCCAGTGGGTAAGGGGGTTACAGAGACAGTGCCTGGTGGGTAAGGGGGTTACAGAGTCACTGCCCAGTGGGTAAGGGGGTTACAGAGACAGTTCCCAGTGGGTAAGGGGGTTACAGAGACTGTGCCCAGTGGGAAAGGGGGATACAGAGACACTGCCCGGTGGGTAAGGGGGTTACAGAGAAAGAGGTCAGTGGGTAAGGAGGTTACAGAGACAGAGCCCAGTGTGTAAGGGGGTGACAGAGACAGTGCCCGGTGGGTAAGGGGGTTACAGAGACAGAGCCCAGTGGGTAAGGGGGTTATAGAGACAGAGCCCAGTGGGTAAGGGGGTTACAGAGACAGAGCCCAGTGGGTAAGGGGTTTACAGAGACAGTGCCCGGTGTGTACGTGGGTTACAGAGACACTGCCCGGTGGGTAAGGGGGTTACAGAGACACTGCCCAGTGGGTAAGGGGGTTTCAGAGACAGTGCCCAGTGGGTAAGGGGGTTACAGAGACAGAGCCCAGTGGGTAAGGGGGCTACAGAGACACTGCCCGGTGGGTAAGTGGGTTACAGACACAGAGCCCAGTGGGTAAGGGGGTTACAGAGACAGAGCCCAGTGAGTAAGGGGGTTACAGAGACACTGCCCAGTGGGTAAGGGGGTTACAGAGACACTGCCCGGGAGGTAAGGGGGTTGCAGAGTCACTGCCCGGTGGGTAAGGGGGATACAGAGAAACTGCCCGTTGAGTAAGGGGGTTACAGAAACAGAGCCCATTGCGTAAGGGGGTTACAGAGACACTGCCCAGTGGGTAAGGGGGTTACAGAGACACTGCCCGGTGGGTACGTGGGTTACACAGACAGAGGCCAGTGGGTAAGGGGGTTACAGAGACAGAGCCCAGTGGGTAAGGGGGTTACAGAGACAGAGCCCAGTGGGTAAGGGGGTTACAGAGACACTGCCCTGTGGGTAAGGGGGATACAGAGACACTGCCCGGTGGGTAAGGGGGTTACAGAGACAAAGCAAACTGGGTAAGGGGGTTACAGAGACACTGCCCGGTGTGTAAGGGAGTTACAGAGTCAATGCCCGGTGGGTAAGGGGGTTACAGAGACAATGCCCGGTGGGTAAGGGGGTTACAGAGACAGTGCCCAGTGGGTAAGGTGGTTACAGAGACACTGCCCGGTGGTTAAGGGGGTTACAGAGACAGTGCCCAGTGGGTAAGGGGGTTACAGAGACAGTGCCCTGTGGGTAAGGGGGTTACAGAGACAGTGCCCAGTGGGTAAGGGGGTTACAGAGACAGAGCCCAGTGGGTAAGGGGGTTACAGAGACAGTGCCCTGTGGGTAAGGGGGTGACAGAGACACTGCCCAGTGGGTAAGGGGTTTACAGAGACACTGCCCGGTGGGTAAGGGGGTGACAGAGACAGTGCCCAGTGGGTAAGGGGGTTACAGAGACACTGCCCGATGGGTAAGGGGGTGACAGAGACAGAGCCCAGAGGGTAAGGGGGTTACAGAGACAGTGCCCGTTGGGTAAGGGGGTTACAGAGACACTGCCCAGAGAGCAAGAGGTTACAGAGACAGAGCCCAGTGGGTAAGGGGGTTACAGAGACAGTGCCCAGTGGGTAAGGGGGTTACAGAGACAGAGCCCAGTGGGTAAGGGGGTTACAGAGACAGAGCCCAGTGGGTAAGGGGTTTACAGAGACAGTGCCCGCTGTGTACGTGGGTTACAGAGACAATGCCCGGTGGGTAAGGGGGTTACAGAGACACTGCCCAGTGGGTAAGGGGGTTTCAGAGACAGTGCCCAGTGGGTAAGGGGGTTACAGAGACAGAGCCCAGTGGGTAAGGGGGCTACAGAGACACTGCCCAGTGGGTAAGGGGGTTACAGAGACACTGCCCGGTGGGTACGTGGGTTACACAGACAGAGCCCAGTGGGTAAGGGGGTTACAGAGACAGAGCCCAGTGGGTAAGGGGGTTACAGAGACAGAGCCCAGTGGGTAAGGGGGTTACAGAGACACTGCCCTGTGGGTAAGGGGGATACAGAGACAAAGCAAACTGGGTAAGGGGGTTACAGAGACACTGCCCGGTGTGTAAGGGAGTTACAGAGTCAATGCCCGGTGGGTAAGGGGGTTACAGAGACAATGCCCGGTGGGTAAGGGGGTTACAGAGACAGTGCCCAGTGGGTAAGGTGGTTACAGAGACACTGCCCGGTGGTTAAGGGGGTTACAGAGACAGTGCCCAGTGGGTAAGGGGGTTACAGAGACAGTGCCCTGTGGGTAAGGGGGTTACAGAGACAGTGCCCAGTGGGTAAGGGGGTTACAGAGACAGAGCCCAGTGGGTAAGGGGGTTACAGAGACAATGCCCGGTGGGCAAGGGGGTTACAGGGACAGAGCCCAGTGGGTAAGGGGGTTACAGAGACAGTGCCCAGTGGGTAAGGACGTTACAGAGACAATGCCCGGTGGGCAAGGGTGTTACAGAGACAGAGCCCAGTGGGTAAGGGGGTTGCAGAGACAGAGCCCCGTGGGTATGGGGTGACAGACACAGTGCCCAGTTGGTAAGGGAGTTACAGAGACACTGCCTAGTGGGTAAGGGGGTTACAGAGACACTGCCCGGTGGGTAAGGGGGTTACAGAGACACAGCCCGGTGGGTAAGGGGGTTACAGAGGCACTGCCCAGTGTTTGAGGGGTTACAGGGACAGAGCCCAGTGGGTAAGGGGGTTACAGAGACAGTGCCCGGTGGGTAAGGGGATTACAGAGAAACTGCCCGGTGGGTAAGGGAGTTATAGAGACACTGCCCAGTGGGTAAGGGGGTTACAGAGACACTGCCCAGTGGGTAAGGGGGTTTCAGAGACAGTACGCAGTGGGTAAGGGTGTTACAGAGACGCTGCACGGTGGGTAAGGGAGTTACAGAGACACTGCCCGGTCGGTAAGGGGGTTACAGAGACAGTGCCCAGTGGGAAAGGGGGATACAGAGACACTGCCCGGTGGGTAAGGGGGTTACAGAGACAGTGCCCAGTGGGTAAGGGGGTTACAGAGACACTGCCCGGTGGGTAAGGAGGTTACAGAGAGACTGCCCGGTGTGTAAGGGGGTTACAGAGACAGAGCACAGTGGGTAAGAGGGTTACAGAGACAGAGCCCGGTGGGCAAGGGGGTTACAGTGACACTGCCCGGTGGGTAAGGGGGTTACAGTGACAGAGCCCAGTGGGTAAGGGGGTGACAGAGACACTGCCCAGTGGGTAAGGGGTTTTCAGAGACCGAGCCCAGTGGGTACGGGGGTTACACAGACACTGCCCGGTGGGTAAGGGGTTACAGAGACACTGCCCGGTGGGTAAGGGGGTGACAGAGACAGTGCCCAGTGGGTAAGGGGGTTACAGAGACACTGCCCGGTGGGTAAGGGAGTGACAGAGACAGAGCACAGAGGGTAAGGGGGTTACAGAGACAGTGCCCGGTGGGTAAGGGGGTTACAGAGACACTGCCCAGAGAGCAAGAGGTTACAGAGACAGAGCCCAGTGGGTAAGGGGGTTACAGAGACAGAGCCCAGTGGGTAAGGGGGTTACAGAGACACTGCCTTGTGGGTAAGGCGTTTACTGAGACAGTGCCTTGTGGGTAAGGGGGTTACAGAGTCACTGCCCAGTGGGTAAGGGGGTTACAGAGACATTGCCCAGTGGGTAGGAGGTTACAGATAGAGTGCCCAGTGGATAAGGGGGTTTCAGAGACAGTGCCCAGTGGGTAATGGGGTTACAGAGACAGTGCCAAGTGGGTAAAGGGTTTACTGAGACAGTGCCTGGTGGGTAAGGGGGTTACAGAGTCACTGCCCAGTGGGTAAGGGGGTTACAGAGACAGTTCCCAGTGGGTAAGGGGGTTACAGAGACTGTGCCCATTGGGAAAGGGGGATACAGAGACACTGCCCGGTGGGTAAGGGGGTTACAGAGAAAGAGCTCAGTGGGTAAGGAGGTTACAGAGACAGAGCCCAGTGGGTAAGGGGGTTACAGAGACAGAGCCCAGTGGGGAAGGGAGTGACAGAGACAGTGCCCGGTGGGTAAGGGGGTTACAGAGACAGTGCCCGGTGGGTAAGGGGGTTACAGAGACACTGCCCAGTGGGTAAGGGGGTTACAGAGACACTGCCCGGTTGGTAAGGGGGTTACAGAGACAGTGCCCAGTGGGTAAGGGGTTTACAGAGACAGTGCCCGGTGGGTAAGGGGGTTACAGATACACTGCCCGGTTGGTAAGGGGGTTACAGACACAGTGCCCAGAGGGTAAGGGGGTTACAGAGACAGTGCCCGGTGGGTAAGGGGGTTACAGAGACAGAGCCCAGTGGGTAAGAGGTTACAGAGACAGAGCCCAGTTGGTAAGGGGGTTACAGAGACAGCGCCCAGTGGGTAAGGCGTTTACAGTGACAGTGCCCGGTGGGTAAGGGTGTAACAGATACACTGCCCCGTGGGTAAGAGGCTACAGAGAGAGAGCCCAGTGGGTAAGGGGGTTACAGAGACAGTGCCCAGTGGGTAAGGGGGTTACAGAGACACTGCCCAGTGGGTAAGAGGTTACAGAGACAGAGCCCAGTTGGTAAGGGGCTTACAGAGACAGTGCCCAGTGGGTAAGGTGTTTACAGAGACAGTGCCCGGTGGGTAAGGGGGTTACAGAGACACTGCCCAGTAGGTAAGGGGGTTACAGAGACAGAGCTCAGTGGTAAGGGGTTTACAGAGACAGTGCCCAGTGGGTAAGGGGGGTTACAGAGACACTGCCCAGTGGGTAATGGGGTTACAGAGACAGAGCCCAGTGGGTAAGGGGGTGACAGAGACAGTGCCCGGTGGGTAAGGGGGTTACAGAGACAGAGCCCAGTGGGTAAGGGGGTTACAGAGACACCATCCGGTGGTTAAGGAGGATACAGAGACACTGCCCGTTGGGTAAGGGGGTTACAGAGACAGAGCCCAGTGGGTAAGGGGGCTACAGAGACACTGCCCAGTGGGTAAGGGGGTTACAGAGACACTGCCCGGTGGGTACGTGGGTTACACAGACAGAGCCCAGTGGGTAAGGGGGTTACAGAGACAGAGCCCAGTGGGTAAGGGGGTTACAGAGACAGAGCCCAGTGGGTAAGGGGGTTACAGAGACACTGCCCTGTGGGTAAGGGGGATACAGAGACAAAGCAAACTGGGTAAGGGGGTTACAGAGACACTGCCCGGTGTGTAAGGGAGTTACAGAGTCAATGCCCGGTGGGTAAGGGGGTTACAGAGACAATGCCCGGTGGGTAAGGGGGTTACAGAGACAGTGCCCAGTGGGTAAGGTGGTTACAGAGACACTGCCCGGTGGTTAAGGGGGTTACAGAGACAGTGCCCAGTGGGTAAGGGGGTTACAGAGACAGTGCCCTGTGGGTAAGGGGGTTACAGAGACAGTGCCCAGTGGGTAAGGGGGTTACAGAGACAGAGCCCAGTGGGTAAGGGGGTTACAGAGACAATGCCCGGTGGGCAAGGGGGTTACAGGGACAGAGCCCAGTGGGTAAGGGGGTTACAGAGACAGTGCCCAGTGGGTAAGGACGTTACAGAGACAATGCCCGGTGGGCAAGGTGTTACAGATACAGAGCCCAGTGGGTAAGGGGGTTGCAGAGACAGAGCCCCGTGGGTAGGGGGTGACAGACACAGTGCCCAGTTGGTAAGGGAGTTACAGAGACACTGCCTAGTGGGTAAGGGGGTTACAGAGACACTGCCCGGTGGGTAAGGGGGTTACAGAGACACAGCCCGGTGGGTAAGGGGGTTACAGAGGCACTGCCCAGTGTTTGAGGGGTTACAGGGACAGAGCCCAGTGGGTAAGGGGGTTACAGAGACAGTGCCCGGTGGGTAAGGGGATTACAGAGAAACTGCCCGGTGGGTAAGGGAGTTATAGAGACACTGCCCAGTGGGTAAGGGGGTTACAGAGACACTGCCCAGTGGGTAAGGGGGTTTCAGAGACAGTACGCAGTGGGTAAGGGTGTTACAGAGACGCTGCACGGTGGGTAAGGGAGTTACAGAGACACTGCCCAGTCGGTAAGGGGGTTACAGAGACAGTGCCCAGTGGGAAAGGGGGATACAGAGACACTGCCCGGTGGGTAAGGGGGTTACAGAGACAGTGCCCAGTGGGTAAGGGGGTTACAGAGACACTGCCCGGTGGGTAAGGAGGTTACAGAGAGACTGCCCGGTGTGTAAGGGGGTTACAGAGACAGAGCACAGTGGGTAAGAGGGTTACAGAGACAGAGCCCGGTGGGCAAGGGGGTTACAGTGACACTGCCCGGTGGGTAAGGGGGTTACAGTGACAGAGCCCAGTGGGTAAGGGGGTGACAGAGACACTGCCCAGTGGGTAAGGGGTTTTCAGAGACCGAGCCCAGTGGGTACGGGGGTTACACAGACACTGCCCGGTGGGTAAGGGGTTACAGAGACACTGCCCGGTGGGTAAGGGGGTGACAGAGACAGTGCCCAGTGGGTAAGGGGGTTACAGAGACACTGCCCGGTGGGTAAGGGAGTGACAGAGACAGAGCACAGAGGGTAAGGGGGTTACAGAGACAGTGCCCGGTGGGTAAGGGGGTTACAGAGACACTGCCCAGAGAGCAAGAGGTTACAGAGACAGAGCCCAGTGGGTAAGGGGGTTACAGAGACAGAGCCCAGTGGGTAAGGGGGTTACAGAGACACTGCCCAGTGGGTGAGAGGTTACAGAGACAGAGCCCAGTGGGTAAGGGGGTTACAGAGACAGTGCCTTGTGGGTAAGGCGTTTACTGAGACAGTGCCTTGTGGGTAAGGGGGTTACAGAGTCACTGCCCAGTGGGTAAGGGGGTTACAGAGACATTGCCCAGTGGGTAGGAGGTTACAGATAGAGTGCCCAGTGGATAAGGGGGTTTCAGAGACAGTGCCCAGTGGGTAATGGGGTTACAGAGACAGTGCCAAGTGGGTAAGGGGTTTACTGAGACAGTGCCTGGTGGGTAAGGGGGTTACAGAGTCACTGCCCAGTGGGTAAGGGGGTTACAGAGACAGTTCCCAGTGGGTAAGGGGGTTACAGAGACTGTGCCCAGTGGGAAAGGGGGATACAGAGACACTGCCCGGTGGGTAAGGGGGTTACAGAGAAAGAGGTCAGTGGGTAAGGAGGTTACAGAGACAGAGCCCAGTGTGTAAGGGGGTGACAGAGACAGTGCCCGGTGGGTAAGGGGGTTACAGAGACAGAGCCCAGTGGGTAAGGGGGTTATAGAGACAGAGCCCAGTGGGTAAGGGGGTTACAGAGACAGAGCCCAGTGGGTAAGGGGTTTACAGAGACAGTGCCCGGTGTGTACGTGGGTTACAGAGACACTGCCCGGTGGGTAAGGGGGTTACAGAGACACTGCCCAGTGGGTAAGGGGGTTTCAGAGACAGTGCCCAGTGGGTAAGGGGGTTACAGAGACAGAGCCCAGTGGGTAAGGGGGCTACAGAGACACTGCCCGGTGGGTAAGTGGGTTACAGACACAGAGCCCAGTGGGTAAGGGGGTTACAGAGACACTGCCTTGTGGGTAAGGCGTTTACTGAGACAGTGCCTTGTGGGTAAGGGGGTTACAGAGTCACTGCCCAGTGGGTAAGGGGGTTACAGAGACATTGCCCAGTGGGTAGGAGGTTACAGATAGAGTGCCCAGTGGATAAGGGGGTTTCAGAGACAGTGCCCAGTGGGTAATGGGGTTACAGAGACAGTGCCAAGTGGGTAAGGGGTTTACTGAGACAGTGCCTGGTGGGTAAGGGGGTTACAGAGTCACTGCCCAGTGGGTAAGGGGGTTACAGAGACAGTGCCTGGTGGGTAAGGGGGTTACAGAGTCACTGCCCAGTGGGTAAGGGGGTTACAGAGACAGTTCCCAGTGGGTAAGGGGGTTACAGAGACTGTGCCCAGTGGGAAAGGGGGATACAGAGACACTGCCCGGTGGGTAAGGGGGTTACAGAGAAAGAGGTCAGTGGGTAAGGAGGTTACAGAGACAGAGCCCAGTGTGTAAGGGGGTGACAGAGACAGTGCCCGGTGGGTAAGGGGGTTACAGAGACAGAGCCCAGTGGGTAAGGGGGTTATAGAGACAGAGCCCAGTGGGTAAGGGGGTTACAGAGACAGAGCCCAGTGGGTAAGGGGTTTACAGAGACAGTGCCCGGTGTGTACGTGGGTTACAGAGACACTGCCCGGTGGGTAAGGGGGTTACAGAGACACTGCCCAGTGGGTAAGGGGGTTTCAGAGACAGTGCCCAGTGGGTAAGGGGGTTACAGAGACAGAGCCCAGTGGGTAAGGGGGCTACAGAGACACTGCCCGGTGGGTAAGTGGGTTACAGACACAGAGCCCAGTGGGTAAGGGGGTTACAGAGACAGAGCCCAGTGAGTAAGGGGGTTACAGAGACACTGCCCAGTGGGTAAGGGGGTTACAGAGACACTGCCCGGGAGGTAAGGGGGTTGCAGAGTCACTGCCCGGTGGGTAAGGGGGTTACAGAGACACTGCCCAGTGGGTAAGGGGGTTACAGAAACAGAGCCCGGTGGGTACGTGGGTTACACAGACAGAGGCCAGTGGGTAAGGGGGTTACAGAGACAGAGCCCAGTGGGTAAGGGGGTTACAGAGACAGAGCCCAGTGGGTAAGGGGGTTACAGAGACACTGCCCTGTGGGTAAGGGGGATACAGAGACACTGCCCGGTGGGTAAGGGGGTTACAGAGACAAAGCAAACTGGGTAAGGGGGTTACAGAGACACTGCCCGGTGTGTAAGGGAGTTACAGAGTCAATGCCCGGTGGGTAAGGGGGTTACAGAGACAATGCCCGGTGGGTAAGGGGGTTACAGAGACAGTGCCCAGTGGGTAAGGTGGTTACAGAGACACTGCCCGGTGGTTAAGGGGGTTACAGAGACAGTGCCCAGTGGGTAAGGGGGTTACAGAGACAGTGCCCTGTGGGTAAGGGGGTTACAGAGACAGTGCCCAGTGGGTAAGGGGGTTACAGAGACAGAGCCCAGTGGGTAAGGGGGTTACAGAGACAGTGCCCTGTGGGTAAGGGGGTGACAGAGACACTGCCCAGTGGGTAAGGGGTTTACAGAGACACTGCCCGGTGGGTAAGGGGGTGACAGAGACAGTGCCCAGTGGGTAAGGGGGTTACAGAGACACTGCCCGATGGGTAAGGGGGTGACAGAGACAGAGCCCAGAGGGTAAGGGGGTTACAGAGACAGTGCCCGTTGGGTAAGGGGGTTACAGAGACACTGCCCAGAGAGCAAGAGGTTACAGAGACAGAGCCCAGTGGGTAAGGGGGTTACAGAGACAGTGCCCAGTGGGTAAGGGGGTTACAGAGACAGAGCCCAGTGGGTAAGGGGGTTACAGAGACAGAGCCCAGTGGGTAAGGGGTTTACAGAGACAGTGCCCGCTGTGTACGTGGGTTACAGAGACAATGCCCGGTGGGTAAGGGGGTTACAGAGACACTGCCCAGTGGGTAAGGGGGTTTCAGAGACAGTGCCCAGTGGGTAAGGGGGTTACAGAGACAGAGCCCAGTGGGTAAGGGGGCTACAGAGACACTGCCCAGTGGGTAAGGGGGTTACAGAGACACTGCCCGGTGGGTACGTGGGTTACACAGACAGAGCCCAGTGGGTAAGGGGGTTACAGAGACAGAGCCCAGTGGGTAAGGGGGTTACAGAGACAGAGCCCAGTGGGTAAGGGGGTTACAGAGACACTGCCCTGTGGGTAAGGGGGATACAGAGACAAAGCAAACTGGGTAAGGGGGTTACAGAGACACTGCCCGGTGTGTAAGGGAGTTACAGAGTCAATGCCCGGTGGGTAAGGGGGTTACAGAGACAATGCCCGGTGGGTAAGGGGGTTACAGAGACAGTGCCCAGTGGGTAAGGTGGTTACAGAGACACTGCCCGGTGGTTAAGGGGGTTACAGAGACAGTGCCCAGTGGGTAAGGGGGTTACAGAGACAGTGCCCTGTGGGTAAGGGGGTTACAGAGACAGTGCCCAGTGGGTAAGGGGGTTACAGAGACAGAGCCCAGTGGGTAAGGGGGTTACAGAGACAATGCCCGGTGGGCAAGGGGGTTACAGGGACAGAGCCCAGTGGGTAAGGGGGTTACAGAGACAGTGCCCAGTGGGTAAGGACGTTACAGAGACAATGCCCGGTGGGCAAGGGTGTTACAGAGACAGAGCCCAGTGGGTAAGGGGGTTGCAGAGACAGAGCCCCGTGGGTATGGGGTGACAGACACAGTGCCCAGTTGGTAAGGGAGTTACAGAGACACTGCCTAGTGGGTAAGGGGGTTACAGAGACACTGCCCGGTGGGTAAGGGGGTTACAGAGACACAGCCCGGTGGGTAAGGGGGTTACAGAGGCACTGCCCAGTGTTTGAGGGGTTACAGGGACAGAGCCCAGTGGGTAAGGGGGTTACAGAGACAGTGCCCGGTGGGTAAGGGGATTACAGAGAAACTGCCCGGTGGGTAAGGGAGTTATAGAGACACTGCCCAGTGGGTAAGGGGGTTACAGAGACACTGCCCAGTGGGTAAGGGGGTTTCAGAGACAGTACGCAGTGGGTAAGGGTGTTACAGAGACGCTGCACGGTGGGTAAGGGAGTTACAGAGACACTGCCCGGTCGGTAAGGGGGTTACAGAGACAGTGCCCAGTGGGAAAGGGGGATACAGAGACACTGCCCGGTGGGTAAGGGGGTTACAGAGACAGTGCCCAGTGGGTAAGGGGGTTACAGAGACACTGCCCGGTGGGTAAGGAGGTTACAGAGAGACTGCCCGGTGTGTAAGGGGGTTACAGAGACAGAGCACAGTGGGTAAGAGGGTTACAGAGACAGAGCCCGGTGGGCAAGGGGGTTACAGTGACACTGCCCGGTGGGTAAGGGGGTTACAGTGACAGAGCCCAGTGGGTAAGGGGGTGACAGAGACACTGCCCAGTGGGTAAGGGGTTTTCAGAGACCGAGCCCAGTGGGTACGGGGGTTACACAGACACTGCCCGGTGGGTAAGGGGTTACAGAGACACTGCCCGGTGGGTAAGGGGGTGACAGAGACAGTGCCCAGTGGGTAAGGGGGTTACAGAGACACTGCCCGGTGGGTAAGGGAGTGACAGAGACAGAGCACAGAGGGTAAGGGGGTTACAGAGACAGTGCCCGGTGGGTAAGGGGGTTACAGAGACACTGCCCAGAGAGCAAGAGGTTACAGAGACAGAGCCCAGTGGGTAAGGGGGTTACAGAGACAGAGCCCAGTGGGTAAGGGGGTTACAGAGACACTGCCTTGTGGGTAAGGCGTTTACTGAGACAGTGCCTTGTGGGTAAGGGGGTTACAGAGTCACTGCCCAGTGGGTAAGGGGGTTACAGAGACATTGCCCAGTGGGTAGGAGGTTACAGATAGAGTGCCCAGTGGATAAGGGGGTTTCAGAGACAGTGCCCAGTGGGTAATGGGGTTACAGAGACAGTGCCAAGTGGGTAAAGGGTTTACTGAGACAGTGCCTGGTGGGTAAGGGGGTTACAGAGTCACTGCCCAGTGGGTAAGGGGGTTACAGAGACAGTTCCCAGTGGGTAAGGGGGTTACAGAGACTGTGCCCATTGGGAAAGGGGGATACAGAGACACTGCCCGGTGGGTAAGGGGGTTACAGAGAAAGAGCTCAGTGGGTAAGGAGGTTACAGAGACAGAGCCCAGTGGGTAAGGGGGTTACAGAGACAGAGCCCAGTGGGGAAGGGAGTGACAGAGACAGTGCCCGGTGGGTAAGGGGGTTACAGAGACAGTGCCCGGTGGGTAAGGGGGTTACAGAGACACTGCCCAGTGGGTAAGGATGTTACAGAGACACTGCCCGGTTGGTAAGGGGGTTACAGAGACAGTGCCCAGTGGGTAAGGGGTTTACAGAGACAGTGCCCGGTGGGTAAGGGGGTTACAGATACACTGCCCGGTTGGTAAGGGGGTTACAGACACAGTGCCCAGAGGGTAAGGGGGTTACAGAGACAGTGCCCGGTGGGTAAGGGGGTTACAGAGACACTGCCCAGTGGGTAAGAGGTTACAGAGACAGAGCCCAGTTGGTAAGGGGGTTACAGAGACAGCGCCCAGTGGGTAAGGCGTTTACAGTGACAGTGCCCGGTGGGTAAGGGTGTTACAGATACACTGCCCCGTGGGTAAGAGGCTACAGAGAGAGAGCCCAGTGGGTAAGGGGGTTACAGAGACAGTGCCCAGTGGGTAAGGGGGTTACAGAGACACTGCCCAGTGGGTAAGAGGTTACAGAGACAGAGCCCAGTTGGTAAGGGGCTTACAGAGACAGTGCCCAGTGGGTAAGGTGTTTACAGAGACAGTGCCCGGTGGGTAAGGGGGTTACAGAGACACTGCCCAGTAGGTAAGGGGGTTACAGAGACAGAGCTCAGTGGTAAGGGGTTTACAGAGACAGTGCCCAGTGGGTAAGGGGGGTTACAGAGACACTGCCCAGTGGGTAATGGGGTTACAGAGACAGAGCCCAGTGGGTAAGGGGGTGACAGAGACAGTGCCCGGTGGGTAAGGGGGTTACAGAGACAGAGCCCAGTGGGTAAGGGGGTTACAGAGACACCATCCGGTGGTTAAGGAGGATACAGAGACACTGCCCGTTGGGTAAGGGGGTTACAGAGACAGAGCCCAGTGGGTAAGGGGGCTACAGAGACACTGCCCAGTGGGTAAGGGGGTTACAGAGACACTGCCCGGTGGGTACGTGGGTTACACAGACAGAGCCCAGTGGGTAAGGGGGTTACAGAGACAGAGCCCAGTGGGTAAGGGGGTTACAGAGACAGAGCCCAGTGGGTAAGGGGGTTACAGAGACACTGCCCTGTGGGTAAGGGGGATACAGAGACAAAGCAAACTGGGTAAGGGGGTTACAGAGACACTGCCCGGTGTGTAAGGGAGTTACAGAGTCAATGCCCGGTGGGTAAGGGGGTTACAGAGACAATGCCCGGTGGGTAAGGGGGTTACAGAGACAGTGCCCAGTGGGTAAGGTGGTTACAGAGACACTGCCCGGTGGTTAAGGGGGTTACAGAGACAGTGCCCAGTGGGTAAGGGGGTTACAGAGACAGTGCCCTGTGGGTAAGGGGGTTACAGAGACAGTGCCCAGTGGGTAAGGGGGTTACAGAGACAGAGCCCAGTGGGTAAGGGGGTTACAGAGACAATGCCCGGTGGGCAAGGGGGTTACAGGGACAGAGCCCAGTGGGTAAGGGGGTTACAGAGACAGTGCCCAGTGGGTAAGGACGTTACAGAGACAATGCCCGGTGGGCAAGGTGTTACAGAGACAGAGCCCAGTGGGTAAGGGGGTTGCAGAGACAGAGCCCCGTGGGTAGGGGGTGACAGACACAGTGCCCAGTTGGTAAGGGAGTTACAGAGACACTGCCTAGTGGGTAAGGGGGTTACAGAGACACTGCCCGGTGGGTAAGGGGGTTACAGAGACACAGCCCGGTGGGTAAGGGGGTTACAGAGGCACTGCCCAGTGTTTGAGGGGTTACAGGGACAGAGCCCAGTGGGTAAGGGGGTTACAGAGACAGTGCCCGGTGGGTAAGGGGATTACAGAGAAACTGCCCGGTGGGTAAGGGAGTTATAGAGACACTGCCCAGTGGGTAAGGGGGTTACAGAGACACTGCCCAGTGGGTAAGGGGGTTTCAGAGACAGTACGCAGTGGGTAAGGGTGTTACAGAGACGCTGCACGGTGGGTAAGGGAGTTACAGAGACACTGCCCAGTCGGTAAGGGGGTTACAGAGACAGTGCCCAGTGGGAAAGGGGGATACAGAGACACTGCCCGGTGGGTAAGGGGGTTACAGAGACAGTGCCCAGTGGGTAAGGGGGTTACAGAGACACTGCCCGGTGGGTAAGGAGGTTACAGAGAGACTGCCCGGTGGGTAAGGGGGTTACAGAGACAGAGCCCAGTGGGTAAGGGGGTTACAGAGACACCATCCGGTGGTTAAGGAGGATACAGAGACACTGCCCGTTGGGTAAGGGGGTTACAGAGACAGAGCCCAGTGGGTAAGGGGGCTACAGAGACACTGCCCAGTGGGTAAGGGGGTTACAGAGACACTGCCCGGTGGGTACGTGGGTTACACAGACAGAGCCCAGTGGGTAAGGGGGTTACAGAGACAGAGCCCAGTGGGTAAGGGGGTTACAGAGACAGAGCCCAGTGGGTAAGGGGGTTACAGAGACACTGCCCTGTGGGTAAGGGGGATACAGAGACAAAGCAAACTGGGTAAGGGGGTTACAGAGACACTGCCCGGTGTGTAAGGGAGTTACAGAGTCAATGCCCGGTGGGTAAGGGGGTTACAGAGACAATGCCCGGTGGGTAAGGGGGTTACAGAGACAGTGCCCAGTGGGTAAGGTGGTTACAGAGACACTGCCCGGTGGTTAAGGGGGTTACAGAGACAGTGCCCAGTGGGTAAGGGGGTTACAGAGACAGTGCCCTGTGGGTAAGGGGGTTACAGAGACAGTGCCCAGTGGGTAAGGGGGTTACAGAGACAGAGCCCAGTGGGTAAGGGGGTTACAGAGACAATGCCCGGTGGGCAAGGGGGTTACAGGGACAGAGCCCAGTGGGTAAGGGGGTTACAGAGACAGTGCCCAGTGGGTAAGGACGTTACAGAGACAATGCCCGGTGGGCAAGGTGTTACAGAGACAGAGCCCAGTGGGTAAGGGGGTTGCAGAGACAGAGCCCCGTGGGTAGGGGGTGACAGACACAGTGCCCAGTTGGTAAGGGAGTTACAGAGACACTGCCTAGTGGGTAAGGGGGTTACAGAGACACTGCCCGGTGGGTAAGGGGGTTACAGAGACACAGCCCGGTGGGTAAGGGGGTTACAGAGGCACTGCCCAGTGTTTGAGGGGTTACAGGGACAGAGCCCAGTGGGTAAGGGGGTTACAGAGACAGTGCCCGGTGGGTAAGGGGATTACAGAGAAACTGCCCGGTGGGTAAGGGAGTTATAGAGACACTGCCCAGTGGGTAAGGGGGTTACAGAGACACTGCCCAGTGGGTAAGGGGGTTTCAGAGACAGTACGCAGTGGGTAAGGGTGTTACAGAGACGCTGCACGGTGGGTAAGGGAGTTACAGAGACACTGCCCAGTCGGTAAGGGGGTTACAGAGACAGTGCCCAGTGGGAAAGGGGGATACAGAGACACTGCCCGGTGGGTAAGGGGGTTACAGAGACAGTGCCCAGTGGGTAAGGGGGTTACAGAGACACTGCCCGGTGGGTAAGGAGGTTACAGAGAGACTGCCCGGTGTGTAAGGGGGTTACAGAGACAGAGCACAGTGGGTAAGAGGGTTACAGAGACAGAGCCCGGTGGGCAAGGGGGTTACAGTGACACTGCCCGGTGGGTAAGGGGGTTACAGTGACAGAGCCCAGTGGGTAAGGGGGTGACAGAGACACTGCCCAGTGGGTAAGGGGTTTTCAGAGACCGAGCCCAGTGGGTACGGGGGTTACACAGACACTGCCCGGTGGGTAAGGGGTTACAGAGACACTGCCCGGTGGGTAAGGGGGTGACAGAGACAGTGCCCAGTGGGTAAGGGGGTTACAGAGACACTGCCCGGTGGGTAAGGGAGTGACAGAGACAGAGCACAGAGGGTAAGGGGGTTACAGAGACAGTGCCCGGTGGGTAAGGGGGTTACAGAGACACTGCCCAGAGAGCAAGAGGTTACAGAGACAGAGCCCAGTGGGTAAGGGGGTTACAGAGACAGAGCCCAGTGGGTAAGGGGGTTACAGAGACACTGCCCAGTGGGTGAGAGGTTACAGAGACAGAGCCCAGTGGGTAAGGGGGTTACAGAGACAGTGCCTTGTGGGTAAGGCGTTTACTGAGACAGTGCCTTGTGGGTAAGGGGGTTACAGAGTCACTGCCCAGTGGGTAAGGGGGTTACAGAGACATTGCCCAGTGGGTAGGAGGTTACAGATAGAGTGCCCAGTGGATAAGGGGGTTTCAGAGACAGTGCCCAGTGGGTAATGGGGTTACAGAGACAGTGCCAAGTGGGTAAGGGGTTTACTGAGACAGTGCCTGGTGGGTAAGGGGGTTACAGAGTCACTGCCCAGTGGGTAAGGGGGTTACAGAGACAGTTCCCAGTGGGTAAGGGGGTTACAGAGACTGTGCCCAGTGGGAAAGGGGGATACAGAGACACTGCCCGGTGGGTAAGGGGGTTACAGAGAAAGAGGTCAGTGGGTAAGGAGGTTACGGAGACAGAGCCCAGTGTGTAAGGGGGTGACAGAGACAGTGCCCGGTGGGTAAGGGGGTTACAGAGACAGAGCCCAGTGGGTAAGGGGGTTATAGAGACAGAGCCCAGTGGGTAAGGGGGTTACAGAGACAGAGCCCAGTGGGTAAGGGGTTTACAGAGACAGTGCCCGGTGTGTACGTGGGTTACAGAGACACTGCCCGGTGGGTAAGGGGGTTACAGAGACACTGCCCAGTGGGTAAGGGGGTTTCAGAGACAGTGCCCAGTGGGTAAGGGGGTTACAGAGACAGAGCCCAGTGGGTAAGGGGGCTACAGAGACACTGCCCGGTGGGTAAGTGGGTTACAGACACAGAGCCCAGTGGGTAAGGGGGTTACAGAGACAGAGCCCAGTGAGTAAGGGGGTTACAGAGACACTGCCCAGTGGGTAAGGGGGTTACAGAGACACTGCCCGGGAGGTAAGGGGGTTGCAGAGTCACTGCCCGGTGGGTAAGGGGGATACAGAGACACTGCCCGTTGAGTAAGGGGGTTACAGAAACAGAGCCCATTGCGTAAGGGGGTTACAGAGACACTGCCCAGTGGGTAAGGGGGTTACAGAGACACTGCCCGGTGGGTACGTGGGTTACACAGACAGAGGCCAGTGGGTAAGGGGGTTACAGAGAAAGAGCCCAGTGGGTAAGGGGGTTACAGAGACAGAGCCCAGTGGGTAAGGGGGTTACAGAGACACTGCCCTGTGGGTAAGGGGGATACAGAGACACTGCCCGGTGGGTAAGGGGGTTACAGAGACAAAGCAAACTGGGTAAGGGGGTTACAGAGACACTGCCCGGTGTGTAAGGGAGTTACAGAGTCAATGCCCGGTGGGTAAGGGGGTTACAGAGACAATGCCCGGTGGGTAAGGGGGTTACAGAGACAGTGCCCAGTGGGTAAGGGGGTTGCAGAGACAGAGCCCCGTGGGTAGGGGGTGACAGACACAGTGCCCAGTTGGTAAGGGAGTTACAGAGACACTGCCTAGTGGGTAAGGGGGTTACAGAGACACTGCCCGGTGGGTAAGGGGGTTACAGAGACACAGCCCGGTGGGTAAGGGGGTTACAGAGGCACTGCCCAGTGTTTGAGGGGTTACAGGGACAGAGCCCAGTGGGTAAGGGGGTTACAGAGACAGTGCCCGGTGGGTAAGGGGATTACAGAGAAACTGCCCGGTGGGTAAGGGAGTTATAGAGACACTGCCCAGTGGGTAAGGGGGTTACAGAGACACTGCCCAGTGGGTAAGGGGGTTTCAGAGACAGTACGCAGTGGGTAAGGGTGTTACAGAGACGCTGCACGGTGGGTAAGGGAGTTACAGAGACACTGCCCGGTCGGTAAGGGGGTTACAGAGACAGTGCCCAGTGGGAAAGGGGGATACAGAGACACTGCCCGGTGGGTAAGGGGGTTACAGAGACAGTGCCCAGTGGGTAAGGGGGTTACAGAGACACTGCCCGGTGGGTAAGGAGGTTACAGAGAGACTGCCCGGTGTGTAAGGGGGTTACAGAGACAGAGCACAGTGGGTAAGAGGGTTACAGAGACAGAGCCCGGTGGGCAAGGGGGTTACAGTGACACTGCCCGGTGGGTAAGGGGTTACAGAGACACTGCCCGGTGGGTAAGGGGGTGACAGAGACAGTGCCCAGTGGGTAAGGGGGTTACAGAGACACTGCCCGGTGGGTAAGGGAGTGACAGAGACAGAGCACACAGGGTAAGGGGGTTACAGAGACAGTGCCCGGTGGGTAAGGGGGTTACAGAGACACTGCCCAGAGAGCAAGAGGTTACAGAGACAGAGCCCAGTGGGTAAGGGGGTTACAGAGACAGAGCCCAGTGGGTAAGGGGGTTACAGAGACACTGCCTTGTGGGTAAGGCGTTTACTGAGACAGTGCCTTGTGGGTAAGGGGGTTACAGAGTCACTGCCCAGTGGGTAAGGGGGTTACAGAGACATTGCCCAGTGGGTAGGAGGTTACAGATAGAGTGCCCAGTGGATAAGGGGGTTTCAGAGACAGTGCCCAGTGGGTAATGGGGTTACAGAGACAGTGCCAAGTGGGTAAAGGGTTTACTGAGACAGTGCCTGGTGGGTAAGGGGGTTACAGAGTCACTGCCCAGTGGGTAAGGGGGTTACAGAGACAGTTCCCAGTGGGTAAGGGGGTTACAGAGACTGTGCCCATTGGGAAAGGGGGATACAGAGACACTGCCCGGTGGGTAAGGGGGTTACAGAGAAAGAGCTCAGTGGGTAAGGAGGTTACAGAGACAGAGCCCAGTGGGTAAGGGGGTTACAGAGACAGAGCCCAGTGGGTAAGGGGTTTACAGAGACAGTGCCCGGTGTGTACGTGGGTTACAGAGACACTGCCCGGTGGGTAAGGGGGTTACAGAGACACTGCCCAGTGGGTAAAGGGGTTTCAGAGACAGTGCCCAGTGGGTAAGGGGGTTACAGAGACACTGCCTGGTGGGTAAGGAGGTTACAGAAACACTGCCCGGTGGGTAAGGGGGTTACAGAGACAGAGCCCGGTGGTTAAGGGGGTTACAGAGACACTGCCCAGTGGGTAAGAGGTTTACAGAGACAGGGCCCAGTGGGTAAGGGGGTTACAGAGACAGAGCCCAGTGGGTAAGGGGGCTACAGAGACACTGCCCGGTGGGTAAGTGGGTTACAGACACAGAGCCCAGTGGGTAAGGGGGTTACAGAGACAGAGCCCAGTGAGTAAGGGGGTTACAGAGACACTGCCCAGTGGGTAAGGGTGTTACAGAGACACTGCCCGGGAGGTAAGGGGGTTGCAGAGTCAGTGCCCGGTGGGTAAGGGGGATACAGAGACACTGCCCGTTGAGTAAGGGGGTTACAGAAACAGAGCCCAGTGGGTAAGGGGGTTACAGAGACACTGCCCTGTGGGTAAGGGGGACACAGAGACACTGCCCGGTGGGTAAGGGGGTTACAGAGACAAAGCAAACTGGGTAAGGGGGTTACAGAGACACTGCCCGGTGTGTAAGGGAGTTACAGAGTCAATGCCCGGTGGGTAAGAGGGTTACAGAGACAATGCCCGGTGGGTAAGGGGGTTACAGAGACAGTGCCCAGTGGGTAAGGTGGTTACAGAGACACTGCCCGGTGGGTAATGGGGTTACAGAGACAGAGCCCAGTGGGTAAGGGGGTGACAGAGACAGTGCCCTGTGGGTAAGGGGGTTACAGAGACAGAGCCCAGTGGGTAAGGGGGTTTCAGAGAAACTTCCCAGTGGGTAAGGGGGTTACAGAGACAGAGCCCAGTGGGTAAGGGGGTTACAGAGACAGTGCCCGGTGGGTAAGGGGGTTACAGAGACACTGCCCAGTGGGTAAGAGGTTACAGAGACAGAGCCCAGTTGGTAAGGGGGTTACAGAGACAGTGCCCAGTGGATAAGGTGTTTACAGTGACAGTGCCCGGTGGGTAAGAGGGTTACAGAGTCAGGGCCCAGTGGGTAAGGGGTTTACAGAGACAGAGCCCAGTGTGTAAGGGGGTTACAGAGACACTGCCTAGTGGGTAAGGGGGTTACAGAGACACTGCCCAGTGGTAAGGGGGTTACAGAGAAACTGCCCAGTGGGTAAGGGGGTTACAGAGACACTGCCCAGTTTGTAAGGGGGTTACAGAGACACTGACCAGTGGGTAAGAGGTTACAGAGACAGAGCCCAGTGGGTAAGGGGGTTACAGAGAAACTGCACGGTGGGTAAGGGGGTTACAGAGACACTGCCCGGCGTGTAAGTGGGTTACAGATACAATGCCCGATGGGTAAGGGGGTTACAGAGACAGAGCCCAGTGGGTAAGGGGGTTACAGAGACTGTGCCCAGTGGGTATGGAGGTTACAGAGACAGAGCCCAGTGGGGAAGGGAGTGACAGAGACAGTGCCCGGTGGGTAAGGGGGTTACAGAGACAGTGCCCGGTGGGTAAGGGGGTTACAGAGACACTGCCCAGTGGGTAAGGGGGTTACAGAGACACTGCCCGGTTGGTAAGGGGGTTACAGAGACAGTGCCCAGTGGGTAAGGGGTTTACAGAGACAGTGCCCGGTGGGTAAGGGGGTTACAGATACACTGCCCGGTTGGTAAGGGGGTTACAGACACAGTGCCCAGAGGGTAAGGGGGTTACAGAGACAGTGCCCGGTGGGTAAGGGGGTTACAGAGACACTGCCCAGTGGGTAAGAGGTTACAGAGACAGAGCCCAGTTGGTAAGGGGGTTACAGAGACAGCGCCCAGTGGGTAAGGCGTTTACAGTGACAGTGCCCGGTGGGTAAGGGTGTTACAGATACACTGCCCCGTGGGTAAGAGGCTACAGAGAGAGAGCCCAGTGGGTAAGGGGGTTACAGAGACAGTGCCCAGTGGGTAAGGGGGTTACAGAGACACTGCCCAGTGGGTAAGAGGTTACAGAGACAGAGCCCAGTTGGTAAGGGGCTTACAGAGACAGTGCCCAGTGGGTAAGGTGTTTACAGAGACAGTGCCCGGTGGGTAAGGGGGTTACAGAGACACTGCCCAGTAGGTAAGGGGGTTACAGAGACAGAGCTCAGTGGTAAGGGGTTTACAGAGACAGTGCCCAGTGGGTAAGGGGGGTTACAGAGACACTGCCCAGTGGGTAATGGGGTTACAGAGACAGAGCCCAGTGGGTAAGGGGGTGACAGAGACAGTGCCCGGTGGGTAAGGGGGTTACAGAGACAGAGCCCAGTGGGTAAGGGGGTTACAGAGACACCATCCGGTGGTTAAGGAGGATACAGAGACACTGCCCGTTGGGTAAGGGGGTTACAGAGACAGAGCCCAGTGGGTAAGGGGGCTACAGAGACACTGCCCAGTGGGTAAGGGGGTTACAGAGACACTGCCCGGTGGGTACGTGGGTTACACAGACAGAGCCCAGTGGGTAAGGGGGTTACAGAGACAGAGCCCAGTGGGTAAGGGGGTTACAGAGACAGAGCCCAGTGGGTAAGGGGGTTACAGAGACACTGCCCTGTGGGTAAGGGGGATACAGAGACAAAGCAAACTGGGTAAGGGGGTTACAGAGACACTGCCCGGTGTGTAAGGGAGTTACAGAGTCAATGCCCGGTGGGTAAGGGGGTTACAGAGACAATGCCCGGTGGGTAAGGGGGTTACAGAGACAGTGCCCAGTGGGTAAGGTGGTTACAGAGACACTGCCCGGTGGTTAAGGGGGTTACAGAGACAGTGCCCAGTGGGTAAGGGGGTTACAGAGACAGTGCCCTGTGGGTAAGGGGGTTACAGAGACAGTGCCCAGTGGGTAAGGGGGTTACAGAGACAGAGCCCAGTGGGTAAGGGGGTTACAGAGACAATGCCCGGTGGGCAAGGGGGTTACAGGGACAGAGCCCAGTGGGTAAGGGGGTTACAGAGACAGTGCCCAGTGGGTAAGGACGTTACAGAGACAATGCCCGGTGGGCAAGGGTGTTACAGAGACAGAGCCCAGTGGGTAAGGGGGTTGCAGAGACAGAGCCCCGTGGGTAGGGGGTGACAGACACAGTGCCCAGTTGGTAAGGGAGTTACAGAGACACTGCCTAGTGGGTAAGGGGGTTACAGAGACACTGCCCGGTGGGTAAGGGGGTTACAGAGACACAGCCCGGTGGGTAAGGGGGTTACAGAGGCACTGCCCAGTGTTTGAGGGGTTACAGGGACAGAGCCCAGTGGGTAAGGGGGTTACAGAGACAGTGCCCGGTGGGTAAGGGGATTACAGAGAAACTGCCCGGTGGGTAAGGGAGTTATAGAGACACTGCCCAGTGGGTAAGGGGGTTACAGAGACACTGCCCAGTGGGTAAGGGGGTTTCAGAGACAGTACGCAGTGGGTAAGGGTGTTACAGAGACGCTGCACGGTGGGTAAGGGAGTTACAGAGACACTGCCCAGTCGGTAAGGGGGTTACAGAGACAGTGCCCAGTGGGAAAGGGGGATACAGAGACACTGCCCGGTGGGTAAGGGGGTTACAGAGACAGTGCCCAGTGGGTAAGGGGGTTACAGAGACACTGCCCGGTGGGTAAGGAGGTTACAGAGAGACTGCCCGGTGTGTAAGGGGGTTACAGAGACAGAGCACAGTGGGTAAGAGGGTTACAGAGACAGAGCCCGGTGGGCAAGGGGGTTACAGTGACACTGCCCGGTGGGTAAGGGGGTTACAGTGACAGAGCCCAGTGGGTAAGGGGGTGACAGAGACACTGCCCAGTGGGTAAGGGGTTTTCAGAGACCGAGCCCAGTGGGTACGGGGGTTACACAGACACTGCCCGGTGGGTAAGGGGTTACAGAGACACTGCCCGGTGGGTAAGGGGGTGACAGAGACAGTGCCCAGTGGGTAAGGGGGTTACAGAGACACTGCCCGGTGGGTAAGGGAGTGACAGAGACAGAGCACAGAGGGTAAGGGGGTTACAGAGACAGTGCCCGGTGGGTAAGGGGGTTACAGAGACACTGCCCAGAGAGCAAGAGGTTACAGAGACAGAGCCCAGTGGGTAAGGGGGTTACAGAGACAGAGCCCAGTGGGTAAGGGGGTTACAGAGACACTGCCCAGTGGGTGAGAGGTTACAGAGACAGAGCCCAGTGGGTAAGGGGTTTACAGAGACACTGCCCAGTGGGTAAGGGGGTTACAGAGACAGTGCCCGTTGGGTAAGGGGGTTACAGAGACACTGCCCAGAGAGCAAGAGGTTACAGAGACAGAGCCCAGTGGGTAAGGGGGTTACAGAGACAGTGCCCAGTGGGTAAGGGGGTTACAGAGACAGAGCCCAGTGGGTAAGGGGGTTACAGAGACAGAGCCCAGTGGGTAAGGGGTTTACAGAGACAGTGCCCGGTGTGTACGTGGGTTACAGAGACAATGCCCGGTGGGTAAGGGGGTTACAGAGACACTGCCCAGTGGGTAAGGGGGTTTCAGAGACAGTGCCCAGTGGGTAAGGGGGTTACAGAGACAGAGCCCAGTGGGTAAGGGGGCTACAGAGACACTGCCCGGTGGGTAAGTGGATTACAGACACAGAGCCCAGTGGGTAAGGGGGTTACAGAGACAGAGCCCAGTGAGTAAGGGGGTTACAGAGACACTGCCCAGTGGGTAAGGGGGTTACAGAGACACTGCCCGGGAGGTAAGGGGGTTGCAGAGTCACTGCCCGGTGGGTAAGGGGGATACAGAGACACTGCCCGTTGAGTAAGGGGGTTACAGAAACAGAGCCCATTGCGTAAGGGGGTTACAGAGACACTGCCCAGTGGGTAAGGGGGTTACAGAGACACTGCCCAGAGAGCAAGAGGTTACAGAGACAGAGCCCAGTGGGTAAGGGGGTTACAGAGACAGAGCCCAGTGGGTAAGGGGGTTACAGAGACACTGCCTTGTGGGTAAGGCGTTTACTGAGACAGTGCCTTGTGGGTAAGGGGGTTACAGAGTCACTGCCCAGTGGGTAAGGGGGTTACAGAGACATTGCCCAGTGGGTAGGAGGTTACAGATAGAGTGCCCAGTGGATAAGGGGGTTTCAGAGACAGTGCCCAGTGGGTAATGGGGTTACAGAGACAGTGCCAAGTGGGTAAGGGGTTTACTGAGACAGTGCCTGGTGGGTAAGGGGGTTACAGAGTCACTGCCCAGTGGGTAAGGGGGTTACAGAGACAGTTCCCAGTGGGTAAGGGGGTTACAGAGACTGTGCCCAGTGGGAAAGGGGGATACAGAGACACTGCCCGGTGGGTAAGGGGGTTACAGAGAAAGAGGTCAGTGGGTAAGGAGGTTACAGAGACAGAGCCCAGTGTGTAAGGGGGTGACAGAGACAGTGCCCGGTGGGTAAGGGGGTTACAGAGACAGAGCCCAGTGGGTAAGGGGGTTATAGAGACAGAGCCCAGTGGGTAAGGGGGTTACAGAGACAGAGCCCAGTGGGTAAGGGGTTTACAGAGACAGTGCCCGGTGTGTACGTGGGTTACAGAGACACTGCCCGGTGGGTAAGGGGGTTACAGAGACACTGCCCAGTGGGTAAGGGGGTTTCAGAGACAGTGCCCAGTGGGTAAGGGGGTTACAGAGACAGAGCCCAGTGGGTAAGGGGGCTACAGAGACACTGCCCGGTGGGTAAGTGGGTTACAGACACAGAGCCCAGTGGGTAAGGGGGTTACAGAGACAGAGCCCAGTGAGTAAGGGGGTTACAGAGACACTGCCCAGTGGGTAAGGGGGTTACAGAGACACTGCCCGGGAGGTAAGGGGGTTGCAGAGTCACTGCCCGGTGGGTAAGGGGGATACAGAGACACTGCCCGTTGAGTAAGGGGGTTACAGAAACAGAGCCCATTGCGTAAGGGGGTTACAGAGACACTGCCCAGTGGGTAAGGGGGTTACAGAGACACTGCCCGGTGGGTACGTGGGTTACACAGACAGAGGCCAGTGGGTAAGGGGGTTACAGAGACAGAGCCCAGTGGGTAAGGGGGTTACAGAGACAGAGCCCAGTGGGTAAGGGGGTTACAGAGACACTGCCCTGTGGGTAAGGGGGATACAGAGACACTGCCCGGTGGGTAAGGGGGTTACAGAGACAAAGCAAACTGGGTAAGGGGGTTACAGAGACACTGCCCGGTGTGTAAGGGAGTTACAGAGTCAATGCCCGGTGGGTAAGGGGGTTACAGAGACAATGCCCGGTGGGTAAGGGGGTTACAGAGACAGTGCCCAGTGGGTAAGGTGGTTACAGAGACACTGCCCGGTGGTTAAGGGGGTTACAGAGACAGTGCCCAGTGGGTAAGGGGATTACAGAGACAGTGCCCTGTGGGTAAGGGGGTTACAGAGACAGTGCCCAGTGGGTAAGGGGGTTACAGAGACAGAGCCCAGTGGGTAAGGGGGTTACAGAGACAGTGCCCTGTGGGTAAGGGGGTGACAGAGACACTGCCCAGTGGGTAAGGGGTTTACAGAGACACTGCCCGGTGGGTAAGGGGGTGACAGAGACACTGCCCAGTGGGTAAGGGGGTTACAGAGACACTGCCCGATGGGTAAGGGGGTGACAGAGACAGAGCCCAGAGGGTAAGGGGGTTACAGAGACAGTGCCCGTTGGGTAAGGGGGTTACAGAGACACTGCCCAGAGAGCAAGAGGTTACAGAGACAGAGCCCAGTGGGTAAGGGGGTTACAGAGACAGTGCCCAGTGGGTAAGGGGGTTACAGAGACAGAGCCCAGTGGGTAAGGGGGTTACAGAGACAGAGCCCAGTGGGTAAGGGGTTTACAGAGACAGTGCCCGCTGTGTACGTGGGTTACAGAGACAATGCCCGGTGGGTAAGGGGGTTACAGAGACACTGCCCAGTGGGTAAGGGGGTTTCAGAGACAGTGCCCAGTGGGTAAGGGGGTTACAGAGACAGAGCCCAGTGGGTAAGGGGGCTACAGAGACACTGCCCAGTGGGTAAGGGGGTTACAGAGACACTGCCCGGTGGGTACGTGGGTTACACAGACAGAGCCCAGTGGGTAAGGGGGTTACAGAGACAGAGCCCAGTGGGTAAGGGGGTTACAGAGACAGAGCCCAGTGGGTAAGGGGGTTACAGAGACACTGCCCTGTGGGTAAGGGGGATACAGAGACAAAGCAAACTGGGTAAGGGGGTTACAGAGACACTGCCCGGTGTGTAAGGGAGTTACAGAGTCAATGCCCGGTGGGTAAGGGGGTTACAGAGACAATGCCCGGTGGGTAAGGGGGTTACAGAGACAGTGCCCAGTGGGTAAGGTGGTTACAGAGACACTGCCCGGTGGTTAAGGGGGTTACAGAGACAGTGCCCAGTGGGTAAGGGGGTTACAGAGACAGTGCCCTGTGGGTAAGGGGGTTACAGAGACAGTGCCCAGTGGGTAAGGGGGTTACAGAGACAGAGCCCAGTGGGTAAGGGGGTTACAGAGACAATGCCCGGTGGGCAAGGGGGTTACAGGGACAGAGCCCAGTGGGTAAGGGGGTTACAGAGACAGTGCCCAGTGGGTAAGGACGTTACAGAGACAATGCCCGGTGGGCAAGGGTGTTACAGAGACAGAGCCCAGTGGGTAAGGGGGTTGCAGAGACAGAGCCCCGTGGGTAGGGGGTGACAGACACAGTGCCCAGTTGGTAAGGGAGTTACAGAGACACTGCCTAGTGGGTAAGGGGGTTACAGAGACACTGCCCGGTGGGTAAGGGGGTTACAGAGACACAGCCCGGTGGGTAAGGGGGTTACAGAGGCACTGCCCAGTGTTTGAGGGGTTACAGGGACAGAGCCCAGTGGGTAAGGGGGTTACAGAGACAGTGCCCGGTGGGTAAGGGGATTACAGAGAAACTGCCCGGTGGGTAAGGGAGTTATAGAGACACTGCCCAGTGGGTAAGGGGGTTACAGAGACACTGCCCAGTGGGTAAGGGGGTTTCAGAGACAGTACGCAGTGGGTAAGGGTGTTACAGAGACGCTGCACGGTGGGTAAGGGAGTTACAGAGACACTGCCCGGTCGGTAAGGGGGTTACAGAGACAGTGCCCAGTGGGAAAGGGGGATACAGAGACACTGCCCGGTGGGTAAGGGGGTTACAGAGACAGTGCCCAGTGGGTAAGGGGGTTACAGAGACACTGCCCGGTGGGTAAGGAGGTTACAGAGAGACTGCCCGGTGTGTAAGGGGGTTACAGAGACAGAGCACAGTGGGTAAGAGGGTTACAGAGACAGAGCCCGGTGGGCAAGGGGGTTACAGTGACACTGCCCGGTGGGTAAGGGGGTTACAGTGACAGAGCCCAGTGGGTAAGGGGGTGACAGAGACACTGCCCAGTGGGTAAGGGGTTTTCAGAGACCGAGCCCAGTGGGTACGGGGGTTACACAGACACTGCCCGGTGGGTAAGGGGTTACAGAGACACTGCCCGGTGGGTAAGGGGGTGACAGAGACAGTGCCCAGTGGGTAAGGGGGTTACAGAGACACTGCCCGGTGGGTAAGGGAGTGACAGAGACAGAGCACAGAGGGTAAGGGGGTTACAGAGACAGTGCCCGGTGGGTAAGGGGGTTACAGAGACACTGCCCAGAGAGCAAGAGGTTACAGAGACAGAGCCCAGTGGGTAAGGGGGTTACAGAGACAGAGCCCAGTGGGTAAGGGGGTTACAGAGACACTGCCTTGTGGGTAAGGCGTTTACTGAGACAGTGCCTTGTGGGTAAGGGGGTTACAGAGTCACTGCCCAGTGGGTAAGGGGGTTACAGAGACATTGCCCAGTGGGTAGGAGGTTACAGATAGAGTGCCCAGTGGATAAGGGGGTTTCAGAGACAGTGCCCAGTGGGTAATGGGGTTACAGAGACAGTGCCAAGTGGGTAAAGGGTTTACTGAGACAGTGCCTGGTGGGTAAGGGGGTTACAGAGTCACTGCCCAGTGGGTAAGGGGGTTACAGAGACAGTTCCCAGTGGGTAAGGGGGTTACAGAGACTGTGCCCATTGGGAAAGGGGGATACAGAGACACTGCCCGGTGGGTAAGGGGGTTACAGAGAAAGAGCTCAGTGGGTAAGGAGGTTACAGAGACAGAGCCCAGTGGGTAAGGGGGTTACAGAGACAGAGCCCAGTGGGTAAGGGGTTTACAGAGACAGTGCCCGGTGTGTACGTGGGTTACAGAGACACTGCCCGGTGGGTAAGGGGGTTACAGAGACACTGCCCAGTGGGTAAAGGGGTTTCAGAGACAGTGCACAGTGGGTAAGGGGGTTACAGAGACACTGCCTGGTGGGTAAGGAGGTTACAGAAACACTGCCCGGTGGGTAAGGGGGTTACAGAGACAGAGCCCGGTGGTTAAGGGGGTTACAGAGACACTGCCCAGTGGGTAAGAGGTTTACAGAGACAGGGCCCAGTGGGTAAGGGGGTTACAGAGACAGAGCCCAGTGGGTAAGAGGGCTACAGAGACACTGCCCGGTGGGTAAGTGGGTTACAGACACAGAGCCCAGTGGGTAAGGGGGTTACAGAGACAGAGCCCAGTGAGTAAGGGGGTTACAGAGACACTGCCCAGTGGGTAAGGGTGTTACAGAGACACTGCCCGGGAGGTAAGGGGGTTGCAGAGTCAGTGCCCGGTGGGTAAGGGGGATACAGAGACACTGCCCGTTGAGTAAGGGGGTTACAGAAACAGAGCCCAGTGGGTAAGGGGGTTACAGAGACACTGCCCTGTGGGTAAGGGGGACACAGAGACACTGCCCGGTGGGTAAGGGGGTTACAGAGTCAATGCCCGGTGGGTAAGAGGGTTACAGAGACAATGCCCGGTGGGTAAGGGGGTTACAGAGACAGTGCCCAGTGGGTAAGGTGGTTACAGAGACACTGCCCGGTGGGTAATGGGGTTACAGAGACAGAGCCCAGTGGGTAAGGGGGTGACAGAGACAGTGCCCTGTGGGTAAGGGGGTTACAGAGACAGAGCCCAGTGGGTAAGGGGGTTTCAGAGAAACTTCCCAGTGGGTAAGGGGGTTACAGAGACAGAGCCCAGTGGGTAAGGGGGTTACAGAGACAGTGCCCGGTGGGTAAGGGGGTTACAGAGACACTGCCCAGTGGGTAAGAGGTTACAGAGACAGAGCCCAGTTGGTAAGGGGGTTACAGAGACAGTGCCCAGTGGATAAGGTGTTTACAGTGACAGTGCCCGGTGGGTAAGAGGGTTACAGAGTCAGGGCCCAGTGGGTAAGGGGTTTACAGAGACAGAGCCCAGTGTGTAAGGGGGTTACAGAGACACTGCCTAGTGGGTAAGGGGGTTACAGAGACACTGCCCAGTGGTAAGGGGGTTACAGAGAAACTGCCCAGTGGGTAAGGGGGTTACAGAGACACTGCCCAGTTTGTAAGGGGGTTACAGAGACACTGACCAGTGGGTAAGAGGTTACAGAGACAGAGCCCAGTGGGTAAGGGGGTTACAGAGAAACTGCACGGTGGGTAAGGGGGTTACAGAGACACTGCCCGGCGTGTAAGTGGGTTACAGATACAATGCCCGATGGGTAAGGGGGTTACAGAGACAGAGCCCAGTGGGTAAGGGGGTTACAGAGACTGTGCCCAGTGGGTATGGAGGTTACAGAGACAGAGCCCAGTGGGGAAGGGAGTGACAGAGACAGTGCCCGGTGGGTAAGGGGGTTACAGAGACAGTGCCCGGTGGGTAAGGGGGTTACATAGACACTGCCCAGTGGGTAAGGGGGTTACAGAGACACTGCCCGGTTGGTAAGGGGGTTACAGAGACAGTGCCCAGTGGGTAAGGGGTTTACAGAGACAGTGCCCGGTGGGTAAGGGGGTTACAGATACACTGCCCGGTTGGTAAGGGGGTTACAGACACAGTGCCCAGAGGGTAAGGGGGTTACAGAGACAGTGCCCGGTGGGTAAGGGGGTTACAGAGACACTGCCCAGTGGGTAAGAGGTTACAGAGACAGAGCCCAGTTGGTAAGGGGGTTACAGAGACAGCGCCCAGTGGGTAAGGCGTTTACAGTGACAGTGCCCGGTGGGTAAGGGTGTTACAGATACACTGCCCCGTGGGTAAGAGGCTACAGAGAGAGAGCCCAGTGGGTAAGGGGGTTACAGAGACAGTGCCCAGTGGGTAAGGGGGTTACAGAGACACTGCCCAGTGGGTAAGAGGTTACAGAGACAGTGCCCAGTGGGTAAGGGGGTTACAGAGACAGAGCCCAGTGGGTAAGGGGGTTACAGAGACAGAGCCCAGTGGGTAAGGGGTTTACAGAGACAGTGCCCGCTGTGTACGTGGGTTACAGAGACAATGCCCGGTGGGTAAGGGGGTTACAGAGACACTGCCCAGTGGGTAAGGGGGTTTCAGAGACAGTGCCCAGTGGGTAAGGGGGTTACAGAGACAGAGCCCAGTGGGTAAGGGGGCTACAGAGACACTGCCCAGTGGGTAAGGGGGTTACAGAGACACTGCCCGGTGGGTACGTGGGTTACACAGACAGAGCCCAGTGGGTAAGGGGGTTACAGAGACAGAGCCCAGTGGGTAAGGGGGTTACAGAGACAGAGCCCAGTGGGTAAGGGGGTTACAGAGACACTGCCCTGTGGGTAAGGGGGATACAGAGACAAAGCAAACTGGGTAAGGGGGTTACAGAGACACTGCCCGGTGTGTAAGGGAGTTACAGAGTCAATGCCCGGTGGGTAAGGGGGTTACAGAGACAATGCCCGGTGGGTAAGGGGGTTACAGAGACAGTGCCCAGTGGGTAAGGTGGTTACAGAGACACTGCCCGGTGGTTAAGGGGGTTACAGAGACAGTGCCCAGTGGGTAAGGGGGTTACAGAGACAGTGCCCTGTGGGTAAGGGGGTTACAGAGACAGTGCCCAGTGGGTAAGGGGGTTACAGAGACAGAGCCCAGTGGGTAAGGGGGTTACAGAGACAATGCCCGGTGGGCAAGGGGGTTACAGGGACAGAGCCCAGTGGGTAAGGGGGTTACAGAGACAGTGCCCAGTGGGTAAGGACGTTACAGAGACAATGCCCGGTGGGCAAGGGTGTTACAGAGACAGAGCCCAGTGGGTAAGGGGGTTGCAGAGACAGAGCCCCGTGGGTAGGGGGTGACAGACACAGTGCCCAGTTGGTAAGGGAGTTACAGAGACACTGCCTAGTGGGTAAGGGGGTTACAGAGACACTGCCCGGTGGGTAAGGGGGTTACAGAGACACAGCCCGGTGGGTAAGGGGGTTACAGAGGCACTGCCCAGTGTTTGAGGGGTTACAGGGACAGAGCCCAGTGGGTAAGGGGGTTACAGAGACAGTGCCCGGTGGGTAAGGGGATTACAGAGAAACTGCCCGGTGGGTAAGGGAGTTATAGAGACACTGCCCAGTGGGTAAGGGGGTTACAGAGACACTGCCCAGTGGGTAAGGGGGTTTCAGAGACAGTACGCAGTGGGTAAGGGTGTTACAGAGACGCTGCACGGTGGGTAAGGGAGTTACAGAGACACTGCCCGGTCGGTAAGGGGGTTACAGAGACAGTGCCCAGTGGGAAAGGGGGATACAGAGACACTGCCCGGTGGGTAAGGGGGTTACAGAGACAGTGCCCAGTGGGTAAGGGGGTTACAGAGACACTGCCCGGTGGGTAAGGAGGTTACAGAGAGACTGCCCGGTGTGTAAGGGGGTTACAGAGACAGAGCACAGTGGGTAAGAGGGTTACAGAGACAGAGCCCGGTGGGCAAGGGGGTTACAGTGACACTGCCCGGTGGGTAAGGGGGTTACAGTGACAGAGCCCAGTGGGTAAGGGGGTGACAGAGACACTGCCCAGTGGGTAAGGGGTTTTCAGAGACCGAGCCCAGTGGGTACGGGGGTTACACAGACACTGCCCGGTGGGTAAGGGGTTACAGAGACACTGCCCGGTGGGTAAGGGGGTGACAGAGACAGTGCCCAGTGGGTAAGGGGGTTACAGAGACACTGCCCGGTGGGTAAGGGAGTGACAGAGACAGAGCACAGAGGGTAAGGGGGTTACAGAGACAGTGCCCGGTGGGTAAGGGGGTTACAGAGACACTGCCCAGAGAGCAAGAGGTTACAGAGACAGAGCCCAGTGGGTAAGGGGGTTACAGAGACAGAGCCCAGTGGGTAAGGGGGTTACAGAGACACTGCCTTGTGGGTAAGGCGTTTACTGAGACAGTGCCTTGTGGGTAAGGGGGTTACAGAGTCACTGCCCAGTGGGTAAGGGGGTTACAGAGACATTGCCCAGTGGGTAGGAGGTTACAGATAGAGTGCCCAGTGGATAAGGGGGTTTCAGAGACAGTGCCCAGTGGGTAATGGGGTTACAGAGACAGTGCCAAGTGGGTAAAGGGTTTACTGAGACAGTGCCTGGTGGGTAAGGGGGTTACAGAGTCACTGCCCAGTGGGTAAGGGGGTTACAGAGACAGTTCCCAGTGGGTAAGGGGGTTACAGAGACTGTGCCCATTGGGAAAGGGGGATACAGAGACACTGCCCGGTGGGTAAGGGGGTTACAGAGAAAGAGCTCAGTGGGTAAGGAGGTTACAGAGACAGAGCCCAGTGGGTAAGGGGGTTACAGAGACAGAGCCCAGTGGGTAAGGGGTTTACAGAGACAGTGCCCGGTGTGTACGTGGGTTACAGAGACACTGCCCGGTGGGTAAGGGGGTTACAGAGACACTGCCCAGTGGGTAAAGGGGTTTCAGAGACAGTGCACAGTGGGTAAGGGGGTTACAGAGACACTGCCTGGTGGGTAAGGAGGTTACAGAAACACTGCCCGGTGGGTAAGGGGGTTACAGAGACAGAGCCCGGTGGTTAAGGGGGTTACAGAGACACTGCCCAGTGGGTAAGAGGTTTACAGAGACAGGGCCCAGTGGGTAAGGGGGTTACAGAGACAGAGCCCAGTGGGTAAGGGGGCTACAGAGACACTGCCCGGTGGGTAAGTGGGTTACAGACACAGAGCCCAGTGGGTAAGGGGGTTACAGAGACAGAGCCCAGTGAGTAAGGGGGTTACAGAGACACTGCCCAGTGGGTAAGGGTGTTACAGAGACACTGCCCGGGAGGTAAGGGGGTTGCAGAGTCAGTGCCCGGTGGGTAAGGGGGATACAGAGACACTGCCCGTTGAGTAAGGGGGTTACAGAAACAGAGCCCAGTGGGTAAGGGGGTTACAGAGACACTGCCCTGTGGGTAAGGGGGACACAGAGACACTGCCCGGTGGGTAAGGGGGTTACAGAGTCAATGCCCGGTGGGTAAGAGGGTTACAGAGACAATGCCCGGTGGGTAAGGGGGTTACAGAGACAGTGCCCAGTGGGTAAGGTGGTTACAGAGACACTGCCCGGTGGGTAATGGGGTTACAGAGACAGAGCCCAGTGGGTAAGGGGGTGACAGAGACAGTGCCCTGTGGGTAAGGGGGTTACAGAGACAGAGCCCAGTGGGTAAGGGGGTTTCAGAGAAACTTCCCAGTGGGTAAGGGGGTTACAGAGACAGAGCCCAGTGGGTAAGGGGGTTACAGAGACAGTGCCCGGTGGGTAAGGGGGTTACAGAGACACTGCCCAGTGGGTAAGAGGTTACAGAGACAGAGCCCAGTTGGTAAGGGGGTTACAGAGACAGTGCCCAGTGGATAAGGTGTTTACAGTGACAGTGCCCGGTGGGTAAGAGGGTTACAGAGTCAGGGCCCAGTGGGTAAGGGGTTTACAGAGACAGAGCCCAGTGTGTAAGGGGGTTACAGAGACACTGCCTAGTGGGTAAGGGGGTTACAGAGACACTGCCCAGTGGTAAGGGGGTTACAGAGAAACTGCCCAGTGGGTAAGGGGGTTACAGAGACACTGCCCAGTTTGTAAGGGGGTTACAGAGACACTGACCAGTGGGTAAGAGGTTACAGAGACAGAGCCCAGTGGGTAAGGGGGTTACAGAGAAACTGCACGGTGGGTAAGGGGGTTACAGAGACACTGCCCGGCGTGTAAGTGGGTTACAGATACAATGCCCGATGGGTAAGGGGGTTACAGAGACAGAGCCCAGTGGGTAAGGGGGTTACAGAGACTGTGCCCAGTGGGTATGGAGGTTACAGAGACAGAGCCCAGTGGGGAAGGGAGTGACAGAGACAGTGCCCGGTGGGTAAGGGGGTTACAGAGACAGTGCCCGGTGGGTAAGGGGGTTACATAGACACTGCCCAGTGGGTAAGGGGGTTACAGAGACACTGCCCGGTTGGTAAGGGGGTTACAGAGACAGTGCCCAGTGGGTAAGGGGTTTACAGAGACAGTGCCCGGTGGGTAAGGGGGTTACAGATACACTGCCCGGTTGGTAAGGGGGTTACAGACACAGTGCCCAGAGGGTAAGGGGGTTACAGAGACAGTGCCCGGTGGGTAAGGGGGTTACAGAGACACTGCCCAGTGGGTAAGAGGTTACAGAGACAGAGCCCAGTTGGTAAGGGGGTTACAGAGACAGCGCCCAGTGGGTAAGGCGTTTACAGTGACAGTGCCCGGTGGGTAAGGGTGTTACAGATACACTGCCCCGTGGGTAAGAGGCTACAGAGAGAGAGCCCAGTGGGTAAGGGGGTTACAGAGACAGTGCCCAGTGGGTAAGGGGGTTACAGAGACACTGCCCAGTGGGTAAGAGGTTACAGAGACAGAGCCCAGTTGGTAAGGGGCTTACAGAGACAGTGCCCAGTGGGTAAGGTGTTTACAGAGACAGTGCCCGGTGGGTAAGGGGGTTACAGAGACACTGCCCAGTAGGTAAGGGGGTTACAGAGACAGAGCTCAGTGGTAAGGGGTTTACAGAGACAGTGCCCAGTGGGTAAGGGGGGTTACAGAGACACTGCCCAGTGGGTAATGGGGTTACAGAGACAGAGCCCAGTGGGTAAGGGGGTGACAGAGACAGTGCCCGGTGGGTAAGGGGGTTACAGAGACAGAGCCCAGTGGGTAAGGGGGTTACAGAGACACCATCCGGTGGTTAAGGAGGATACAGAGACACTGCCCGTTGGGTAAGGGGGTTACAGAGACAGTGCCCAGTGGGTAAGGGGTTTACAGAGACAGTGCCCGGTGGGTAAGGGGGTTACAGATACACTGCCCGGTTGCTAAGGGGGTTACAGACACAGTGCCCAGAGGGTAAGGGGGTTACAGAGACAGTGCCCGGTGGGTAAGGGGGTTACAGAGACACTGCCCAGTGGGTAAGAGGTTACAGAGACAGAGCCCAGTTGGTAAGGGGGTTACAGAGACAGCGCCCAGTGGGTAAGGGGTTTACAGTGACAGTGCCCGGTGGGTAAGGGTGTTACAGATACACTGCCCCGTGGGTAAGAGGCTACAGAGAGAGAGCCCAGTGGGTAAGGGGGTTACAGAGACAGTGCCCAGTGGGTAAGGGGGTTACAGAGACACTGCCCAGTGGGTAAGAGGTTACAGAGACAGAGCCCAGTTGGTAAGGGGCTTACAGAGACAGTGCCCAGTGGGTAAGGTGTTTACAGAGACAGTGCCCGGTGGGTAAGGGGGTTACGGAGACACTGCCCAGTAGGTAAGGGGGTTACAGAGACAGAGCTCAGTGGTAAGGGGTTTACAGAGACAGTGCCCAGTGGGTAAGGGGGGTTACAGAGACACTGCCCAGTGGGTAATGGGGTTACAGAGACAGAGCCCAGTGGGTAAGGGGGTGACAGAGACAGTGCCCGGTGGGTAAGGGGGTTACAGAGACAGAGCCCAGTGGGTAAGGGGGTTACAGAGACACCATCCGGTGGTTAAGGAGGATACAGAGACACTGCCCGTTGGGTAAGGGGGTTACAGAGACAATGCCCGGTGGGTAAGGGGGTTATAGAGACAGAGCCCAGTGGGTAAGGGGGTTACAGAGACAGTGCCCAGTGGGTAAGGAGGTTACAGAGACACTGCCCGGTGGGTAAGGGGGTTACAGAGACAGTGCCCGGTGGGTAAGGGGGTTACAGAGACACTGCCCAGTGGGTAAGAGGTTACAGAGACAGAGCCAAGTTGGTAAGGGGGTTACAGAGACAGTGCCCAGTGGGTAACGGGGTTACTGAGACAGTGCCCAGTGCGTAAGGGGGTTTCAGAGAAAGGGCCCAGTGGGTAAGTGGTTACAGAGACAGAGCCCGGTGGGTAAGGGGGTTACAGAGACAGAGCCCGATGGGTACGGGAGTTACAGAGACACTGCCCAGTGGGAAAGAGGTTTACAGAGACAGAGCCCAGTGGGTAAGGGGGTAACAGAGACAGAGCCCAGTGGGTAAGGGGGTTACAGAGACATTGCCCGGTTGGTAAGGGGGTTACAGAGACAGAGCCCAGTGGGTAAGGGGGTTACATAGACAGAGCCCAGTGAGTAAGGGAGTTACACAGACACTGCCCGGTGGGTAAGGGGGTTACAGAGACACTGCCCGGTGGGTAAGGGGGTTACAGAGACACTGCCCGTTCGGTAAGGGGGTTACAGAGTCAGTGCCCGGTGGGTAAGGGGGTTACAGAGACACTGCCCAGTGTGTAAGGGGGTTAAAGAGACAGGGCCCAGTGGGTAAGGAGTTTACAGAGACAGTGCCCAGTGTGTAAGGGGGTTACAAAGACACTGCCCAGTGGTAAGGGGGTTACAGAGAAACTGCCCAGTGGGTAAGAGGTTACAGAGACAGAGCCCAGTTGGTAAGGGGGTTACAGAGACAGTGCCCAGTGGGTAAGGGGTTTACAGAGACAGTGCCCGGTGGGTAAGGGGGTTACAGAGACACTGCCCAGTAGGTAAGGGGGTTACAGAGACTGAGCTCAGTGGGTAAGGGGTTTACACAGACAGTGCCCAGTGGGTAAGGGCGTTACAGAGACACTGCCCCGTGGGTAAGGGGGTTACAGAGACACTACCCAGTGGGTAAGAGGTTACAGAGACAGAGCCCAGTTGGTAAGGGGGTTACAGAGACAGTGCCCAGTGGGTAAGGGGTTTACAGAGACAGTGCCCGGTGGGTAAGGGGGTTACAGAGACACTGCCCAGTAGGTAAGGGGGCTACAGAGACAGAGCTCAGTGGGTAAGGGGTTTACAGAGACAGTGCCCAGTGGGTAAGGGGGGTTACAGAGACACTGCCCAGTGGGTAAGGGGGTTATAGAGACAGAGCCCAGTGGGTAAGGGGGTTACAGAGACAGAGCCCAGTAGGTAAGGGGGTTACAGAGACAGTGCCCGGTGTGTAAGTGGGTTACAGAGACACTGCCCGGTGGGTAAGGGAGTTACAGAGACACTGCCGGGTGGGTAAGGGGGTTACATAGACAGTGGCCAGTGGGTAAGGGAGTTACAGAGACACTGCCGGGTGGGTAAGGGGGTTACATAGACAGTGCCCAGTGGGTAAGGGGGTTACAGAGACCGTGCCCAGTGGGTAAGGGGGTTACAGAGACACTGCTCAGTGGGTAAGGGGGTGACAGAGACAATGTCGGTGGGTAAAGGGGTTACAGAGACAGTGCCCAGTGGGTAAGGGGATTACAGAGACACTGCCTGGTGGTTAAGGGGGTTACAGAGACAGTGCCAGTGGGTAAGGGGGTTACAGAGACAGTGCCCTGTGGGTAAGGGGGTTACAGAGACACTGCCCGGTGGTTAAGGGGGTTACAGAGACAGTGCCCAGTGGGTAAGGGGGTTACAGAGACAGTGCCCAGTGGGTAAGGGGGTTACAGAGACGGTGCCCAGTGGGCAAGGGGGTTACAGAGACACTGCCCGGTGGGTAAGGGGGTTACAGAGACAGAGCCCAGTGGGTAAGGGGGTTACAGAGACAGTGCCCAGTGGGTAAGGAGGTTACAGAGACACTGCCCGGTGGGTAAGGGGGTTACAGAGACAGAGCCCCGTGGGTAAGGGGGTGACAGACACAGTGCCCAGTTGGTAAGGGGGTTACAGAGACACTGCCCAGTGGGTAAGGGGGTTACAGAGACACTGCCCGGTGGGGAAGAGGGTTACAGAGACGCTGCCCCATGGGTAAGGGGTTTACAGAGACAGTGCCCGGTGAGTAAGGGGGTTACAAAAAGACTGCCCAGTGGTTAAGGGAGTTACAGAGACACTGCCCAGTGGGTAAGGGGGTTACAGAGACACTGACCAGTGGGTAAGAAGTTACAGAGACAGAGCCCAGTTGGTAAGGGGGTTACAGAGACATTGCCCGGTGGGTAAGGGTGTTACAGAGACAGAGCCCGGTGGGTAAGGGGGTTACAGAGACATTGCCCGGTGGGTAAGGGGGTTACAGAGACAGAGCCCGATGGGTAAGGGGGTTACATAGACAGTGCCCAGTGGGTAAGGGGGTTACAGAGACCGTGCCCAGTGGGTAAGGGGGTTACAGAGACACTGCTCAGTGGGTAAGGGGGTTATAGAGACAGAGCCCAGTGGGTAAAGGGGTTACACAGACAGTGCCCAGTGGGTAAGGGGGTTACAGAGACACTGCCTGGTGGTTAAGGGGGTTACAGAGACAGTGCCAGTGGGTAAGGGGGTTACAGAGACAGTGCCCTGTGGGTAAGGGGGTTACAGAGACACTGCCCGGTGGTTAAGGGGGTTACAGAGACAGTGCCCAGTGGGTAAGGGGGTTACAGAGACAGTGCCCAGTGGGTAAGGGGGTTACAGAGACAGTGCCCAGTGGGCAAGGGGGTTACAGAGACACTGCCCGGTGGGTAAGGGGGTTACAGAGACAGAGCCCAGTGGGTAAGGGGGTTACAGAGACAGTGCCCAGTGGGTAAGGAGGTTACAGAGACACTGCCCCGTGGGTAAGGGGGTTACAGAGACAGAGCCCAGTGGGTAAGGGGGTTACAGAGACAGTGCCCAGTGGGTAAGGACGTTACAGAGACAATGCCCGGTGGGCAAGGGTGTTACAGAGACAGAGCCCAGTGGGTAAGGGGGTTGCGGAGACAGAGCCCCGTGGGTAGGGGGTGACAGACACAGTGCCCAGTTGGTAAGGGAGTTACAGAGACACTGCCTAGTGGGTAAGGGGGTTACAGAGACACTGCCAGGTGGGTAAGGGGGTTACAGAGACACAGCCCGGTGGGTAAGGGGGTTACAGAGGCACTGCCCAGTGTTTGAGGGGTTACAGGGACAGAGCCCAGTGGGTAAGGGGGTTACAGAGACAGTGCCCGGTGGGTAAGGGGATTACAGAGAAACTGCCCGGTGGGTAAGGGAGTTATAGAGACACTGCCCAGTGGGTAAGGGGGTTACAGAGACACTGCCCAGTGGGTAAGGGGGTTTCAGAGACAGTACGCAGTGGGTAAGGGTGTTACAGAGACGCTGCACGGTGGGTAAGGGAGTTACAGAGACACTGCCCGGTCGGTAAGGGGGTTACAGAGACAGTGCCCAGTGGGAAAGGGGGATACAGAGACACTGCCCGGTGGGTAAGGGGGTTACAGAGACAGTGCCCAGTGGGTAAGGGGGTTACAGAGACACTGCCCGGTGGGTAAGGAGGTTACAGAGAGACTGCCCGGTGTGTAAGGGGGTTACAGAGACAGAGCACAGTGGGTAAGAGGGTTACAGAGACAGAGCCCGGTGGGCAAGGGGGTTACAGTGACACTGCCCGGTGGGTAAGGGGGTTACAGTGACAGAGCCCAGTGGGTAAGGGGGTGACAGAGACACTGCCCAGTGGGTAAGGGGTTTTCAGAGACCAAGCCCAGTGGGTACGGGGGTTACACAGACACTGCCCGGTGGGTAAGGGGTTACAGAGACACTGCCCGGTGGGTAAGGGGGTGACAGAGACAGTGCCCAGTGGGTAAGGGGGTTACAGAGACACTGCCCGGTGGGTAAGGGAGTGACAGAGACAGAGCACAGAGGGTAAGGGGGTTACAGAGACAGTGCCCGGTGGGTAAGGGGGTTACAGAGACACTGCCCAGAGAGCAAGAGGTTACAGAGACAGAGCCCAGTGGGTAAGGGGGTTACAGAGACAGAGCCCAGTGGGTAAGGGGGTTACAGAGACACTGCCTTGTGGGTAAGGCGTTTACTGAGACAGTGCCTTGTGGGTAAGGGGGTTACAGAGTCACTGCCCAGTGGGTAAGGGGGTTACAGAGACATTGCCCAGTGGGTAGGAGGTTACAGATAGAGTGCCCAGTGGATAAGGGGGTTTCAGAGACAGTGCCCAGTGGGTAATGGGGTTACAGAGACAGTGCCAAGTGGGTAAAGGGTTTACTGAGACAGTGCCTGGTGGGTAAGGGGGTTACAGAGTCACTGCCCAGTGGGTAAGGGGGTTACAGAGACAGTTCCCAGTGGGTAAGGGGGTTACAGAGACTGTGCCCATTGGGAAAGGGGGATACAGAGACACTGCCCGGTGGGTAAGGGGGTTACAGAGAAAGAGCTCAGTGGGTAAGGAGGTTACAGAGACAGAGCCCAGTGGGTAAGGGGGTTACAGAGACAGAGCCCAGTGGGTAAGGGGTTTACAGAGACAGTGCCCGGTGTGTACGTGGGTTACAGAGACACTGCCCGGTGGGTAAGGGGGTTACAGAGACACTGCCCAGTGGGTAAAGGGGTTTCAGAGACAGTGCCCAGTGGGTAAGGGGGTTACAGAGACACTGCCTGGTGGGTAAGGAGGTTACAGAAACACTGCCCGGTGGGTAAGGGGGTTACAGAGACAGAGCCCGGTGGTTAAGGGGGTTACAGAGACACTGCCCAGTGGGTAAGAGGTTTACAGAGACAGGGCCCAGTGGGTAAGGGGGTTACAGAGACAGAGCCCAGTGGGTAAGGGGGCTACAGAGACACTGCCCGGTGGGTAAGTGGGTTACAGACACAGAGCCCAGTGGGTAAGGGGGTTACAGAGACAGAGCCCAGTGAGTAAGGGGGTTACAGAGACACTGCCCAGTGGGTAAGGGTGTTACAGAGACACTGCCCGGGAGGTAAGGGGGTTGCAGAGTCAGTGCCCGGTGGGTAAGGGGGATACAGAGACACTGCCCGTTGAGTAAGGGGGTTACAGAAACAGAGCCCAGTGGGTAAGGGGGTTACAGAGACACTGCCCTGTGGGTAAGGGGGACACAGAGACACTGCCCGGTGGGTAAGGGGGTTACAGAGACAAAGCAAACTGGGTAAGGGGGTTACAGAGACACTGCCCGGTGTGTAAGGGAGTTACAGAGTCAATGCCCGGTGGGTAAGAGGGTTACAGAGACAGTGCCCAGTGGGTAAGGTGGTTACAGAGACACTGCCCGGTGGGTAATGGGGTTACAGAGACAGAGCCCAGTGGGTAAGGGGGTGACAGAGACAGTGCCCTGTGGGTAAGGGGGTTACAGAGACAGAGCCCAGTGGGTAAGGGGGTTACAGAGAAACTTCCCAGTGGGTAAGGGGGTTACAGAGACAGAGCCCAGTGGGTAAGGGGGTTACAGAGACAGTGCCCGGTGGGTAAGGGGGTTACAGAGACACTGCCCAGTGGGTAAGAGGTTACAGAGACAGAGCCCAGTTGGTAAGGGGGTTACAGAGACAGTGCCCAGTGGATAAGGTGTTTACAGTGACAGTGCCCGGTGGGTAAGGGGGTTACAGAGTCAGGGCCCAGTGGGTAAGGGGTTTACAGAGACAGAGCCCAGTGTGTAAGAGGGTTACAGAGACACTGCCTAGTGGGTAAGGGGGTTACAGAGACACTGCCCAGTGGTAAGGGGGTTACAGAGAAACTGCCCAGTGGGTAAGGGGGTTACAGAGACACTGCCCAGTTTGTAAGGGGGTTACAGAGACACTGACCAGTGGGTAAGAGGTTACAGAGACAGAGCCCAGTGGGTAAGGGGGTTACAGAGAAACTGCACGGTGGGTAAGGGGGTTACAGAGACACTGCCCGGTGTGTAAGTGGGTTACAGATACAATGCCCGATGGGTAAGGGGGTTACAGAGACAGAGCCCAGTGGGTAAGGGGGTTACAGAGACTGTGCCCAGTGGGTATGGAGGTTACAGAGACAGAGCCCAGTGGGGAAGGGAGTGACAGAGACAGTGCCCGGTGGGTAAGGGGGTTACAGAGACAGTGCCCGGTGGGTAAGGGGGTTACAGAGACACTGCCCAGTGGGTAAGGGGGATACAGAGACACTGCCAGGTTGGTAAGGGGGTTACAGAGACAGTGCCCAGTGGGTAAGGGGTTTACAGAGACAGTGCCCGGTGGGTAAGGGGGTTACAGATACACTGCCCGGTTGGTAAGGGGGTTACAGACACAGTGCCCAGAGGGTAAGGGGGTTACAGAGACAGTGCCCGGTGGGTAAGGGGGTTACAGAGACACTGCCCAGTGGGTAAGAGGTTACAGAGACAGAGCCCAGTTGGTAAGGGGGTTACAGAGACAGCGCCCAGTGGGTAAGGCGTTTACAGTGACAGTGCCCGGTGGGTAAGGGTGTTACAGATACACTGCCCCGTGGGTAAGAGGCTACAGAGAGAGAGCCCAGTGGGTAAGGGGGTTACAGAGACAGTGCCCAGTGGGTAAGGGGGTTACAGAGACACTGCCCAGTGGGTAAGAGGTTACAGAGACAGAGCCCAGTTGGTAAGGGGCTTACAGAGACAGTGCCCAGTGGGTAAGGTGTTTACAGAGACAGTGCCCGGTGGGTAAGGGGGTTACAGAGACACTGCCCAGTAGGTAAGGGGGTTACAGAGACAGAGCTCAGTGGTAAGGGGTTTACAGAGACAGTGCCCAGTGGGTAAGGGGGGTTACAGAGACACTGCCCAGTGGGTAATGGGGTTACAGAGACAGAGCCCAGTGGGTAAGGGGGTGACAGAGACAGTGCCCGGTGGGTAAGGGGGTTACAGAGACAGAGCCCAGTGGGTAAGGGGGTTACAGAGACACCATCCGGTGGTTAAGGAGGATACAGAGACACTGCCCGTTGGGTAAGGGGGTTACAGAGACAGTGCCCAGTGGGTAAGGGGTTTACAGAGACAGTGCCCGGTGGGTAAGGGGGTTACAGATACACTGCCCGGTTGGTAAGGGGGTTACAGACACAGTGCCCAGAGGGTAAGGGGGTTACAGAGACAGTGCCCGGTGGGTAAGGGGGTTACAGAGACACTGCCCAGTGGGTAAGAGGTTACAGAGACAGAGCCCAGTTGGTAAGGGGGTTACAGAGACAGCGCCCAGTGGGTAAGGGGTTTACAGTGACAGTGCCCGGAGGGTAAGGGTGTTACAGATACACTGCCCCGTGGGTAAGAGGCTACAGAGAGAGAGCCCAGTGGGTAAGGGGGTTACAGAGACAGTGCCCAGTGGGTAAGGGGGTTACAGAGACACTGCCCAGTGGGTAAGAGGTTACAGAGACAGAGCCCAGTTGGTAAGGGGCTTACAGAGACAGTGCCCAGTGGGTAAGGTGTTTACAGAGACAGTGCCCGGTGGGTAAGGGGGTTACAGAGACACTGCCCAGTAGGTAAGGGGGTTACAGAGACAGAGCTCAGTGGTAAGGGGTTTACAGAGACAGTGCCCAGTGGGTAAGGGGGGTTACAGAGACACTGCCCAGTGGGTAATGGGGTTACAGAGACAGAGCCCAGTGGGTAAGGGGGTGACAGAGACAGTGCCCGGTGGGTAAGGGGGTTACAGAGACAGAGCCCAGTGGGTAAGGGGGTTACAGAGACACCATCCGGTGGTTAAGGAGGATACAGAGACACTGCCCGTTGGGTAAGGGGGTTACAGAGACAATGCCCGGTGGGTAAGGGGGTTATAGAGACAGAGCCCAGTGGGTAAGGGGGTTACAGAGACAGTGCCCAGTGGGTAAGGAGGTTACAGAGACACTGCCCGGTGGGTAAGGGGGTTACAGAGACAGTGCCCGGTGGGTAAGGGGGTTACAGAGACACTGCCCAGTGGGTAAGAGGTTACAGAGACAGAGCCAAGTTGGTAAGGGGGTTACAGAGACAGTGCCCAGTGGGTAACGGGGTTACTGAGACAGTGCCCAGTGCGTAAGGGGGGTTACAGAGACACTGCCCAGTGGGTAATGGGGTTACAGAGACAGAGCCCAGTGGGTAAGGGGGTGACAGAGACAGTGCCCGGTGGGTAAGGGGGTTACAGAGACAGAGCCCAGTGGGTAAGGGGGTTACAGAGACACCATCCGGTGGTTAAGGAGGATACAGAGACACTGCCCGTTGGGTAAGGGGGTTACAGAGACAATGCCCGGTGGGTAAGGGGGTTATAGAGACAGAGCCCAGTGGGTAAGGGGGTTACAGAGACAGTGCCCAGTGGGTAAGGAGGTTACAGAGACACTGCCCGGTGGGTAAGGGGGTTACAGAGACAGTGCCCGGTGGGTAAGGGGGTTACAGAGACACTGCCCAGTGGGTAAGAGGTTACAGAGACAGAGCCAAGTTGGTAAGGGGGTTACAGAGACAGTGCCCAGTGGGTAACGGGGTTACTGAGACAGTGCCCAGTGCGTAAGGGGGTTTCAGAGAAAGGGCCCAGTGGGTAAGTGGTTACAGAGACAGAGCCCGGTGGGTAAGGGGGTTACAGAGACAGAGCCCGGTGGGTAAGGGGGTTACAGAGACATTGCCCGGTGGGTAAGGGGGTTACAGAGACAGAGCCCGATGGGTACGGGAGTTACAGAGACACTGCCCAGTGGGAAAGAGGTTTACAGAGACAGAGCCCAGTGGGTAAGGGGGTAACAGAGACAGAGCCCAGTGGGTAAGGGGGTTACAGAGACATTGCCCGGTTGGTAAGGGGGTTACAGAGACAGAGCCCAGTGGGTAAGGGGGTTACATAGACAGAGCCCAGTGAGTAAGGGAGTTACACAGACACTGCCCGGTGGGTAAGGGGGTTACAGAGACACTGCCCGGTGGGTAAGGGGGTTACAGAGACACTGCCCGTTCGGTAAGGGGGTTACAGAGTCAGTGCCCGGTGGGTAAGGGGGTTACAGAGACACTGCCCAGTGTGTAAGGGGGTTAAAGAGACAGGGCCCAGTGGGTAAGGAGTTTACAGAGACAGTGCCCAGTGTGTAAGGGGGTTACAAAGACACTGCCCAGTGGTAAGGGGGTTACAGAGAAACTGCCCAGTGGGTAAGAGGTTACAGAGACAGAGCCCAGTTGGTAAGGGGGTTACAGAGACAGTGCCCAGTGGGTAAGGGGTTTACAGAGACAGTGCCCGGTGGGTAAGGGGGTTACAGAGACACTGCCCAGTAGGTAAGGGGGTTACAGAGACTGAGCTCAGTGGGTAAGGGGTTTACACAGACAGTGCCCAGTGGGTAAGGGCGTTACAGAGACACTGCCCCGTGGGTAAGGGGGTTACAGAGACACTACCCAGTGGGTAAGAGGTTACAGAGACAGAGCCCAGTTGGTAAGGGGGTTACAGAGACAGTGCCCAGTGGGTAAGGGGTTTACAGAGACAGTGCCCGGTGGGTAAGGGGGTTACAGAGACACTGCCCAGTAGGTAAGGGGGCTACAGAGACAGAGCTCAGTGGGTAAGGGGTTTACAGAGACAGTGCCCAGTGGGTAAGGGGGGTTACAGAGACACTGCCCAGTGGGTAAGGGGGTTATAGAGACAGAGCCCAGTGGGTAAGGGGGTTACAGAGACAGAGCCCAGTAGGTAAGGGGGTTACAGAGACAGTGCCCGGTGTGTAAGTGGGTTACAGAGACACTGCCCGGTGGGTAAGGGAGTTACAGAGACACTGCCGGGTGGGTAAGGGGGTTACATAGACAGTGGCCAGTGGGTAAGGGAGTTACAGAGACACTGCCGGGTGGGTAAGGGGGTTACATAGACAGTGCCCAGTGGGTAAGGGGGTTACAGAGACCGTGCCCAGTGGGTAAGGGGGTTACAGAGACACTGCTCAGTGGGTAAGGGGGTGACAGAGACAATGTCGGTGGGTAAAGGGGTTACAGAGACAGTGCCCAGTGGGTAAGGGGATTACAGAGACACTGCCTGGTGGTTAAGGGGGTTACAGAGACAGTGCCAGTGGGTAAGGGGGTTACAGAGACAGTGCCCTGTGGGTAAGGGGGTTACAGAGACACTGCCCGGTGGTTAAGGGGGTTACAGAGACAGTGCCCAGTGGGTAAGGGGGTTACAGAGACAGTGCCCAGTGGGTAAGGGGGTTACAGAGACAGTGCCCAGTGGGCAAGGGGGTTACAGAGACACTGCCCGGTGGGTAAGGGGGTTACAGAGACAGAGCCCAGTGGGTAAGGGGGTTACAGAGACAGTGCCCAGTGGGTAAGGAGGTTACAGAGACACTGCCCGGTGGGTAAGGGGGTTACAGAGACAGAGCCCCGTGGGTAAGGGGGTGACAGACACAGTGCCCAGTTGGTAAGGGGGTTACAGAGACACTGCCCAGTGGGTAAGGGGGTTACAGAGACACTGCCCGGTGGGGAAGAGGGTTACAGAGACGCTGCCCCATGGGTAAGGGGTTTACAGAGACAGTGCCCGGTGAGTAAGGGGGTTACAAAAAGACTGCCCAGTGGTTAAGGGAGTTACAGAGACACTGCCCAGTGGGTAAGGGGGTTACAGAGACACTGACCAGTGGGTAAGAAGTTACAGAGACAGAGCCCAGTTGGTAAGGGGGTTACAGAGACATTGCCCGGTGGGTAAGGGTGTTACAGAGACAGAGCCCGGTGGGTAAGGGGGTTACAGAGACATTGCCCGGTGGGTAAGGGGGTTACAGAGACAGAGCCCGATGGGTAAGGGGGTTACATAGACAGTGGCCAGTGGGTAAGGGGGTTACAGAGACCGTGCCCAGTGGGTAAGGGGGTTACAGAGACACTGCTCAGTGGGTAAGGGGGTTATAGAGACAGAGCCCAGTGGGTAAAGGGGTTACACAGACAGTGCCCAGTGGGTAAGGGGGTTACAGAGACACTGCCTGGTGGTTAAGGGGGTTACAGAGACAGTGCCAGTGGGTAAGGGGGTTACAGAGACAGTGCCCTGTGGGTAAGGGGGTTACAGAGACACTGCCCGGTGGTTAAGGGGGTTACAGAGACAGTGCCCAGTGGGTAAGGGGGTTACAGAGACAGTGCCCAGTGGGTAAGGGGGTTACAGAGACAGTGCCCAGTGGGCAAGGGGGTTACAGAGACACTGCCCGGTGGGTAAGGGGGTTACAGAGACAGAGCCCAGTGGGTAAGGGGGTTACAGAGACAGTGCCCAGTGGGTAAGGAGGTTACAGAGACACTGCCCGGTGGGTAAGGGGGTTACAGAGACAGAGCCCCGTGGGTAAGGGGGTGACAGACACAGTGCCCAGTTGGTAAGGGGGTTACAGAGACACTGCCCAGTGGGTAAGGGGGTTACAGAGACACTGCCCGGTGGGTAAGAGGGTTACAGAGACGCTGCCCCATGGGTTAGGGGGTTACAGAGACAGTGCCCGGTGAGTAAGGGGGTTACAAAAAGACTGCCCAGTGGTTAAGGGAGTTACAGAGACACTGCCCGGTTGGTAAGGTGGTTACAGACACAGTGCCCAGAGGGTAAGGGGGTTACAGAGACAGTGCCCGGTGGGTAAGGGTGTTACAGGGACACTGCCCAGTGGGTAAGAGGTTACAAAGACAGAGCCCAGTTGGTAAGGGGGTTACAGAGACAGTGCCCAGTAGATAAGGGGTTTACAGAGACAGAGCCCAGTGGGTAAGGGGGTTACAGAGACAGAGCCCAGTGGGTAAGGGCGTTACAGAGACAGTGCCCAGTGGGTCAGGGGGTTACAGAGACACTGTCCGGTGGGTAAGGGGGTTACAGTGACATTGCCCGGTGGGTAAGGGGGATACAGAGACACTGCCCAGTGGGTAAGAGGGTTACAGAGACACTGCCCAGTGGGTAAGGGGGTTTCAGAGACAGAGCCCAGTGGGTAAAGGGGTTACAGAGAGAGTGCCCAGTGGGTAAGGGGGTTTCAGAGACAGGGCCCAGTGGGTAAGGGGGTTACAGAGACAGAGCCCAGTGGGTCAGGGGGTTACAGAGACAGAGCCCGGTGGGTAAGGGGGTTACAGAGACACTGCCCAGTGGGTAAGAGGTTTACAGAGACAGAGCCCAGTGGGTAAGGGGGTTACAGAGACAGAGCCCAGTGGGTAAGGGGTTTCCAGAGACATTGCCCAGTGGGTAAGGGGGTTACAGAGACAGAGCCCAGTGGGTAAGGGGGTTACAGAGACAGAGCCCAGTGAGTAAGGGGGTTACACAGACTCTGCCCGTTGGGTAAGGGGGTTACAGAGACAGTGCCCAGTGGGAAAGGGGGTTACAGAGACAGTGCCCGGTGGGTAAGCGGGTTACAGAGACACTGCCCAGTGGGTAAGGGGGTTACAGAGTCAGGGCCCAGTGGGTAAGGGGTTTACAGAGACAGAGCCCAGTGGGTAAGGGGGTTACAGAGACACTGCCCAGTGGTAAGGGGGTTACAGAGACACTGCCCAGTGGGTAAGGGGGTTACAGAGACAGAGCCCAGTTGGTAAGGGGGTTACAGAGACACCATCCGGTGGTTAAGGGGGTTACAGAGAAACTGCCCGGTGGGTAAGGGGTTTACAGAGACACTGCCCGGTGGTTAAGGGGGTTACAGAGACAGAGCCCAGTGGGTAAGGGGGTTACACAGACAGTGCCCAGTGGGTAAGGAGGTTACAGAGACAGAGCCCAGTGGGGAAGGGAGTGACAGAGACAGTGCCCGGTGGGTAAGGGGGTTACAGAGACAGTGCCCGGTGGGTAAGGGGGTTACAGAGACACTGCCCAGTGGGTAAGGGGGTTACAGAGACACTGCCCGGTTGGTAAGGGGGTTACAGAGACAGTGCCCAGTGGGTAAGGGGTTTACAGAGACAGTGCCCGGTGGGTAAGGGGGTTACAGATACACTGCCCGGTTGGTAAGGGGGTTACAGACACAGTGCCCAGAGGGTAAGGGGGTTACAGAGACAGTGCCCGGTGGGTAAGGGGGTTACAGAGACACTGCCCAGTGGGTAAGAGGTTACAGAGACAGAGCCCAGTTGGTAAGGGGGTTACAGAGACAGTGCCCAGTGGGTAAGGGGTTTACAGTGACAGAGCCCAGTTGGTAAGGGGGTTTCAGAGAAACTGCCCAGTGGGTAAGGGGTTTACAGTGACAGTGCCCGGTGGGTAAGGGGGTTACAGATACACTGCCCTGTGGGTAAGAGGCTACAGAGAGAGAGCCCAGTGGGTAAGGGGGTTACAGAGACAGTGCCCAGTGGGTAAGGGAGTTACAGAGACACTGCCCAGTGGGAAAGAGGTTAAAGAGACAGAGCCCAGTTGGAAAGGGGCTTACAGAGACAGTGCCCAGTGGGTAAGGGGGTTACAGAGACACTGCCCAGTAGATAAGGGGGTTACAGAGACAGTGCCCAGTGGGTAAGGGGGTTACAGAGACAGTGCCCACTGGGTAAGGGGTTTACAGAGACAGAGCCCAGTGGGAAAGGGGGATACAGAGACACTGCCCGGTGGGTAAGGGGGTTACAGAGACAGTGCCCAGTGGGTATGGGGCTTACAGAGACAGTGCCCGGTGGGTAAGGGGGTTACAGAGACACTGCCCAGTAGGTAAGGGGGTTACAGAGACAGAGCTCAGTGGTAAGGGGTTTACAGAGACAGTGCCCAGTGGGTAAGGGGGGTTACAGAGACACTGCCCAGTGGGTAAGGGGGTTACAGAGACAGAGCCCAGTGGGTAAGGGGGTGACAGAGACAGTGCCCGGTGGGTAAGGGGGTTACAGAGACAGAGCCCAGTGGGTAAGGGGGTTACAGAGACACCATCCGGTGGTTAAGGGGGATACAGAGACACTGCCCGGTGGGTAAAGGGGTTACAGAGACAATGCCCGGTGGGTAAGGGGGTTACAGAGACAGAGCCCAGTGGGTAAGGGGGTTACACAGACACTGCCCAGTGGGTAAGGAGGTTACAGAGACACTGCCCGGTGGGTAAGGGGGTTACAGAGACAGTGCCCGGTGGGTAAGGGGGTTACAGAGACACTGCCCAGTGGGTAAGAGATAACAGAGACAGAGCCCAGTTGGTAAGGGGGTTACAGAGACAGTGCCCAGTGGGTAAGGTGTTTACAGTGACAGTGCGCGGTGGGTAAGGGGGTTACAGATACACTGGACCGTGGGTATGAGGCTACACAGACAGAGCCCAGTGGGTAAGGGGGTTACAGAGACAGAGCCCAGTGGGTTAGGGGGTTACAGAGACAGAGCCCAGTGGGTAAGGGGGTTACAGATGCAGAGCCCAGTGGGTAAGGGGGTTACAGAGACAGTGCCCGGTGTGTAAGTGGGTTACAGAGACACTGCCCGGTGTGTAAGGGGGTTACAGAGACACTGCCCGGTGGGTAAGGGGGTGACAGAGACACTGCCCAGTGGGTAAGGGGGTTACAGAGACAGTGCCCAGTGGGTAAGGGGGTTTCAGAGACAGTGCCCGGTGGGTCAGAGGTTACACAGACAGTGCCCAGTGGGTAAGGCATTTACAGAGACACTGTACGGTGGGTAAGGGGGATACAGAGACACTGCCCAGTGGGTAAGACGGTTACCGAGACACTGCCCAGTGGGTAAGGGGGTTACAGAGAGAGTGCCCAGTGGGTAAGCGCGTTTCAGAGACAGTGCCCGGCGGGTCAGAGGTTACAGAGACAGAGCCCAGTGGGTAAGGCATTTACAGAGACAGTGCCCGGTGAGTAACGGGGTTACAGAGACACTGCCCGGTGGGTAAGGGGGTTACAGAGACACTGCCCGGTGGGTAAGGGGGTTACAGAGACATTGCCCGGTGGGTAAGGGGGATACAGAGACACTGCCCAGTGGGTAAGAGGGTTACAGCGACACTGCCCAGTTGGTAAGGGGGTTTCAGAGACAGAGCCCAGTTGGTCAGGGGGTTACAGAGAGAGTGCCCAGTGGGTAAGGGGGTTACAGAGACAGTGCCCAGTGGGTAAGGAGGTTACAGAGACACTGCCCGGTGGGTAAGGGGGTTACAGAGACAGAGCCCCGTGGGTAAGGGGGTGACAGACACAGTGCCCAGTTGGTAAGGGGGTTACAGAGACACTGCCCAGTGGGTAAGGGGGTTACAGAGACACTGCCCGGTGGGTAAAAGGGTTACAGAGACGCTGCCCCATGGGTAAGGGGGTTACAGAGACAGTGCCCGGTGAGTAAGGGGGTTACAAAAAGACTGCCCAGTGGTTAAGGGAGTTACAGAGACACTGCCCGGTTGGTAAGGTGGTTACAGACACAGTGCCCAGAGGGTAAGGGGGTTACAGAGACAGTGCCCGGTGGGTAAGGGTGTTACAGGGACACTGCCCAGTGGGTAAGAGGTTACAAAGACAGAGCCCAGTTGGTAAGGGGGTTACAGAGACAGTGCCCAGTAGATAAGGGGTATACAGAGACAGAGCCCAGTGGGTAAGGGGGTTACAGAGACAGAGCCCAGTGGGTAAGGGCGTTACAGAGACAGTGCCCAGTGGGTCAGGGGGTTACAGAGACACTGTCCGGTGGGTAAGGGGGTTACAGTGACATTGCCCGGTGGGTAAGGGGGATACAGAGACACTGCCCAGTGGGTAAGAGGGTTACAGAGACACTGCCCAGTGGGTAAGGGGGTTTCAGAGACAGAGCCCAGTGGGTAAAGGGGTTACAGAGAGAGTGCCCAGTGGGTAAGGGGGTTTCAGAGACAGGGCCCAGTGGGTAAGGGGGTTACAGAGACAGAGCCCAGTGGGTCAGGGGGTTACAGAGACAGAGCCCGGTGGGTAAGGGGGTTACAGAGACACTGCCCAGTGGGTAAGAGGTTTACAGAGACAGAGCCCAGTGGGTAAGGGGGTTACAGAGACAGAGCCCAGTGGGTAAGGGGTTTCCAGAGACATTGCCCAGTGGGTAAGGGGGTTACAGAGACAGAGCCCAGTGGGTAAGGGGGTTACAGAGACAGAGCCCAGTGAGTAAGGGGGTTACACAGACTCTGCCCGTTGGGTAAGGGGGTTACAGAGACAGTGCCCAGTGGGAAAGGGGGTTACAGAGACAGTGCCCGGTGGGTAAGGGGGTTACAGAGACACTGCCCAGTAGGTAAGGGGGTTACAGAGACAGAGCTCAGTGGTAAGGGGTTTACAGAGACAGTGCCCAGTGGGTAAGGGGGGTTACAGAGACAGTGCCCGGTGGGTAAGGGGGTTACAGAGACACTGCCCAGTAGGTAAGGGGGTTACAGAGACAGAGCTCAGTAGTAAGGGGGTTACAGAGACACCATCCGGTGGTTAAGGGGGTTACAGAGAAACTGCCCGGTGGGTAAGGGGTTTACAGAGACACTGCCCGGTGGTTAAGGGGGTTACAGAGACAGAGCCCAGTGGGTAAGGGGGTTACACAGACAGTGCCCAGTGGGTAAGGAGGTTACAGAGACAGAGCCCAGTGGGGAAGGGAGTGACAGAGACAGTGCCCGGTGGGTAAGGGGGTTACAGAGACAGTGCCCGGTGGGTAAGGGGGTTACAGAGACACTGCCCAGTGGGTAAGGGGGTTACAGAGACACTGCCCGGTTGGTAAGGGGGTTACAGAGACAGTGCCCAGTGGGTAAGGGGTTTACAGAGACAGTGCCCGGTGGGTAAGGGGGTTACAGATACACTGCCCGGTTGGTAAGGGGGTTACAGACACAGTGCCCAGAGGGTAAGGGGGTTACAGAGACAGTGCCCGGTGGGTAAGGGGGTTACAGAGACACTGCCCAGTGGGTAAGAGGTTACAGAGACAGAGCCCAGTTGGTAAGGGGGTTACAGAGACAGTGCCCAGTGGGTAAGGGGTTTACAGTGACAGAGCCCAGTTGGTAAGGGGGTTTCAGAGAAACTGCCCAGTGGGTAAGGGGTTTACAGTGACAGTGCCCGGTGGGTAAGGGGGTTACAGATACACTGCCCTGTGGGTAAGAGGCTACAGAGAGAGAGCCCAGTGGGTAAGGGGGTTACAGAGACAGTGCCCAGTGGGTAAGAGGTTAAAGAGACACTGCCCAGTGGGAAAGAGGTTAAAGAGACAGAGCCCAGTTGGAAAGGGGCTTACAGAGACAGTGCCCAGTGGGTAAGGGGGTTACAGAGACACTGCCCAGTAGATAAGGGGGTTACAGAGACAGTGCCCAGTGGGTAAGGGGGTTACAGAGACAGTGCCCACTGGGTAAGGGGTTTACAGAGACAGAGCCCAGTGGGAAAGGGGGATACAGAGACACTGCCCGGTGGGTAAGGGGGTTACAGAGACAGTGCCCAGTGGGTAAGGGGGTTACAGAGACACTGCCCAGTAGGTAAGGGGGTTACAGAGACAGAGCTCAGTGGTAAGGGGTTTACAGAGACAGTGCCCAGTGGGTAAGGGGGGTTACAGAGACACTGCCCAGTGGGTAAGGGGGTTACAGAGACAGAGCCCAGTGGGTAAGGGGGTGACAGAGACAGTGCCCGGTGGGTAAGGGGGTTACAGAGACAGAGCCCAGTGGGTAAGGGGGTTACAGAGACACCATCCGGTGGTTAAGGGGGATACAGAGACACTGCCCGGTGGGTAAAGGGGTTACAGAGACAATGCCCGGTGGGTAAGGGGGTTACAGAGACAGAGCCCAGTGGGTAAGGGGGTTACACAGACACTGCCCAGTGGGTAAGGAGGTTACAGAGACACTGCCCGGTGGGTAAGGGGGTTACAGAGACAGTGCCCGGTGGGTAAGGGGGTTACAGAGACACTGCCCAGTGGGTAAGAGATAACAGAGACAGAGCCCAGTTGGTAAGGGGGTTACAGAGACAGTGCCCAGTGGGTAAGGTGTTTACAGTGACAGTGCCCGGTGGGTAAGGGGGTTACAGATACACTGGACCGTGGGTATGAGGCTACAGAGACAGAGCCCAGTGGGTAAGGGGGTTACAGAGACAGAGCTCAGTGGTCAGGGGTTTACAGAGACAGAGCCCAGTGGGTAAGGGGGTTACAGAGACAGAGCCCAGTGGGTTAGGGGGTTACAGAGACAGAGCCCAGTGGGTAAGGGGGTTACAGATGCAGAGCCCAGTGGGTAAGGGGGTTACAGAGACAGTGCCCGGTGTGTAAGTGGGTTACAGAGACACTGCCCGGTGTGTAAGGGGGTTACAGAGACACTGCCCGGTGCGTAAGGGGGTGACAGAGACACTGCCCAGTGGGTAAGGGGGTTACAGAGACAGTGCCCAGTGGGTAAGGGGGTTTCAGAGACAGTGCCCGGTGGGTCAGAGGTTACACAGACAGTGCCCAGTGGGGAAGGCATTTACAGAGACACTGTACGGTGGGTAAGGGGGATACAGAGACACTGCCCAGTGGGTAAGACGGTTACCGAGACACTGCCCAGTGGGTAAGGGGGTTACAGAGAGAGTGCCCAGTTTGTAAGGCATTTACAGAGACAGTGCCCGGTGAGTAACGGGGTTACAGAGACACTGCCCGGTGGGTAAGGGGGTTACAGAGACACTGCCCGGTGGGTAAGGGGGTTACAGAGACATTGCCCGGTGGGTAAGGGGGATACAGAGACACTGCCCAGTGGGTAAGAGGGTTACAGCGACACTGCCCAGTGGGTAAGAGGGTTACAGCGACACTGCCCAGTTGGTAAGGGGGTTTCAGAGACAGAGCCCAGTGGGTCAGGGGGTTACAGAGAGAGTGCCCAGTGGGTAAGGGGGTTTCAGAGACAGGGCCCAGTGTGTAAGGGGGTTACAGAGACAGAGCCCAGTGGGTAAGGGGGTTAGAGAGACAGTGCCCGGTGGGTAAGGGGGTTACAGAGACACTGCCCAGTGGGTAAGAGGTTTACAGAGACAGAGCCCAGTGGGTAACGGGGTTACAGAGACAGAGCCCAGTGGGTAAGGGGGTTACAGAGACATTGTCCGGTGGGTAAGGGGGTTACAGAGACAGAGCCCAGTGTGTAAGGGGGTTACAGAGACACTGCCTGGTCGGTAAGGGGGTTACAGAGACAGTGCCCGGTAGGTAAGGTGGTTACAGAGACACTGCCCAGTGGGTAAGGGTGTTACAGAGACATGGCCCAGTGGGTAAGGGGTTTACAGAGACACAGCCCAGTGGGTTCGGGGGTTACAGAGACACTGCCCAGTGGGTAGGAAGTTACAGAGAGAGTGCCCAGCGGGTAAGGGGGTTTCAGAGACAGTGCCCAGTGGGTAAGGGGGTTACAGAGACAGAGCCCAGTGGGTAAGGGGGTTACACAGACACTGCCCGGTTGTAAGGAGGTTACAGAGACACAGCCCGGTGGGTAAGGGGGTTATAGAGACAGAGCCCAGTGGGTAAGGGGGATACAGAGACACTGCCCATTGAGTAAGGGGGTTACAGAAACAGAGCCCATTGCGTAAGGGGGTTACAGAGACACTGCCCAGTGGGTAAGGGGGTTACAGAGACCGAGCCCAGTGGATAAGGGGGTTACAGAGACTGAGCCCAGTGGGTAAGGGGGTTACAGAGACAGAGCCCAGTGGGTAAGGGGGTTACAGAGACACTGCCCGGTGGGTAAGGGGGTTACACAGACAATGCCCAGTGGGCAAGGGGGTTACAGAGACAGAGCCCAGTGGGTAAGAGGGTTACAGAGACACTGCCCGGTAGGTAAGAGGGTTACAGAGTCAATGCCCGGTGGGTAAGGGGATTACAGAGACAGTGCCCAGTGGGTAAGGGGTTACAGAGACACTGCCCGGTGGGTAAGGGGGTTACAGAGACAGAGCCCAGTGGGTAAGGTGTTTACAGAGACAGTGCCAGGTGGGTAAGGGGGTTACAGAGACACTGCCCAGTAGGTAAGGGGGTTACAGAGACAGAGCTCAGTGGGTAAGGGGTTTAGAGAGACAGTGCCCAGTGTGTAAGGGGTGTTACACACACACTGCCCAGTGGGTAAGGGGGTTACAGAGACAGAGCCCAGTGAGTAAGGGGGTTACACAGACACTGCCTGGTGGTAAGGACGTTACAGAAACACTGCCCGGTGGGTAACGGGGAAACAGAGACAGAGCCCAGTGGGGAAGGGGGTGACAGAGACAGTGCCCGGTGGGTAAGGGGGTTACAGAGACAGAGACCAGTGGGGAAGGGGGTTACAGAGACTGAGCCCACTTTGTAAGGTGGTTACAGAGACACAGCCCGGTGGGTAAGGGGGTTACAGAGGCTCTGCCCAGTGGGTGAGGGGGTTACAGGGACAGAGCCAGGTGGGTAAGGGGGTTACAGAGACCGTGCCCGGTGTGTAAGTGCGTTACAGAGACACTGCCCGGTGGGTAAGGGGGTTACAGAGACACTGCCCGGTGGGTAAGGGAGTTATAGAGACACTGCCCAGTGGGTAAGGGGGTTACAGAGACACTGCCCAGTGGGTAAGGGGGTTTCAGAGACAGTACGCAGTGGGTAAGGGTGTTACAGAGACGCTGCACGGTGGGTAAGGGAGTTACAGAGACACTTCCCGGTCGGTAAGGGGGTTACAGAGACAGTGCCCGGTGGGTAAGGGGGTTACAGAGACACTGCCCAGTAGATAAGGGGGTTACAGAGACAGTGCCCAGTGGGTAAGGGGGTTACAGAGACAGTGCCCAGTGGGTAAGGGGTTTACAGAGACAGAGCCCAGTGGGAAAGGGGGATACAGAGACACTGCCCGGTGGGTAAGGGGGTTACAGAGACAGTGCCCAGTAGGTAAGGGGGTTACAGAGACACTGCCCGGTGGGTAAGGAGGTTACAGAGACACTGCCCGGTGTGTAAGGGGGTTACAGAGACAGAGCACAGTGGGTAAGAGGGTTACAGAGACAGAGCCCGGTGGGCAAGGGGGTTAACGTGACACTGCCCGGTGTGTAAGGGGGTTACAGTGACAGAGCCCAGTGGGTAAGGGGGTGACAGAGACACTGCCCAGTGGGTAAGGGGTTTACAGAGACAGAGCCCAGTGGGTACGGGGGTTACACAGACACTGCCCGGTGGGTAAGGGGTTACAGAGACACTGCCCGGTGGGTAAGGGGGTGACAGAGACAGTGCCCAGTGGGTAAGGGGGTTACAGAGACACTGCCCGGTGGGTAAGGGGGTGACAGAGACAGAGCCCAGAGGGTAAGGGGGTTACAGAGACAGTGCCCGGTGGGTAAGGGGGTTACAGAGACACTGCCCAGAGAGTAAGAGGTTACAGAGACAGAGCCCAGTGGGTAAGGGGGTTACAGAGACAGTGCCCAGTGGGTAAGGGGGTTACAGAGACACTGCCCAGTGGGTAAGGGGGTTACAGAGACACTGCCCAGTGGGTAAGAGGTTACAGAGACAGAGCCCAGTGGGTAAGGGGGTGACAGAGACACTGCCCAGTGGGTAAGGGGTTTACAGAGACAGAGCCCAGTGGGTACGGGGGTTACACAGACACTGCCCGGTGGGTAAGGGGTTACAGAGACACTGCCCGGTGGGTAAGGGGGTGACAGAGACAGTGCCCAGTGGGTAAGGGGGTTACAGAGACACTGCCCGGTGGGTAAGGGGGTGACAGAGACAGAGCCCAGAGGGTAAGGGGGTTACAGGGACAGTGCCCGGTGGGTAAGGGGGTTACAGAGACACTGCCCAGAGAGTAAGAGGTTACAGAGACAGAGCCCAGTGGGTAAGGGGGTTACAGAGACAGTGCCCAGTGGGTAAGGGGGTTACAGAGACACTGCCCAGTGGGTAAGGGGGTTACAGAGACACTGCCCAGTGGGTAAGAGGTTACTGAGACAGAGCCCAGTGGGTAAGGGGGTTACAGAGACAGTGCCTTGTGGGTAAGGCATTTACTGAGACAGTGCCTTGTGGGTAAGGGGGTTACAGAGTCACTGCCCAGTGGGTAAGGGGGTTACAGAGACATTGCCCAGTGTGTAGGAGGTTACAGATAGAGTGCCCAGTGGATAAGGGGGTTTCAGAGACAGTGCCCAGTGGGTAATGGGGTTACAGAGACAGTGCCAAGTGGGTAAGGGGTTAACTGAGACAGTGCCTGGTGGGTAAGGAGGTTACAGAGTCACTGCCCAGTGGGTAAGGGGGTTACAGAGACAGTTCCCAGTGGGTAAGGGGGTTACAGAGACTGTGCCCAGTGGGAAAGGGGGATACAGAGACACTGCCCGGTGGGTAAGGGCTTTACAGAGACACTGCCCGGTGGGTAAGGGGGTTACAGAGACAGTGCCCAGTGGGTAAGGGGGTTACAGAGAGAGTGCCCAGTGGGTAAGGGGGTTACAGAGACACTGCCCGGTGGGTAAGGGAGTTACAGAGACACTGCCCGGTGGGTAAGGGGGTTACAGAGACAGTGCCCAGTGGGTAAGGGGGTTTCAGAGACAGTGCCCGGTGGGTAAGAGGTTACAGAGACACTGCCCAGTGGGTAAGGGGGTTACAGAGACACTGCCCGGTGGGTAATGGGGTTATAGAGACAGGGCCCAGTGGGTAAGGGGGTTACAGAGACAGTGCCCAGTGGGTAAGGGGGTTACAGAGACACTGCCCAGTGGGTAAGGGGGTTACAGAGACACTGCCCGGTGGGTAATGGGGTTACAGAGACACTGCCTGGTGGGTAAGGGGTTTACAGAGACACTGCCCAGAGGGTTAGGGGTTTACAGAGACAGAGCCCGGTGGGTAAGGGGGTTACAGAGACAGAGCCCAGAGGGTAAGGGGGTTATAGAGACACTGCTCGGTGGGTAAGGGGGTTACAGAGACACTGCCCAGTGGGTAAGGGGTTTACAGAGACACTGCCCGGTGGGTAATGGGGTTACAGAGACACTGCCCAGGAGTTTAGGGGGTTACAGAGACAGTGCCCGGTGGGTAAGGGGGTTACAGAGACCATGCCCAGTGGGTAAGGGGTTTACAGAGACACTGCCCAGAGGGTTAGGGGGTTACAGAGACAGAGCTCCGTGGGTAAGGGGGTGAGAGAGACAGAGCTCCGTGGGTAAGGGGGTGAGAGAGACAGAGCCCCGTGGGTAAGGGGGTGAGAGAGACAGTGCCTCGTGTGTAAGGGGGTTACAGAGACACTGCCCGGTGTGTAAGGGGGTTACAGAGTCAGAGCCCAGCGGGTAAGGGGGTTACAGCGACAATGCCCAGTGGGTAAGGGGGTTACAGAGACAGAAGCCGGTGGGTTAGCGGGTTACAGAGACAATGCCCAGTGGGTAAGGGGGTTACAGCGACACTGCCCAGTGGGTAAGGGGGTTACAGAGAGTGTGCCCAGTGGGTAAGGGGGTTACAGAGACAGTGCCCAGTGGGTAAGGGGGTTACAGAGACAGTGCCCAGTGGGTAAGGGGGTTTCAGAGACACTGCCCGTTCGGTAAGTGGGTTACAGAGACACTGCCCGGTGGGTAAGGGGGTTACAGAGACACTGCCCGGTGTGTAAGGAGGTTACAGAGACAGTGCCCAGAGGTAAAGGGGGTTACAGAGACAGTGCCCAGTGGGTCAGGGGGTTTCAGAGACACTGCCCGGTCGGTAAGTGGGTTACAGAGACACTGCCCGGTGGGTAAGGGGGTTACAGAGACACTGCCCGGTGGGTAAGGGGGTTACAGAGACACTGCCCCATGGGTAAGGGGGTTACAGAGACAGAGCCCAGTGTGTAAGGGGGTTACAGAGACACTGTCCAGTGGGTAAGGGGGTGACAGAGACAATGCCCAGTGGGTAAGGGGGTTACAGAGACACTTCCCGGTCGGTAAGGGGGTTACAGAGACAGTGCCCAGGGGGTAAGGAGGTTACAGAGACACTGCCCGGTGGGTAAGGGGGTTACAGAGACAGTGCCCAGTGGGTAAGGGGGTTACAGAGAGAGTGCCCAGTGGGTAAGGGGGTTACAGAGACACTGCCCGGTGGGTAAGGGGGTTACAGAGACACTGCCCAGTGGGTAAGGGGGTTACAGAGAGAGTGCCCGGTTTGTAAGGGTGTTACAGAGACAAAGCCCAGAGGGTAAGGGGGTTACAGAGACACTGCCCGGAGGGTAAGGGGGTTATAGAGACAGGGCCCAGTGGGTAAGGGGGTTACAGAGACAGTGCCCAGTGGGGAAGGGGGTTACAGAGACACTGCCCAGTGGGTAAGTGGGTTACAGAGACACTGCCCAGTGGGTAAGGGGGTTACAGAGACACTGCCCGGTGGGTAATGGGGTTAAAGAGACAGAGCCCGGTGGGTAAGGGGGTTACAGAAACACTGCCCAGGAGTTTAGGGGGTTACAGAGACAGTGCCTGGTGGGTAAGGGGGTTACAGAGACCATGCCCAGTGGGTAAGGGGTTTACAGAGACACTGCCCAGAGGGTTAGGGGGTTACAGAGACAGAGCCTCATGGGTAAGGGGGTGAGAGAGACAGAGCCCCGTGGGTAAGGGGGTGAGAGAGACAGTGCCCGGTGGGTAAGGGGTTGAGAGAGACAGTGCCCGGTGGGTAAGGGGGTTACAGAGACACTGCCCAGTGGGTAAGGGGATTACAGAGACACTGCCCGGTGGGTAAGGGGGTTACAGCGACAATGCCCAGTGGGTAAGGGGGTTACAGAGACAGAAGCCGGTGGGTAAGAGGGTTACAGATACAATGCCCAGTGGGTAAGGGGGTTTCAGAGACACTGCCCAGTGGTTAAGGGGGTTACAGAGAGAGTGCCCAGTGGGTAAGGGGTTTACAGAAACAGTGCCCAGTGGGTAAGGGGATTTCAGAGACACTGCCTGGACGGTAAGTGGGTTACAGAGACACTGCCCGGTGGGTAAGGGGGTTACAGAGACACTGCCCGGTGGGTAAGGGGGTTACAGAGACAGTGCCCGGTGGGTAAGGGGGTTACAGAGACACTGCCCAGTGGGTAAGAGATAACAGAGACAGAGCCCAGTTGGTAAGGGGGTTACAGAGACAGTGCCCAGTGGGTAAGGTGTTTACAGTGACAGTGCCCGGTGGGTAAGGGGGTTACAGAGACACTGCCCAGTGGGTAAGAGATAACAGAGACAGAGCCCAGTCGGTAAGGGGGTTACAGAGACAGTGCCCAGTGGGTAAGGTGTTTACAGTGAAAGTGCCCCGTGGGTAAGGGGGTTACAGAGACAGAGCCCAGTGGGTAAGGGGGTTACAGAGACAGTGCCCAGTGGTTAAGGGGGTTACAGAGAGAGTGCCCAGTGGGTAAGGGGTTTACAGAAACAGCGCCCAGTGGGTAAGGGGGTTACAGAGACAGTGCCCGGTGGGTAAGAGGTTACAGAGACAGAACCCAGTGGGAAAGGGGGTTACAGAGACACTGCCCGGTGCGTAAAGGGGTTACAGAGACACTGCTCAGTGGGTAAGGGGGTTACAGAGACACTGCCCAGTGAATAAGGGGGTTACAGAAACAGAGCCCAGTGGGTAAAGGGGTTACAGAGACACTGCCCAGTGAGTAAGGGGGTTACATAGACAATGCCCAGTGGGTAAGGGGGTGACAGAAACAGAGCCCAGTGGGTAAGAGGTTACAGAGACAGTGCCAATAGGTAAGGGGGTTACAGAGACACTGCCCAGTGGGTAAGGGGTTAACAGAGACAGAGCCCGGTGGGTAAGGGGGTTACAGAAACACTGCCCGGTGGGTAAGGGGGTTACAGAGACAGTGCCCCGTGGGTAAGGGGGTTACAGAGAGAGTGCCCAGTGGGTAAGGGGGTTACAGAGACACTGCCCGGTGGGTAAGGGAGTTACAGAGACAGAGCCCAGAGGGTAAGGGGGTTACAGAGACAGAGCCCAGTGGGTAAGGGGGTTACAGAGACAGTGCCCAGTGGGTAAGGGGGTTATAGAGACAGGGCCCAGTGGGTAAGGGGGTTACAGAGACAGTGCCCTGTGGGGAAGGGGGGTACAGAGACACTGCCCAGTGGGTAAGGGGGTTACAGAGATGCTGCCCAGTGGGTAAGGGGGTTACAGAGAGAGTGCCCGGTTTGTAAGGGTGTTACAGAGACAGAGCCCAGAGCGTAAGGGGGTTACAGAGACACTGCCTGGTGGGTAAGGGGGTTATAGAGACAGGGCCCAGTGGGTAAGGGGGTTACAGAGACACTGCCTGGTGGGTAAGGGGGTTACAGAGACACTGCCCAGTGGGTAAGGGGGTTACAGAGACACTGCCCGGTGGGTAAGTGGGTTACAGAGACACTGCCCAGTGGGTAAGGGGGTTACAGAGACACTGCCCAGTGGGTAAGGGGTTTACAGAGACACTGCCCAGAGGGTTAGGGGTTTACAGAGACAGAGCCCGGTGGGTAAGGGGGTTACAGAGACACTGCCCAGAGGGTTAAGGGGTTACAGAGACAGAGCCCAGTGGGTAAGGGGGTGAGAGAGACAGTGCCCCGTGTGTAAGGGGGTTACAGAGACACTGCCCGGTGTGTAAGGGGGTTACAGAGACAGAGCCCAGCGGGTAAGGGGGTTACAAAGACAGAGCCCCGTGGGTAAGGGGGTTACAGAGACAGAGCCCCGTGGGTAAGGGGGTTACAGAGACAGTGCCCGGTGGGTAAGAGGTTACAGAGACAGAACCCAGTGGGAAAGGGGGTTAGAGAGACACTGCCCGGTGCGTAAAGGGGTTACAGAGACACTGCTCAGTGGGTAAGGGGGTTACAGAGACACTGCCCAGTGAATAAGGGGGTTACAGAAACAGAGCCCAGTGGGTAAAGGGGTTACAGAGACACTGCCCAGTGAGTAAGGGGGTTACATAGACAATGCTCAGTGGGTAAGGGGGTTACAGAGACACTGCCCAGTGAGTAAGGGGGTGACAGAAACAGAGCCCAGTGGGTAAGGGGGTTACAGAGACACTGCCCAGTGGGTAAGAGGTTACAGAGACAGTGCCCATGGGTAAGGGGGTTACAGAGACACTGCCCAGTGGGTAAGGGGTTAACAGAGACAGAGCCCGGTGGGTAAGGGGGTTACAGAAACACTGCCCGGTGGGTAAGGGGGTTACAGAGACACTGCCCAGTGAGTAAGGGGGTTACAGAAACAGAGCCCAGTCGGTAAGGGGGTTACAGAGACATGTCCGGTGGGTAAGGGGGTTACAGAGACACTGCCCGTTGGTAAGAGGGTTACAGAGACAGTGCCCAGTGGGTAAGGGGGTTACAGAGACACTGCCCGGTGGGTAAGGGGGTGACAGAGACAGTGCCCAGTGGATAAGGGGGTTACAGAGAGAGTGCCCAGTGGGTAAGGGGGTAACAGAGACACTGCCCCGTGGGTAAGGGCGTGACAGAGACAGTGCCCCATGGGTAAGGGGGTAACAGAGAGAGTGCCCAGTGGGTAAGGGGGTAACAGAGACACTGCCCGGTGGGAAAGGGAGTTACAGAGACACTGCCTGGTGGGTAAGGGGGTTACAGAGACACTGCCCAGTGAATAAGGGGGTTACAGAAACAGAGCCCAGTGGGTAAAGGGGTTACAGAGACACTGCCCAGTGAGTAAGGGGGTTACATAGACAATGCCCAGTGGGTAAGGGGGTGACAGAAACAGAGCCCAGTGGGTAAGAGGTTACAGAGACAGTGCCAATAGGTAAGGGGGTTACAGAGACACTGCCCAGTGGGTAAGGGGTTAACAGAGACAGAGCCCGGTGGGTAAGGGGGTTACAGAAACACTGCCCGGTGGGTAAGGGGGTTACAGAGACAGTGCCCCGTGGGTAAGGGGGTTACAGAGAGAGTGCCCAGTGGGTAAGGGGGTTACAGAGACACTGCCCGGTGGGTAAGGGAGTTACAGAGACAGAGCCCAGAGGGTAAGGGGGTTACAGAGACAGAGCCCAGTGGGTAAGGGGGTTACAGAGACAGTGCCCAGTGGGTAAGGGGGTTATAGAGACAGGGCCCAGTGGGTAAGGGGGTTACAGAGACAGTGCCCTGTGGGGAAGGGGGGTACAGAGACACTGCCCAGTGGGTAAGGGGGTTACAGAGATGCTGCCCAGTGGGTAAGGGGGTTACAGAGAGAGTGCCCGGTTTGTAAGGGTGTTACAGAGACAGAGCCCAGAGCGTAAGGGGGTTACAGAGACACTGCCTGGTGGGTAAGGGGGTTATAGAGACAGGGCCCAGTGGGTAAGGGGGTTACAGAGACACTGCCTGGTGGGTAAGGGGGTTACAGAGACACTGCCCAGTGGGTAAGGGGGTTACAGAGACACTGCCCGGTGGGTAAGTGGGTTACAGAGACACTGCCCAGTGGGTAAGGGGGTTACAGAGACACTGCCCAGTGGGTAAGGGGTTTACAGAGACACTGCCCAGAGGGTTAGGGGTTTACAGAGACAGAGCCCGGTGGGTAAGGGGGTTACAGAGACACTGCCCAGAGGGTTAAGGGGTTACAGAGACAGAGCCCAGTGGGTAAGGGGGTGAGAGAGACAGTGCCCCGTGTGTAAGGGGGTTACAGAGACACTGCCCGGTGTGTAAGGGGGTTACAGAGACAGAGCCCAGCGGGTAAGGGGGTTACAAAGACAGAGCCCCGTGGGTAAGGGGGTTACAGAGACAGAGCCCCGTGGGTAAGGGGGTTACAGAGACAGTGCCCGGTGGGTAAGAGGTTACAGAGACAGAACCCAGTGGGAAAGGGGGTTAGAGAGACACTGCCCGGTGCGTAAAGGGGTTACAGAGACACTGCTCAGTGGGTAAGGGGGTTACAGAGACACTGCCCAGTGAATAAGGGGGTTACAGAAACAGAGCCCAGTGGGTAAAGGGGTTACAGAGACACTGCCCAGTGAGTAAGGGGGTTACATAGACAATGCTCAGTGGGTAAGGGGGTTACAGAGACACTGCCCAGTGAGTAAGGGGGTGACAGAAACAGAGCCCAGTGGGTAAGGGGGTTACAGAGACACTGCCCAGTGGGTAAGAGGTTACAGAGACAGTGCCCATGGGTAAGGGGGTTACAGAGACACTGCCCAGTGGGTAAGGGGTTAACAGAGACAGAGCCCGGTGGGTAAGGGGGTTACAGAAACACTGCCCGGTGGGTAAGGGGGTTACAGAGACACTGCCCAGTGAGTAAGGGGGTTACAGAAACAGAGCCCAGTCGGTAAGGGGGTTACAGAGACATGTCCGGTGGGTAAGGGGGTTACAGAGACACTGCCCGTTGGTAAGAGGGTTACAGAGACAGTGCCCAGTGGGTAAGGGGGTTACAGAGACACTGCCCGGTGGGTAAGGGGGTGACAGAGACAGTGCCCAGTGGATAAGGGGGTTACAGAGAGAGTGCCCAGTGGGTAAGGGGGTAACAGAGACACTGCCCCGTGGGTAAGGGCGTGACAGAGACAGTGCCCCATGGGTAAGGGGGTAACAGAGAGAGTGCCCAGTGGGTAAGGGGGTAACAGAGACACTGCCCGGTGGGTAAGGGAGTTACAGAGACACTGCCTGGTGGGTAAGGGGGTTACAGAGATAGACCCAGAGGGTAAGGGGGTTATAGAGACACTGCCCAGTGGGTAAGGGGGTTACAGAGACACTGCCCAGTGGGTAAGGGGGTTACAGAGACAGAGCCCAGAGGGTAAGGGGGTTAAAGAGACAGAGCCCGATGGGTAAGGGGGTTAGAGAGACACTGCCCAGGAGTTTAGGGGGTTACAGAGACAGTGCCCGGTGGGTAAGGGGGTGACAGAGACAGTGCCCAGTGGATAGGGGGGTTACAGAGAGAGTGCCCAGTGGGTAAGGGGGTAACAGAGACATGTCCGGTGGGTAAGGGGGTGACACAGACAGTGCCCCATGGGTAAGGGTGTTACAGAGAGAGTGCCCAGTGGGTAAGGGGATTACAGAGACACTGCCCGGTGGGTAAGGGAGTTACAGAGACAGAGCCCAGAGGGTAAGGGGGTTACAGAGACAATGCCCAGTGGGTAAGGAGGTTACAGAGACACTGCCTAGTGGGTAAGGGGGTTACAGAGACAGTGCCCAGTGGGTAAGGGGGTTATAGAGACAGGGCCCAGTGGGTAAGGGGGTTACAGAGACAGTGCCCTGTGGGGAAGGGGGTTACAGAGACACTGCACAGTGGGTAAGGGGGTTACAGAGACACTGCCCAGTGGGTAAGGGGGTTACAGAGAGAGTGCCCGGTTTGTAAGGGTGTTACAGAGACAGAGCCCAGAGCGTAAGGGGGTTACAGAGACACTGCCCGGTGGGTAAGGGGGTTATAGAGACAGGGCCCAGTGGGTAAGGGGGTTACAGAGACACTGCCCAGTGGGGAAGGGGGTTACAGAGACACTGCCCAGTGGGTAAGGGGGTTACAGAGACACTGCCCGGTGGGTAAGTGGGTTACAGAGACACTGCCTGGTGGGTAAGGGGGTTACAGAGACACTGCCCAGTGGGTAAGGGGTTTACAGAGACACTGCCCAGAGGGTTAGGGGTTTACAGAGACAGAGCCCGGTGGGTAAGGGGGTTACAGAAACACTGCCCAGAAGTTTAGGGGGTTACAGAGACAGTGCCCGGTGGGTAAGGGGGTTACAGAGACCATGCCCAGTGGGTAAGGGGTTTACAGAGACACTGCCCAGAGGGTTAGGGGGTTACAGAGACAGAGCCCCGTGGGTAAGGGGGTGAGAGAGACAGTGCCCCGTGTGTAAGGGTGATACAGAGACACTGCCCGGTGTGTAAGGGGGTTACAGAGACAGAGCCCAGCGGGTAAGGGGGTTACAAAGACAGAGCGCCGTGGGTAAGGGGGTTACAGAGACAGAACCCAGTGGGTAAGGGGGTTACAGAGACAGTGCCCGGTGGGTAAGAGGTTACAGAGACAGAGCCCAGTGGGAAAGGGGGTTACAGAGACACTGCCCGGTGCGTAAAGGGGTTACAGAGACACTGCTCAGTGGGTAAGGGGGTTACAGAGACACTGCCCAGTGAATAAGGGGGTTACAGAAACAGAGCCCAGTGGGTAAAGGGGTTACAGAGACACTGCCCAGTGAGTAAGGGGGTTACATAGACAATGCTCAGTGGGTAAGGGGGTTACAGAGACACTGCCCAGTGAGAAAGGGGGTGACAGAAACAGAGCCCAGTGGGTAAGGGGGTTACAGAGACACTGCCCAGCGGGTAAGAGGTTACAGAGACAGTGCCCAGTGGGTAAGGGGTTAACAGAGACAGAGCCCAGTGGGTAAGGGGGTTACAGAGACACTGCCCAGTGGGTAAGGGGTTAACAGAGACAGAGCCCGGTGGGTAAGGGGGTTACAGAAACACTGCCCGGTGGGTAAGGGGGTTACAGAGACACTGCCCCGTGAGTAAGGGGGTTACAGAAACAGAGCCCAGTCGGTAAGGGGGTTACAGAGACACTGCCCGTTGGTAAGAGGGTTACAGAGACAGTGCCCAGTGGGTAAGGGGGTTACAGAGACACTGCCCGGTGGGTAAGGGGGTTACAGAGAGAGTGCCTAGTGGGTAAGGGGGTTACAGAGACAATGCCCGGTGGGTAAGGGGGTTACAGAGACAGAGCCCAGTGGGTAAGGGGGTTACACAGACACTGCCCAGTGGGTAAGGAGGTTACAGAGACACTGCCCGGTGGGTAAGGGGGTTACAGAGACAGTGCCCGGTGGGTAAGGGGGTTACAGAGACACTGCCCAGTGGGTAAGAGATAACAGAGACAGAGCCCAGTTGGTAAGGGGGTTACAGAGACAGTGCCCAGTGGGTAAGGTGTTTACAGTGACAGTGCCCGGTGGGTAAGGGGGTTACAGATACACTGGACCGTGGGTAAGAGGCTACAGAGACAGAGCCCAGTGGGTAAGGGGGTTACAGAGACAGAGCTCAGTGGTCAGGGGTTTACAGAGACAGAGCCCAGTGGGTAAGGGGGTTACAGAGACAGAGCCCAGTGGGTAAGGGGGTTACAGATGCAGAGCCCAGTGGGTAAGGGGGTTACAGAGACAGTGCCCGGTGTGTAAGTGGGTTACAGAGACACTGCCCGGTGGGTAAGGGGGTGACAGAGACACTGCCCAGTGGGTAAGGGGGTTACAGAGACAGTGCCTAGTGGGTAAGGGGGTTTCAGAGACAGTGCCCGGTGGGTCAGAGGTTACAGAGACAGAGCCCAGTGGTAAGGGGCTTACACAGACAGTGCCCAGTGGGTAAGGCATTTACAGAGACAGTGCCCGGTGGGTAAGCGGGTTACAGAGACACTGCCCAGTGGGTAAGGGGGTTTCCGAGACAGAGCCCAGTGGGTAAGGGGGTTACAGAGAGAGTGCCCAGTGGGTAAGGGGGTTTCAGAGACAGGGCCCAGTGGGTAAGGGGGTTACAGAGACACTGCACAGTGGGTAAGAGGTTTACAGAGAGAGAGCCCAGTGGGTAAGGGGGTTACAGAGACATTGCCCGGTGGATAAGGGGGTTACAGAGACATTGCCCGGTGGGTAAGGGGTTTACAGCGACAGAGCCCAGCGGGTAAGGGGGTTAAAGAGACATCGCCCGGTGGGTAAGGGGGTTACAGCGACAGAGCCCAGTGGGTAAGGGGGTTACAGAGACAGAGCCCAGTGAGTAAGGGGGTTACACAGACACTGCCCGGTGGGTAAGGGAGTTACAGAGACACTGCCCGGTCGGTAAGGGGGTTACAGAGACAGTGCCCGGTCGGTAAGGGGGTAACAGAGACACTGCTCAGTGGGTAAGGGGGTTACAGAGACAGAGCCCAGTGAGTAAGGGGGTTACAGAGACACTGCCCGGTGGGTAAGGGGGTTACAGAGACACTTCCCGGTCGGTAAGGGGGTTACAGAGACAGTGCCCGGTGGGTAAGGGGGTTACAGAGACAATGCCCAGTGGGTAAGGGGGTTACAGAGACAGAGCCCAGTGAGTAAGGGGGTTACAGAGACACTGCCCGGTAGGTAAGGGGGTTACAGAGACACTGCCCGGTGGGTAAGGGGGTTACAGAAACACTGCCCAGTGGGTAAGGGGGTTACAGAGACAGTGCCCGGTGGGTAAGGGGGTTACAGAGACAGAGCCCAGTGGGTAAGAGGTTACAGAGACAGAGCCCAGTGGGTAAGGGGGTTACAGAGACAGAGCCCAGTTGGTAAGGGTGTTACAGAGACACTGCCCGGTGGGTAAGAGGTTACAGAGACAGAGCCCAGTGGGTAAGGGGGTTACAGAGACAGAGCCCAGTGGGTAAGGGTGTTACAGAGACAGGGCCCAGTGGGTATGGGGTTTACAGAGACACTGCCCGGTGGGTAAGGGGGTTACAGAGACACTGCCCAGTGGTAACGGGGTTACAGAGAAACTGCCCAGTGGGTAAGTGGTTTACAGAGACAGTGCCCAGTGGGTATGGGGGTTACAGAGACACTGCCCAGTGGGTAAGAGGTTACAGAGACAGAGCCCAGTTGGTAAGGGGGTTACAGAGACAGTGCCCAGTGGATAAGGGGTTTACATAGACAGTGTCCGGTGGGAAAGGGGGTTACAGAGACACTGCCCAGTAGGTAAGGGGGTTACAGAGACAGAGCTCAGTGGGTAAGGGGTTTACAGAGACTGTGCCCAGTGGGTAAGGGGGGTTAAAGAGACACTGCCCAGTGGGTAAGGGGGTTACAGAGACAGAGCCCAGTGCGGAAGGGGGTGACAGAGACAGTGCCCGGTGGGTAAGGGGTTTACAGAGACAGAGCCCAGTGGGTAAGGGGGGTTACAGAGACACTGCCCAGTGGGTAAGGGGGTTACAGAGACAGAGCCCAGTGGGTAAGGGGGTTACAGAGACAGAGCCCAGTGTGTAAGGGGGTTACAGAGACAGTGCCCGGTGTTTAGGTGGGTTACAGAGACACTGCCCGGTGGGTAAGGGGGTTACAGAGACACTGCCCGGTCGGTAAGGGGGTTACAGAGACAGTGCCCGGTGGGTAAGGGCGTTACAGAGACAGTGCCCGGTGGGTAAGGGCGTTACAGAGACACTGCCCAGTGGGTAAGAGGGTTACAGAGACAGTGCCCAGTGGGTAAGGGGGTTACAGAGACAGTGCCCGGTGAGTAACGGGGGTTACAGAGACAGGGCCCCGTGGGTAAGGGGGTTACAGAGACACTGCCCAGTGGGTAAGAGGGTTACAGAGACAGTGCCCAGTGGGTAAGGGGGTTACAGAGACACTGCCCGGTCGGTAAGGGGGTTACAGAGACACTGCCCGGTGGGTAAGGGGGTTACAGAGACATTGCCCGGTGGGTAAGGGGGATACAGAGACACTATCCAGTGGGTAAGAGGGTTACAGAGACACTGCCCAGTGGGTAAGGGGGTTACAGAGACACTGCCCGGTGAGTAAGGGGGTGACAGAAACAGAGCCCAGTGGATAAGGGGGTGACAGAGACACTGCCCAGTGGGTCAGGGGGTTACAGAGACAGAGCCCAGTGGGTAAGTGGGTTACAGAGACACTGCCCAGTGGGTAAGGGGGTTTCAGAGACAGGGCCCAGTGTGTAAGGGGGTTACAGAGACAGAGCCCAGTGGGTAAGGGGGTTACAGAGACAGAGCCCGGTGGGTAAGTGGGTTACAGAGACACTGCCCAGTGGGTAAGAGGTTTACAGAGACAGAGCCCAGTGGGTAACGGGGTTACAGAGACAGAGCCCAGTGGGTAAGGGGGTTACAGAGACATTGCCCGGTGGGTAAGGGGGTTACAGAGACAGAGCCCAGTGTGTAAGGGGGTTACAGAGACACTGCCCGGTGGGTAAGGGGGTTACAGAGACAATGCCCAGTGGGTAAGGAGGTTACAGAGACACTGCCCAGTGGGTAAGGGGGTTACAGAGACAGGGCCCAGTGGGTAAGGGGGTTATAGAGACAGGGCCCAGTGGGTAAGGGGGTTACAGAGACAGTGCCTTGTGGGGAAGGGGGTTACAGAGACACTGCACAGTGGGTAAGGGGGTTACAGAGCCACTGCACAGTGGGTAAGGGGGTTACAGAGACCATGCCCAGTGGGTAAGGGGTTTACAGAGACACTGCCCAGAGGGTTAGGGGGTTACAGAGACAGAGCCCCGTGGGTAAGGGGGTGAGAGAGACAGAACCCCGTGGGTAAGGGGGTGAGAGAGACAGTGCCCCGTGTGTAAGGGGGTTACAGAGACACTGCCCGGTGTGTAAGGGGGTTACAGAGACAGAGCCCAGCGGGTAAGGGGGTTACAAAGACAGAGCCCCGTGGGTAAGGGGGTTACAGAGACAGAGCCCAGTGGGTAAGGGGGTTACAGAGACAGTGCCCGGTGGGTAAGAGGTTACAGAGACAGAGCCCAGTGGGAAAGGGGGTTACAGAGACACTGCCCGGTGCGTAAAGGGGTTACAGAGACACTGCTCAGTGGGTAAGGGGGTTACAGAGACACTGCCCAGTGAATAAGGGGGTTACAGAAACAGAGCCCAGTGGGTAAAGGGGTTACAGAGACACTGCCCAGTGGGAAAGGGGGTTACAGAGACACTGCCCAGTAGGTAAGGGGGTTACAGAGACAGAGCTCAGTGGGTAAGGGGTTTACAGAGACTGTGCCCAGTGGGTAAGGGGGGTTAAAGAGACACTGCCCAGTGGGTAAGGGGGTTACAGAGACAGAGCCCAGTGCGGAAGGGGGTGACAGAGACAGTGCCCGGTGGGTAAGGGGTTTACAGAGACAGAGCCCAGTGGGTAAGGGGGGTTACAGAGACACTGCCCAGTGGGTAAGGGGGTTACAGAGACAGAGCCCAGTGGGTAAGGGGGTTACAGAGACAGAGCCCAGTGTGTAAGGGGGTTACAGAGACAGTGCCCGGTGTTTAGGTGGGTTACAGAGACACTGCCCGGTGGGTAAGGGGGTTACAGAGACACTGCCCGGTCGGTAAGGGGGTTACAGAGACAGTGCCCGGTGGGTAAGGGCGTTACAGAGACAGTGCCCGGTGGGTAAGGGCGTTACAGAGACACTGCCCAGTGGGTAAGAGGGTTACAGAGACAGTGCCCAGTGGGTAAGGGGGTTACAGAGACAGTGCCCGGTGAGTAACGGGGGTTACAGAGACAGGGCCCCGTGGGTAAGGGGGTTACAGAGACACTGCCCAGTGGGTAAGAGGGTTACAGAGACAGTGCCCAGTGGGTAAGGGGGTTACAGAGACACTGCCCGGTCGGTAAGGGGGTTACAGAGACACTGCCCGGTGGGTAAGGGGGTTACAGAGACATTGCCCGGTGGGTAAGGGGGATACAGAGACACTATCCAGTGGGTAAGAGGGTTACAGAGACACTGCCCAGTGGGTAAGGGGGTTACAGAGACACTGCCCGGTGAGTAAGGGGGTGACAGAAACAGAGCCCAGTGGATAAGGGGGTGACAGAGACACTGCCCAGTGGGTCAGGGGGTTACAGAGACAGAGCCCAGTGGGTAAGTGGGTTACAGAGACACTGCCCAGTGGGTAAGGGGGTTTCAGAGACAGGGCCCAGTGTGTAAGGGGGTTACAGAGACAGAGCCCAGTGGGTAAGGGGGTTACAGAGACAGAGCCCGGTGGGTAAGTGGGTTACAGAGACACTGCCCAGTGGGTAAGAGGTTTACAGAGACAGAGCCCAGTGGGTAACGGGGTTACAGAGACAGAGCCCAGTGGGTAAGGGGGTTACAGAGACATTGCCCGGTGGGTAAGGGGGTTACAGAGACAGAGCCCAGTGTGTAAGGGGGTTACAGAGACACTGCCCGGTGGGTAAGGGGGTTACAGAGACAATGCCCAGTGGGTAAGGAGGTTACAGAGACACTGCCCAGTGGGTAAGGGGGTTACAGAGACAGGGCCCAGTGGGTAAGGGGGTTATAGAGACAGGGCCCAGTGGGTAAGGGGGTTACAGAGACAGTGCCTTGTGGGGAAGGGGGTTACAGAGACACTGCACAGTGGGTAAGGGGGTTACAGAGCCACTGCACAGTGGGTAAGGGGGTTACAGAGACCATGCCCAGTGGGTAAGGGGTTTACAGAGACACTGCCCAGAGGGTTAGGGGGTTACAGAGACAGAGCCCCGTGGGTAAGGGGGTGAGAGAGACAGAACCCCGTGGGTAAGGGGGTGAGAGAGACAGTGCCCCGTGTGTAAGGGGGTTACAGAGACACTGCCCGGTGTGTAAGGGGGTTACAGAGACAGAGCCCAGCGGGTAAGGGGGTTACAAAGACAGAGCCCCGTGGGTAAGGGGGTTACAGAGACAGAGCCCAGTGGGTAAGGGGGTTACAGAGACAGTGCCCGGTGGGTAAGAGGTTACAGAGACAGAGCCCAGTGGGAAAGGGGGTTACAGAGACACTGCCCGGTGCGTAAAGGGGTTACAGAGACACTGCTCAGTGGGTAAGGGGGTTACAGAGACACTGCCCAGTGAATAAGGGGGTTACAGAAACAGAGCCCAGTGGGTAAAGGGGTTACAGAGACACTGCCCAGTGGGTAAGGGGGTTACAGAGACACTGCCCAGTGAATAAGGGGGTTACAGAGACAGAGCCCCGTGGGTAAGGGGGTGAGAGAGACAGAACCCCGTGGGTAAGGGGGTGAGAGAGACAGTGCCCCGTGTGTAAGGGGGTTACAGAGACACTGCCCGGTGTGTAAGGGGGTTACAGAGACAGAGCCCCGTGGTTAAGGGGGTTACAGAGACAGAGCCCCGTGGGTAAGGGGGTTACAGAGACAGAGCCCAGTGGGTAAGGGGGTTACAGAGACAGTGCCCGGTGGGTAAGAGGTTACAGAGACAGAGCCCAGTGGGAAAGGGGGTTACAGAGACACTGCCCGGTGCGTAAAGGGGTTACAGAGACACTGCTCAGTGGGTAAGGGGGTTACAGAGACACTGCCCAGTGAATAAGGGGGTTACAGAAACAGAGCCCAGTGGGTAAAGGGGTTACAGAGACACTGCCCAGTGGGTAAGGGGGTTACAGAGACACTGCCCAGTGAATAAGGGGGTTACAGAAACAGAGCCCAGTGGTTAAAGGGGTTACAGAGACACTGCCCAGTGGGTAAGGGGGTTACAGAGACACTGCCCGGTGAGTAAGGGGGTGACAGAAACAGAGCCCAGTGGATAAGGGGGTTACAGAGACACTGCCCAGTGGGTAAGGGGTTAACAGAGACAGAGCCCGGTGGGTAAGGGCGTTACAGAAACACTGCCCGGTGGGTAAGGGGGTTACAGAGACACTGCCCAGTGAGTAAGGGGGTTACAGAAACAGAGCCCAGTCGGTAAGGGGGTTACAGAGACACTGCCCGTTGGTAAGAGGGTTACAGAGACAGTGCCCAGTGGGTAAGGGGGTTACAGAGACACTGCCCGGTGGGTAAGGGGGTTACAGAGAGAGTGCCTAGTGGGTAAAGGGGTTACAGAGACACTGCCCGGTGGGTAAGGGGGTGACAGAGACAGTGCCCAGTGGATAAGGGGGTTACAGAGAGAGTGCCCAGTGGGTAAGGGGGTAACAGAGACACTGCCCGGTGGGTAAGGGCGTGACAGAGACAGTGCCCCGTGGGTAAGGGGGTAACAGAGAGAGTGCCCAGTGGGTAAGGGGGTTATAGAGACACTGCCGGTGGGTAAGGGAGTTACAGGGACACTGCCTGGTGGGTAAGGGGGTTACAGAGATAGACCCAGAGGGTAAGGGGGTTATAGAGACACTGCCCAGTGGGTAAGGGGGTTACAGAGACAGAGCCCAGAGGGTAAGGGGGTTACAGAGACAGAGCCCGGTGGGTAAGGGGGTTACAGAAACACTGCCCAGGAGTTTAGGGGGTTACAGAGACAGTGCCCGGTGGGTAAGGGGGTTACAGAGACCATGCCCAGTGGGTAAGGGGGTTACAGAGACACTGCCCGGTGGGTAAGGGGGTGACAGAGACAGTGCCCAGTGGATAAGGGGGTTACAGAGAGAGTGCCCAGTGGGTAAGGGGTAACAGAGACATGTCCGGTGGGTAAGGGGGTGACACAGACAGTGCCCCGTGGGTAAGGGTGTTACAGAGAGAGTGCCCAGTGGGTAAGGGGGTTATAGAGACAGGGCCCAGTGGGTAAGGGGGTTACAGAGACAGTGCCCTGTGGGGAAGGGGGTTACAGAGACACTGCACAGTGGGTAAGGGGGTTACAGAGACACAGCCCAGTGGGTAAGGGGGTTACAGAGAGAGTGCCCGGTTTGTAAGGGTGTTACAGAGACAGAGCCCAGAGCGTAAGGGGGTTACAGAGACACTGCCCAGTGGGTAATGGGGTTACAGAGACACTGCCTGGTGGGTAAGGGGGTTACAGAGACACTGCCCAGTGGGTAAGGGGTTTACAGAGACACTGCCCAGAGGGTTAGGGGTTTACAGAGACAGAGCCCGGTGGGTAAGTGGGTTACAGAAACACTGCCCAGAAGTTTAGGGGGTTACAGAGACAGTGCCCGGTGGGTAAGGGGGTTACAGAGACCATGCCCAGTGGGTAAGGGGTTTACAGAGACACTGCCCAGAGGGTTAGGGGGTTACAGAGACAGAGCCCAGTGGGTAAGGGGGTGAGAGAGACAGTGCCCCGTGTGTAAGGGTGATACAGAGACACTGCCCGGTGTGTAAGGGGGTTACAGAGACAGAGCCCAGCGGGTAAGGGGGTTACAAAGACAGAGCCCCGTGGGTAATGGGGTTACAGAGACAGAGCCCCGTGGGTAAGGGGGTTACAGAGACAGAGCCCAGTGTGTAAGGGGGTTACAGAGACACTGCCCGGTGGGTAAGGGGGTTACAGAGACAATGCCCAGTGGGTAAGGAGGTTACAGAGACACTGCCCAGTGGGTAAGGGGGTTACAGAGACAGTGCCCAGTGGGTAAGGGGGTTATAGAGACAGGGCCCAGTGGGTAAGGGGGTTACAGAGACAGTGCCTTGTGGGGAAGGGGGTTACAGAGACACTGCACAGTGGGTAATGGGGTTACAGAGCCACTGCACAGTGGGTAAGGGGGTTACAGAGACCATGCCCAGTGGGTAAGGGGTTTACAGAGACACTGCCCAGAGGGTTAGGGGGTTACAGAGACAGAGCCCCGTGGGTAAGGGGGTGAGAGAGACAGAACCCCGTGGGTAAGGGGGTGAGAGAGACAGTGCCCCGTGTGTAAGGGGGTTACAGAGACACTGCCCGGTGTGTAAGGGGGTTACAGAGACAGAGCCCAGCGGGTAAGGGGGTTACAAAGACAGAGCCCCGTGGGTAAGGGGGTTACAGAGACAGAACCCAGTGGGTAAGGGGGTTACAGAGACAGTGCCCGGTGGGTAAGAGGTTACAGAGACAGAGCCCAGTGGGAAAGGGGGTTACAGAGACACTGCCCGGTGCGTAAAGGGGTTACAGAGACACTGCTCAGTGGGTAAGGGGGTTACAGAGACACTGCCCAGTGAATAAGGGGGTTACAGAAACAGAGCCCAGTGGGTAAAGGGGTTACAGAGACACTGCCCAGTGGGTAAGGGGGTTACAGAGACACTGCCCAGTGAATAAGGGGGTTACAGAAACAGAGCCCAGTGGGTAAAGGGGTTACAGAGACACTGCCCAGTGGGTAAGGGGGTTACAGAGACACTGCCCGGTGAGTAAGGGGGTGACAGAAACAGAGCCCAGTGGATAAGGGGGTGACAGAGACACTGCCCAGTGGGTAAGGGGTTAACAGAGACAGAGCCCGGTGGGTAAGGGGGTTACAGAAACACTGCCCGGTGGGTAAGGGGGTTACAGAGACACTGCCCAGTGAGTAAGGGGGTTACAGAAACAGAGCCCAGTCGGTAAGGGGGTTACAGAGACACTGCCCGTTGGTAAGAGGGTTACAGAGACAGTGCCCAGTGGGTAAGGGGGTTACAGAGACACTGCCCGGTGGGTATGGGGGTTACAGAGAGAATGCCTAGTGGGTAAAGGGGTTACAGAGACACTGCCCGGTGGGTAAGGGGGTGACAGAGACAGTGCCCAGTGGATAAGGGGGTTACAGAGAGAGTGCCCAGTGGGTAAGGGGGTAACAGAGACACTGCCCGGTGGGTAAGGGCGTGACAGAGACAGTGCCCCGTGGGTAAGGGGGTAACAGAGAGAGTGCCCAGTGGGTAAGGGGGTTATAGAGACACTGCCGGTGGGTAAGGGAGTTACAGAGACACTGCCTGGTGGGTAAGGGGGTTACAGAGATAGACCCAGAGGGTAAGGGGGTTATAGAGACACTGCCCAGTGGGTAAGGGGGTTACAGAGACAGAGCCCAGAGGGTAAGGGGGTTACAGAGACAGAGCCCGGTGGGTAAGGGGGTTACAGAAACACTGCCCAGGAGTTTAGGGGGTTACAGAGACAGTGCCCGGTGGGTAAGGGGGTTACAGAGACCATGCCCAGTGGGTAAGGGGGTTACAGAGACACTGCCCGGTGGGTAAGGGGGTGACAGAGACAGTGCCCAGTGGATAAGGGGGTTACAGAGAGAGTGCCCAGTGGGTAAGGGGTAACAGAGACATGTCCGGTGGGTAAGGGGGTGACACAGACAGTGCCCCGTGGGTAAGGGTGTTACAGAGAGAGTGCCCAGTGGGTAAGGGGGTTATAGAGACAGGGCCCAGTGGGTAAGGGGGTTACAGAGACAGTGCCCTGTGGGGAAGGGGGTTACAGAGACACTGCACAGTGGGTAAGGGGGTTACAGAGACACTGCCCAGTGGGTAAGGGGGTTACAGAGAGAGTGCCCGGTTTGTAAGGGTGTTACAGAGACAGAGCCCAGAGCGTAAGGGGGTTACAGAGACACTGCCCAGTGGGTAATGGGGTTACAGAGACACTGCCTGGTGGGTAAGGGGGTTACAGAGACACTGCCCAGTGGGTAAGGGGTTTACAGAGACACTGCCCAGAGGGTTAGGGGTTTACAGAGACAGAGCCCGGTGGGTAAGGGGGTTACAGAAACACTGCCCAGAAGTTTAGGGGGTTACAGAGACAGTGCCCGGTGGGTAAGGGGGTTACAGAGACCATGCCCAGTGGGTAAGGGGTTTACAGAGACACTGCCCAGAGGGTCAGGGGGTTACAGAGACAGAGCCCAGTGGGTAAGGGGGTGAGAGAGACAGTGCCCCGTGTGTAAGGGTGATACAGAGACACTGCCCGGTGTGTAAGGGGGTTACAGAGACAGAGCCCAGCGGGTAAGGGGGTTACAAAGACAGAGCCCCGTGGGTAATGGGGTTACAGAGACAGAGCCCCGTGGGTAAGGGGGTTACAGAGACAGTGCCCGGTGGGTAAGAGGTTACAGAGACAGAGCCCAGTGGGAAAGGGGGTTACAGAGACACTGCCCGGTGCGTAAAGGGGTTACAGAGACACTGCTCAGTGGGTAAGGGGGTTACAGAGACACTGCCCAGTGAATAAGGGGGTTACAGAAACAGAGCCCAGTGGGTAAAGGGGTTACAGAGACAGTGCCCAGTGAGTAAGGGGGTTACATAGACAATGCTCAGTGGGTAAGGGGGTTACAGAGACACTGCCCAGTGAGTTAGGGGGTGACAGAAACAGAGCCCAGTGGGTAAGGGGGTTACAGAGACACTGCCCAGTGGGTAAGAGGTTACAGAAACAGTGCCCATGGGTAAGGGGGTTACAGAGACACTGCCCAGTGGGTAAGGGGTTAACAGAGACAGAGCCCGGTGGGTAAGGGGGTTACAGAAACACTGCCCGGTGGGTAAGGGGGTTACAGAGACACTGCCCAGTGAGTAAGGGGGTTACAGCGACAATGCCCAGTGGGTAAGGGGGTTACAGAGACAGAGGCCGGTGGGTAAGAGGGTTACAGAGACAATGCCCAGTGGGTAAGGGGGTTACAGAGACACAGCCCGGTGTGTAAGGAGGTTACATTGACAGTGCCCAGTGGTAAAGGGGGTTACAGAGACAGGGCCCAGTGGGTAAGGGGGTTACAGAGACAGAGCCCGGTGGGTAAGGGGGTAACAGAGACACTGCCCGGTGGGTAAGGGCGTGACAGAGACAGTGCCCCGTGGGTAAGGGGGTAACAGAGAGAGTGCCCAGTGGGTAAGGGGGTTATAGAGACACTGCCGGTGGGTAAGGGAGTTACAGAGACACTGCCTGGTGGGTAAGGGGGTTACAGAGATAGACCCAGAGGGTAAGGGGGTTATAGAGACACTGCCCAGTGGGTAAGGGGGTTACAGAGACAGAGCCCAGAGGGTAAGGGGGTTACAGAGACAGAGCCCGGTGGGTAAGGGGGTTACAGAAACACTGCCCAGGAGTTTAGGGGGTTACAGAGACAGTGCCCGGTGGGTAAGGGGGTTACAGAGACCATGCCCAGTGGGTAAGGGGGTTACAGAGACACTGCCCGGTGGGTAAGGGGGTGACAGAGACAGTGCCCAGTGGATAAGGGGGTTACAGAGAGAGTGCCCAGTGGGTAAGGGGTAACAGAGACATGTCCGGTGGGTAAGGGGGTGACACAGACAGTGCCCCGTGGGTAAGGGTGTTACAGAGAGAGTGCCCAGTGGGTAAGGGGGTTATAGAGACAGGGCCCAGTGGGTAAGGGGGTTACAGAGACAGTGCCCTGTGGGGAAGGGGGTTACAGAGACACTGCCCAGTGGGTAAGGGGGTTACAGAGAGAGTGCCCGGTTTGTAAGGGTGTTACAGAGACAGAGCCCAGAGCGTAAGGGGGTTACAGAGACACTGCCCAGTGGGTAATGGGGTTACAGAGACACTGCCTGGTGGGTAAGGGGGTTACAGAGACACTGCCCAGTGGGTAAGGGGTTTACAGAGACACTGCCCAGAGGGTTAGGGGTTTACAGAGACAGAGCCCGGTGGGTAAGTGGGTTACAGAAACACTGCCCAGAAGTTTAGGGGGTTACAGAGACAGTGCCCGGTGGGTAAGGGGGTTACAGAGACCATGCCCAGTGGGTAAGGGGTTTACAGAGACACTGCCCAGAGGGTTAGGGGGTTACAGAGACAGAGCCCAATGGGTAAGGGGGTGAGAGAGACAGTGCCCCGTGTGTAAGGGTGATACAGAGACACTGCCCGGTGTGTAAGGGGGTTACAGAGACAGAGCCCAGCGGGTAAGGGGGTTACAAAGACAGAGCCCCGTGGGTAATGGGGTTACAGAGACAGAGCCCCGTGGGTAAGGGGGTTACAGAGACAGTGCCCGGTGGGTAAGAGGTTACAGAGACAGAGCCCAGTGGGAAAGGGGGTTACAGAGACACTGCCCGGTGCGTAAAGGGGTTACAGAGACACTGCTCAGTGGGTAAGGGGGTTACAGAGACACTGCCCAGTGAATAAGGGGGTTACAGAAACAGAGCCCAGTGGGTAAAGGGGTTACAGAGACACTGCCCAGTGAGTAAGGGGGTTACATAGACAATGCTCAGTGGGTAAGGGGGTTACAGAGACACTGCCCAGTGAGTAAGGGGGTGACAGAAACAGAGCCCAGTGGGTAAGGGGGTTACAGAGACACTGCCCAGTGGGTAAGAGGTTACAGAGACAGTGCCCATGGGTAAGGGGGTTACAGAGACACTGCCCAGTGGGTAAGGGGTTAACAGAGACAGAGCCCGGTGGGTAAGGGGGTTACAGAAACACTGCCCGGTGGGTAAGGGGGTTACAGAGACACTGCCCAGTGAGTAAGGGGGTTACAGCGACAATGCCCAGTGGGCAAGGGGGTTACAGAGACAGAGGCCGGTGGGTAAGAGGGTTACAGAGACAATGCCCAGTGGGTAAGGGGGTTACAGAGACACTGCCCGGTGTGTAAGGAGGTTACATTGACAGTGCCCAGTGGTAAAGGGGGTTACAGAGACAGGGCCCAGTGGGTAAGGGGGTTACAGAGACAATGCCCAGTGGGTAAGGGGGTTTCAGAGACACTGCCCGGTCGGTAAGTGGGTTACAGAGACACTGCCCGGTGGGTAAGGGGGTGACAGAGACAGTGCCCCGTGGGTAAGGGGGTTACAGAGACAGAGCCCAGTGGGTAAGGGGGTTACAGAGACAGTGCCCGGAGGGTAAGAGGTTACAGAGACAGAGCCCAGTGGGAACGGGGGTTACAGAGACACTGCCCAGTGGGTAAGGGGGTTACAGAGACACTGCCCAGTGAGTAAGGGGGTGACAGAAACAGAGCCCAGTGGGTAAGGGGGTTACAGAGACACTGCCCAGTGGGTAAGAGGTTACAGAGACAGTGCCCATGGGTAAGGGGGTTACAGAGACACTGCCCAGTGGGTAAGGGGTTAACAGACACAGAGCCCGGTGGGTAAGGGGGTTACAGAAACACTGCCCGGTGGGTAAGGGGGTTACAGAGACACTGCCCAGTGAGTAAGGGGGTTACAGAAACAGAGCCCAGTCGGTAAGGGGGTTAAAGAGACACTGCCCGTTGGTAAGAGGGTTACAGAGACAGTGCCCAGTGAGTAAGGGGGTGACAGAAACAGAGCCCAGTGGGTAATGGGGTTACAGAGACACTGCCCAGTGAGTAAGGGGTGACAGAAACAGAGCCCAGTGGGTAAGGGGTTTACAGAGACACTGCCCAGTGGGTAAGAGGTTACAGAGACAGTGCCCATGGGTAAGGGGGTTACAGAGACTCTGCCCAGTGGGTAAGGGGTTAACAGAGACAGAGCCCGGTGGGTAAGGGGGTTACAGAAACACTGCCCGGTGGGTAAGGGGGTTACAGAGACACTGCCCAGTGAGTAAGGGGGTTACAGAAACAGAGCCCAGTCGGTAAGGGGGTTACAGAGACATGTCTGGTGGGTAAGGGGGTTACAGAGACACTGCCCGTTGGTAAGAGGGTTACAGAGACAGTGCCCAGTGGGTAAGGGGGTTACAGAGACACTGCCCGGTGGGTAAGGGGGTGACAGAGACAGTGCCCAGTGGATAAGGCGGTTACAGAGAGAGTGCCCAGTGGGTAAGGGGGTAACAGAGACACTGCCCCGTGGGTAAGGGCGTGTCAGAGACAGTGCCCCATGGGTAAGGGGGTAACAGAGAGAGTGCCCAGTGGGTAAGGGGGTAACAGAGACACTGCCCGGTGGGTAAGGGAGTTACAGAGACACTGCCTGGTGGGTAAGGGGGTTACAGAGATAGACCCTGAGGGTAAGGGGGTTATAGAGACACTGCCCAGTGGGTAAGGGGGTTACAGAGACACTGCCCAGTGGGTAAGGGGGTTACAGAGACAGAGCCCAGAGGGTAAGGGGGTTAAAGAGACAGAGCCCGATGGGTAAGGGGGTTAGAGAGACACTGCCCAGGAGTTTAGGGGGTTACAGAGACAGTGCCCGGTGGGTAAGGGGGTGACAGAGACAGTGCCCAGTGGATAAGGGGGTTACAGAGAGAGTGCCCAGTGGGTAAGGGGGTAACAGAGACATGTCCGGTGGGTAAGGGGGTGACACAGACAGTGCCCCATGGGTAAGGGTGTTACAGAGAGAGTGCCCAGTGGGTTAGGGGATTACAGAGACACTGCCCGGTGGGTAAGGGAGTTACAGAGACAGAGCCCAGAGGGTAAGGGGGTTACAGAGACAATGCCCAGTGGGTAAGGAGGTTACAGAGACACTGCCTAGTGGGTAAGGGGGTTACAGAGACAGTGCCCAGTGGGTAAGGGGGTTATAGAGACAGGGCCCAGTGGGTAAGGAGGTTACAGAGACAGTGCCCTGTGGGGAAGGGGGTTACAGAGACACTGCACAGTGGGTAAGGGGGTTACAGAGACACTGCCCAGTGGGTAAGGGGGTTACAGAGAGAGTGCCCGGTTTGTAAGGGTGTTACAGAGACAGAGCCCAGAGCGTAAGGGGGTTACAGAGACACTGCCCGGTGGGTAAGGGGGTTACAGAGACACTGCCCAGTGGGTAAGGGGGTTACAGAGACACTGCCCGGTGGGTAATGGGGTTACAGAGACACTGCCTGGTGGGTAAGGGGGTTACAGAGACACTGCCCAGTGGGTAAGGGGTTTACAGAGACACTGCCCAGAGGGTTAGGGGTTTACAGAGACAGAGCCCGGTGGGTAAGGGGGTTACAGAAACACTGCCCAGAAGTTTCGGGGGTTACAGAGACAGTGCCCGGTGGGTAAGGGGGTTACAGAGACCATGCCCAGTGGGTAAGGGGTTTACAGAGACACTGCCCAGAGGGTTAGGGGGTTACAGAGACAGAGCCCCGTGGGTAAGGGGGTGAGAGAGACAGTGCCCCGTGTGTAAGGGGGTTACAGAGACACTGCCCGGTGTGTAAGGGGGTTACAGAGACAGAGCCCAGCGGGTAAGGGGGTTACAAAGACAGAGCGCCGTGGGTAAGGGGGTTACAGAGACAGAACCCAGTGGGTAAGGGGGTTACAGAGACAGTGCCCGGTGGGTAAGAGGTTACAGAGACAGAGCCCAGTGGGAAAGGGGGTTACAGAGACACTGCCCGGTGCGTAAAGGGGTTACAGAGACACTGCTCAGTGGGTAAGGGGGTTACAGAGACACTGCCCAGTGAATAAGGGGGTTACAGAAACAGAGCCCAGTGGGTAAAGGGGTTACAGAGACACTGCCCAGTGGGTAAGGGGGTTACATAGACAATGCTCAGTGGGTAAGGGGGTTACAGAGACACTGCCCAGTGAGAAAGGGGGTGACAGAAACAGAGCCCAGTGGGTAAGGGGGTTACAGAGACACTGCCCAGCGGGTAAGAGGTTACAGAGACAGTGCCCATGGGTAAGGGGGTTACAGAGACACTGCCCAGTGGGTAAGGGGGTTACAGAGACACTGCCCAGTGGGTAAGGGGTTAACAGAGACAGAGCCCGGTGGGTAAGGGGGTTACAGAAACACTGCCCGGTGGGTAAGGGGGTTACAGAGACACTGCCCAGTGAGTAAGGGGGTTACAGAAACAGAGCCCAGTCGGTAAGGGGGTTACAGAGACACTGCCCGTTGGTAAGAGGGTTACAGAGACAGTGCCCAGTGGGTAAGGGGGTTACAGAGACACTGCCCGGTGGGTAAGGGGGTTACAGAGAGAGTGCCTAGTGGGTAAGGGGGTTACAGAGACAATGCCCGGTGGGTAAGGGGGTTACAGAGACAGAGCCCAGTGGGTAAGGGGGTTACACAGACACTGCCCAGTGGGTAAGGAGGTTACAGAGACACTGCCCGGTGGGTAAGGGGGTTACAGAGACAGTGCCCGGAGGGTAAGGGGGTTACAGAGACACTGCCCAGTGGGTAAGAGATAACAAAGACAGAGCCCAGTTGGTAAGGGGGTTACAGAGACAGTGCCCAGTGGGTAAGGTGTTTACAGTGACAGTGCCCGGTGGGTAAGGGGGTTACAGATACACTGGACCGTGGGTAAGAGGCTACAGAGACAGAGCCCAGTGGGTAAGGGGGTTACAGAGACAGAGCTCAGTGGTCAGGGGTTTACAGAGACAGAGCCCAGTGGGTAAGGGGGTTACAGAGACAGAGCCCAGTGGGTAAGGGGGTTACAGATGCAGAGCCCAGTGGGTAAGGGGGTTACAGAGACAGTGCCCGGTGTGTAAGTGGGTTACAGAGACACTGCCCGGTGGGTAAGGGGGTGACAGAGACACTGCCCAGTGGGTAAGGGGGTTACAGAGACAGTGCCTAGTGGGTAAGGGGGTTTCAGAGACAGTGCCCGGTGGGTCAGAGGTTACAGAGACAGAGCCCAGTGGTAAGGGGCTTACACAGACAGTGCCCAGTGGGTAAGGCATTTACAGAGACAGTGCCCGGTGGGTAAGCGGGTTACAGAGACACTGCCCAGTGGGTAAGGGGGTTTCCGAGACAGAGCCCAGTGGGTAAGGGGGTTACAGAGAGAGTGCCCAGTGGGTAAGGGGGTTTCAGAGACAGGGCCCAGTGGGTAAGGGGGTTACAGAGACAGAGCCCGGTGGTTAAGGGGGTTACAGAGAGAATGCCTAGTGGGTAAAGGGGTTACAGAGACACTGCCCGGTGGGTAAAGGGGTGACAGAGACAGTGCCCAGTGGATATGGGGGTTACAGAGAGAGTGCCCAGTGGGTAAGGGGGTAACAGAGACACTGCCCGGTGGGTAAGGGCGTGACAGAGACAGTGCCCTGTGGGTAAGGGGGTAACAGAGAGAGTGCCCAGTGGGTAAGGGGGTTATAGAGACACTGCCGGTGGGTAAGGGAGTTACAGAGACACTGCCTGGTGGGTAAGGGGGTTACAGAGATAGACCCAGAGGGTAAGGGGGTTATAGAGACACTGCCCAGTGGGTAAGAGGTTTACAGAGACAGAGCCCAGTGGGTAAGGGGGTTACAGAGACATTGCCCGGTGGATAAGGGGGTTACAGAGACATTGCCCGGTGGGTAAGGGGTTTACAGCGACAGAGCCCAGCGGGTAAGGGGGTTACAGAGACATCGCCCGGTGGGTAAGGGGGTTACAGCGACAGAGCCCAGTGGGTAAGGGGGTTACAGAGACAGAGCCCAGTGAGTAAGGGGGTTACACAGACACTGCCCGGTGGGTAAGGGAGTTACAGAGACACTGCCCGGTCGGTAAGGGGGTTACAGAGACAGTGCCCGGTCGGTAAGGGGGTAACAGAGACACTGCCCAGTGGGTAAGGGGGTTACAGAGACAGAGCCCAGTGAGTAAGGGGGTTACAGAGACACTGCCCGGTGAGTAAGGGGGTTACAGAGACACTTCCCGGTCGGTAAGGGGTTTACAGAGACAGTGCCCGGTGGGTAAGGGGGTTACAGAGACAATGCCCAGTGGGTAAGGGGGTTACAGAGACAGAGCCCAGTGAGGAAGGGGGTTACAGAGACACTGCCCGGTGGGTAAGGGGGTTACAGAGACACTGCCCGGTGGGTAAGGGGGTTACAGAAACACTGCCCAGTGGGTAAGGGTGTTACAGAGACAGGGCCCAGTGGGTATGGGGTTTACAGAGACACTGCCCGGTGGGTAAGGGGGTTACAGAGACACTGCCCAGTGGTAACGGGGTTACAGAGAAACTGCCCAGTGGGTAAGTGGTTTACAGAGACAGTGCCCAGTGGGTATGGGGGTTACAGAGACACTGCCGGGTGGGTAAGAGGTTACAGAGACAGAGCCCAGTTGGTAAGGGGGTTACAGAGACAGTGCCCAGTGGATAAGGGGTTTACATAGACAGTGTCCGGTGGGAAAGGGGGTTACAGAGACACTGCCCAGTAGGTAAGGGGGTTACAGAGACAGAGCTCAGTGGGTAAGGGGTTTACAGAGACTGTGCCCAGTGGGTAAGGGGGTTACAGAGACACTGCCCAGTGGGTAAGGGGGTTACAGAGACAGAGCCCAGTGCGGAAGGGGGTGACAGAGACAGTGCCCGGTGGGTAAGGGGGTTACAGAGACAGAGCCCAGTGGGTAAGGGGGTTACAGAGACAGAGCCCAGTGTGTAAGGGGGTTACAGAGACAGTGCCCGGTGTTTAGGTGGGTTACAGAGACACTGCCCAGTGGGTAAGGGGGTTACAGAGACAGTGCCCGGTGGGTAAGGGCGTTACAGAGACAGTGCCCGGTGGGTAAGGGCGTTACAGAGACAGTGCCCGGTGGGTAAGGGGGTTACAGAGACACTGCCCAGTGGGTAAGAGGGTTACAGAGACAGTGCCCAGTGGGTAAGGGGGTTACAGAGACAGTGCCCGGTGAGTAACGGGGTTACAGAGACACTGCCCGGTGGGTAAGGGGGTTACAGAGACATTGCCCGGTGGGTAAGGGGGATACAGAGACACTATCCAGTGGGTAAGAGGGTTACAGAGACACTGCCCAGTGGGTAAGGGGGTTTCAGAGACAGAGCCCAGTGGGTCAGGGGGTTACAGAGAGAGTGCCCAGTGGGTAAGGGGATTTCAGAGACAGGGCCCAGTGTGTAAGGGGGTTACAGAGACAGAGCCCAGTGGGTAACGGGGTTACAGAGACAGAGCCCAGTGGGTAAGGGGGTTACAGAGACAGAGCCCAGTGGGTAAGGGGGTTACAGAGACAGAGCCCAGTGGGTAACGGGGTTACAGAGACAGAGCCCAGTGGGTAAGGGGGTTACAGAGACACTGCCCGGTGGGTAAGGGGGTTACAGAGACAATGCCCAGTGGGTAAGGAGGTTACAGAGACACTGCCCAGTGGGTAAGGGGGTTACAGAGACAGTGCCCAGTGGGTAAGGGGGTTATAGAGACAGGGCCCAGTGGGTAAGGGGGGTTACAGAGACAGTGCCTTGTGGGGAAGGGGGTTACAGAGACACTGCACAGTGGGTAAGGGGGTTACAGAGCCACTGCCCAGTGGGTAAGGGGGTTACAGAGACCATGCCCAGTGGGTAAGGGGTTTACAGAGACACTGCCCAGAGGTTTAGGGGGTTACAGAGACAGAGCCCCGTGGGTAAGGGGGTGAGAGAGACAGAACCCCGTGGGTAAGGGGGTGAGAGAGACAGTGCCCCGTGTGTAAGGGGGTTACAGAGACACTGCCCGGTGTGTAAGGGGGTTACAGAGACAGAGCCCAGCGGGTAAGGGGGTTACAAAGACAGAGCCCCGTGGGTAAGGGGGTTACAGAGACAGAGCCCAGTGGGTAAGGGGGTTACAGAGACAGTGCCCGGTGGGTAAGAGGTTACAGAGACAGAGCCCAGTGGGAAAGGGGGTTACAGAGACACTGCCCGGTGCGTAAAGGGGTTACAGAGACACTGCTCAGTGGGTAAGGGGGTTACAGAGACACTGCCCAGTGAATAAGGGGGTTACAGAAACAGAGCCCAGTGGGTAAAGGGGTTACAGAGACACTGCCCAGTGGGTAAGGGGGTTACAGAGACACTGCCCAGTGAATAAGGAGGTTACAGAAACAGAGCCCAGTGGGTAAAGGGGTTACAGAGACACTGCCCAGTGGGTAAGGGGGTTACAGAGACACTGCCCGGTGAGTAAGGGGGTGACAGAAACAGAGCCCAGTGGATAAGGGGGTTACAGAGACACTGCCCAGTGGGTAAGGGGTTAACAGAGACAGAGCCCGGTGGGTAAGGGGGTTACAGAAACACTGCCCGGTGGGTAAGGGGGTTACAGAGACACTGCCCAGTGAGTAAGGGGGTTACAGAAACAGAGCCCAGTCGGTAAGGGGGTTACAGAGACACTGCCCGGTGGGTAAGGGGGTTACAGAGAGAATGCCTAGTGGGTAAAGGGGTTACAGAGACACTGCCCGGTGGGTAAGGGGGTGACAGAGACAGTGCCCAGTGGATATGGGGGTTACAGAGAGAGTGCCCAGTGGGTAAGGGGGTAACAGAGACACTGCCCGGTGGGTAAGGGCGTGACAGAGACAGTGCCCTGTGGGTAAGGGGGTGACAGAGAGAGTGCCCAGTGGGTAAGGGGGTTATAGAGACACTGCCGGTGGGTAAGGGAGTTACAGAGACACTGCCTGGTGGGTAAGGGGGTTACAGAGATAGACCCAGAGGGTAAGGGGGTTATAGAGACACTGCCCAGTGGGTAAGGGGGTTACAGAGACAGAGCCCAGAGGGTAAGGGGGTTACAGAGATAGACCCAGAGGGTAAGGGGGTTATAGAGACACTGCCCAGTGGGTAAGGGGGTTACAGAGACAGAGCCCAGAGGGTAAGGGGGTTACAGAGACACTGCCCGGTGGGTAAGGGGGTGACAGAGACAGTGCCCAGTGGATAAGGGGGTTACAGAGAGAGTGCCCAGTGGGTAAGGGGTAACAGAGACATGTCCGGTGGGTAAGGGGGTGACACAGACAGTGCCCCGTGGGTAAGGGTGTTACAGAGAGAGTGCCCAGTGGGTAAGGGGGTTATAGAGACAGGGCCCAGTGGGTAAGGGGGTTACAGAGACAGTGCCCTGTGGGGAAGGGGGTTACAGAGACACTGCACAGTGGGTAAGGGGGTGACAGAGACACTGCCCAGTGGGTAAGGGGGTTACAGAGACACTGCCCAGAGGGTTAGGGGTTTACAGAGACAGAGCCCGGTGGGTAAGTGGGTTACAGAAACACTGCCCAGAAGTTTAGGGGGTTACAGAGACAGTGCCCGGTGGGTAAGGGGGTTACAGAGACCATGCCCAGTGGGTAAGGGGTTTACAGAGACACTGCCCAGAGGGTTAGGGGGTTACAGAGACAGAGCCCAGTGGGTAAGGGGGTGAGAGAGACAGTGCCCCGTGTGTAAGGGTGATACAGAGACACTGCCCGGTGTGTAAGGGGGTTACAGAGACAGAGCCCAGCGGGTAAGGGGGTTACAAAGACAGAGCCCCGTGGGTAATGGGGTTACAGAGACAGAGCCCCGTGGGTAAGGGGGTTACAGAGACAGTGCCCGGTGGGTAAGAGGTTACAGAGACAGAGCCCAGTGGGAAAGGGGGTTACAGAGACACTGCCCGGTGCGTAAAGGGGTTACAGAGACACTGCTCAGTGGGTAAGGGGGTTACAGAGACACTGCCCAGTGAATAAGGGGGTTACAGAAACAGAGCCCAGTGGGTAAAGGGGTTACAGAGACACTGCCCAGTGAGTAAGGGGGTTACATAGACAATGCTCAGTGGGTAAGGGGGTTACAGAGACACTGCCCAGTGAGTAAGGGGGTGACAGAAACAGAGCCCAGTGGGTAAGGGGGTTACAGAGACACTGCCCAGTGGGTAAGAGGTTACAGAGACAGTGCCCATGGGTAAGGGGGTTACAGAGACACTGCCCAGTGGGTAAGGGGTTAACAGAGACAGAGCCCGGTGGGTAAGGGGGTACAGAAACACTGCCCGGTGGGTAAGGGGGTTACAGAGACACTGCCCAGTGAGTAAGGGGGTTACAGCGACAATGCCCAGTGGGTAAGGGGGTTACAGAGACACTGCCCAGTGAGTAAGGGGGTTACAGCGACAATGCCCAGTGGGTAAGGGGGTTACAGAGACAGAGGCCGGTGGGTAAGAGGGTTACAGAGACAATGCCCAGTGGGTAAGGGGGTTACAGAGACACTGCCCGGTGTGTAAGGAGGTTACATTGACAGTGCCCAGTGGTAAAGGGGGTTACAGAGACAGGGCCCAGTGGGTAAGGGGGTTACAGAGACACTGCCCAGTGGGTAAGGGGTTAACAGAGACAGAGCCCGGTGGGTAAGGGGGTTACAGAAACACTGCCCGGTGGGTAAGGGGGTTACAGAGACACTGCCCAGTGAGTAAGGGGGTTACAGAAACAGAGCCCAGTCGGTAAGGGGGTTACAGAGACACTGCCCGTTGGTAAGAGGGTTACAGAGACAGTGCCCAGTGGGTAAGGGGGTTACAGAGACACTGCCCGGTGGGTAAGTGGGTTACAGAGAGAGTGCCTAGTGGGTAAAGGGGTTACAGAGACACTGCCCGGTGGGTAAGGGGGTGACAGAGACAGTGCCCAGTGGATAAGGGGGTTACAGAGAGAGTGCCCAGTGGGTAAGGGGGTAACAGAGACACTGCCCGGTGGGTAAGGGCGTGACAGAGACAGTGCCCCGTGGGTAAGGGGGTAACAGAGAGAGTGCCCAGTGGGTAAGGGGGTTATAGAGACACTGCCGGTGGGTAAGGGAGTTACAGGGACACTGCCTGGTGGGTAAGGGGGTTACAGAGATAGACCCAGAGGGTAAGGGGGTTATAGAGACACTGCCCAGTGGGTAAGGGGGTTACAGAGACAGAGCCCAGAGGGTAAGGGGGTTACAGAGACAGAGCCCGGTGGGTAAGGGGGTTACAGAAACACTGCCCAGGAGTTTAGGGGGTTACAGAGACAGTGCCCGGTGGGTAAGGGGGTTACAGAGACCATGCCCAGTGGTTAAGGGGGTTACAGAGACACTGCCCGGTGGGTAAGGGGGTGACAGAGACAGTGCCCAGTGGATAAGGGGGTTACAGAGAGAGTGCCCAGTGGGTAAGGGGTAACAGAGACATGTCCGGTGGGTAAGGGGGTGACACAGACAGTGCCCCGTGGGTAAGGGTGTTACAGAGAGAGTGCCCAGTGGGTAAGGGGGTTATAGAGACAGGGCCCAGTGGGTAAGGGGGTTACAGAGACAGTGCCCTGTGGGGAAGGGGGTTACAGAGACACTGCCCAGTGGGTAAGGGGGTTACAGAGAGAGTGCCCGGTTTGTAAGGGTGTTACAGAGACAGAGCCCAGAGCGTAAGGGGGTTACAGAGACACTGCCCAGTGGGTAATGGGGTTACAGAGACACTGCCTGGTGGGTAAGGGGGTTACAGAGACACTGCCCAGTGGGTAATGGGGTTACAGAGACACTGCCTGGTGGGTAAGGGGGTTACAGAGACACTGCCCAGTGGGTAAGGGGTTTACAGAGACACTGCCCAGAGGGTTAGGGGTTTACAGAGACAGAGCCCGGTGGGTAAGTGGGTTACAGAAACACTGCCCAGAAGTTTAGGGGGTTACAGAGACAGTGCCCGGTGGGTAAGGGGGTTACAGAGACCATGCCCAGTGGGTAAGGGGTTTACAGAGACACTGCCCAGAGGGTTAGGGGGTTACAGAGACAGAGCCCAGTGGGTAAGGGGGTGAGAGAGACAGTGCCCCGTGTGTAAGGGTGATACAGAGACACTGCCCGGTGTGTAAGGGGGTTACAGAGACAGAGCCCAGCGGGTAAGGGGGTTACAAAGACAGAGCCCCGTGGGTAATGGGGTTACAGAGACAGAGCCCCGTGGGTAAGGGGGTTACAGAGACAGTGCCCGGTGGGTAAGAGGTTACAGAGACAGAGCCCAGTGGGAAAGGGGGTTACAGAGACACTGCCCGGTGCGTAAAGGGGTTACAGAGACACTGCTCAGTGGGTAAGGGGGTTACAGAGACACTGCCCAGTGAATAAGGGGGTTACAGAAACAGAGCCCAGTGGGTAAAGGGGTTACAGAGACACTGCCCAGTGAGTAAGGGGGTTACATAGACAATGCTCAGTGGGTAAGGGGGTTACAGAGACACTGCCCAGTGAGTAAGGGGGTGACAGAAACAGAGCCCAGTGGGTAAGGGGGTAATAGAGACACTGCCCAGTGGGTAAGAGGTTACAGAGACACTGCCCGGTGGGTAAGGGGGTTACAGAGACACTGCCCGGTGGGTAAGGGGGTTACAGAGACACTTCCCGGTCGGTAAGGGGGTTACAGAGACAGTGCCCGGTGGGTAAGGGGGTTACAGAGACAATGCCCAGTGGGTAAGGGGGTTACAGAGACAGAGCCCAGTGAGTAAGGGGGTTACAGAGACACTGCCCGGTGGGTAAGGGGGTTACAGAGACACTGCCCGGTGGGTAAGGGGGTTACAGAAACACTGCCCAGTGGGTAAGGGTGTTACAGAGACAGGGCCCAGTGGGTATGGGGTTTACAGAGACACTGCCCGGTGGGTAAGGGGGTTACAGAGACACTGCCCAGTGGTAACGGGGTTACAGAGAAACTGCCCAGTGGGTAAGTGGTTTACAGAGACAGTGCCCAGTGGGTATGGGGGTTACAGAGACACTGCCGGATGGGTAAGAGGTTACAGAGACAGAGCCCAGTTGGTAAGGGGGTTACAGAGACAGTGCCCAGTGGATAAGGGGTTTACATAGACAGTGTCCGGTGGGAAAGGGGGTTACAGAGACACTGCCCAGTAGGTAAGGGGGTTACAGAGACAGAGCTCAGTGGGTAAGGGGTTTACAGAGACTGTGCCCAGTGGGTAAGGGGGTTACAGAGACACTGCCCAGTGGGTAAGGGGGTTACAGAGACAGAGCCCAGTGCGGAAGGGGGTGACAGAGACAGTGCCCGGTGGGTAAGGGGGTTACAGAGACAGAGCCCAGTGGGTAAGGGGGTTACAGAGACAGAGCCCAGTGTGTAAGGGGGTTACAGAGACAGTGCCCGGTGTTTAGGTGGGTTACAGAGACACTGCCCGGTGGGTAAGGGGGTTACAGAGACACTGCCCGGTCGGTAAGGGGGTTACAGAGACAGTGCCCGGTGGGTAAAGGCGTTACAGAGACAGTGCCCGGTGGGTAAGGGCGTTACAGAGACAGTGCCCGGTGGGTAAGGGGGTTACAGAGACACTGCCCAGTGGGTAAGAGGGTTACAGAGACAGTGCCCAGTGGGTAAGGGGGTTACAGAGACAGTGCCCGGTGAGTAACGGGGTTACAGAGACACTGCCCGGTGGGTAAGGGGGTTACAGAGACATTGCCCGGTGGGTAAGGGGGATACAGAGACACTATCCAGTGGGTAAGAGGGTTACAGAGACACTGCCCAGTGGGTAAGGGGGTTTCAGAGACAGAGCCCAGTGGGTCAGGGGGTTACAGAGAGAGTGCCCAGTGGGTAAGGGGATTTCAGAGACAGGGCCCAGTGTGTAAGGGGGTTACAGAGACAGAGCCCAGTGGGTAACGGGGTTACAGAGACAGAGCCCAGTGGGTAAGGGGGTTACAGAGACAGAGCCCAGTGGGTAAGGGGGTTACAGAGACAGAGCCCAGTGGGTAACGGGTTTACAGAGACAGAGCCCAGTGGGTAAGGGGGTTACAGAGACACTGCCCGGTGGGTAAGGGGGTTACAGAGACAATGCCCAGTGGGTAAGGAGGTTACAGAGACACTGCCCAGTGGGTAAGGGGGTTACAGAGACAGTGCCCAGTGGGTAAGGGGGTTATAGAGACAGGGCCCAGTGGGTAAGGGGGTTACAGAGACAGTGCCTTGTGGGGAAGGGGGTTACAGAGACACTGCACAGTGGGTAAGGGGGTTACAGAGCCACTGCCCAGTGGGTAAGGGGGTTACAGAGACCATGCCCAGTGGGTAAGGGGTTTACAGAGACACTGCCCAGAGGGTTAGGGGGTTACAGAGACAGAGCCCCGTGGGTAAGGGGGTGAGAGAGACAGAACCCCGTGGGTAAGGGGGTGAGAGAGCCAGTGCCCCGTGTGTAAGGGGGTTACAGAGACACTGCCCGGTGTGTAAGGGGGTTACAGAGACAGAGCCCAGCGGGTAAGGGGGTTACAAAGACAGAGCCCCGTGGGTAAGGGGGTTACAGAGACAGAGCCCAGTGGGTAAGGGGGTTACAGAGACAGTGCCCGGTGGGTAAGAGGTTACAGAGACAGAGCCCAGTGGGAAAGGGGGTTACAGAGACACTGCCCGGTGCGTAAAGGGGTTACAGAGACACTGCTCAGTGGGTAAGGGGGTTACAGAGACACTGCCCAGTGAATAAGGGGGTTACAGAAACAGAGCCCAGTGGGTAAAGGGGTTACAGAGACACTGCCCAGTGGGTAAGGGGGTTACAGAGACACTGCCCAGTGAATAAGGGGGTTACAGAAACAGAGCCCAGTGGGTAAAGGGGTTACAGAGACACTGCCCAGTGGGTAAGGGGGTTACAGAGACACTGCCCGGTGAGTAAGGGGGTGACAGAAACAGAGCCCAGTGGATAAGGGGGTTACAGAGACACTGCCCAGTGGGTAAGGGGTTAACAGAGACAGAGCCCGGTGGGTAAGGGGGTTACAGAAACACTGCCCGGTGGGTAAGGGGGTTACAGAGACACTGCCCAGTGAGTAAGGGGGTTACAGAAACAGAGCCCAGTCGGTAAGGGGGTTACAGAGACACTGCCCGGTGGGTAAGGGGGTTACAGAGAGAATGCCTAGTGGGTAAAGGGGTTACAGAGACACTGCCCGGTGGGTAAGGGGGTGACAGAGACAGTGCCCAGTGGATATGGGGGTTACAGAGAGAGTGCCCAGTGGGTAAGGGGGTAACAGAGACACTGCCCGGTGGGTAAGGGCGTGACAGAGACAGTGCCCCGTGGGTAAGGGGGTAACAGAGAGAGTGCCCAGTGGGTAAGGGGGTTATAGAGACACTGCCGGTGGGTAAGGGAGTTACAGAGACACTGCCTGGTGGGTAAGGGGGTTACAGAGATAGACCCAGAGGGTAAGGGGGTTATAGAGACACTGCCCAGTGGGTAAGGGGGTTACAGAGACAGAGCCCAGAGGGTAAGGGGGTTACAGAGACAGAGCCCGGTGGGTAAGGGGGTTACAGAAACACTGCCCAGGAGTTTAGGGGGTTACAGAGACAGTGCCCGGTGGGTAAGGGGGTTACAGAGACCATGCCCAGTGGGTAAGGGGGTTACAGAGACACTGCCCGGTGGGTAAGGGGGTGACAGAGACAGTGCCCAGTGGATAAGGGGGTTACAGAGAGAGTGCCCAGTGGGTAAGGGGTAACAGAGACATGTCCGGTGGGTAAGGGGGTGACACAGACAGTGCCCCGTGGGTAAGGGTGTTACAGAGAGAGTGCCCAGTGGGTAAGGGGGTTATAGAGACAGGGCCCAGTGGGTAAGGGGGTTATAGAGACAGGGCCCAGTGGGTAAGGGGGTTACAGAGACAGTGCCCTGTGGGGAAGGGGGTTACAGAGACACTGCACAGTGGGTAAGGGGGTTACAGAGACACTGCCCAGTGGGTAAGGGGGTTACAGAGAGAGTGCCCGGTTTGTAAGGGTGTTACAGAGACAGAGCCCAGAGCGTAAGGGGGTTACAGAGACACTGCCCAGTGGGTAAGGGGTTTACAGAGACACTGCCCAGAGGGTTAGGGGTTTACAGAGACAGAGCCCGGTGGGTAAGTGGGTTACAGAAACACTGCCCAGAAGTTTAGGGGGTTACAGAGACAGTGCCCGGTGGGTAAGGGGGTTACAGAGACCATGCCCAGTGGGTAAGGGGTTTACAGAGACACTGCCCAGAGGGTTAGGGGGTTACAGAGACAGAGCCCAGTGGGTAAGGGGGTGAGAGAGACAGTGCCCCGTGTGTAAGGGTGATACAGAGACACTGCCCGGTGTGTAAGGGGGTTACAGAGACAGAGCCCAGCGGGTAAGGGGGTTACAAAGACAGAGCCCCGTGGGTAATGGGGTTACAGAGACAGAGCCCCGTGGGTAAGGGGGTTACAGAGACAGTGCCCGGTGGGTAAGAGGTTACAGAGACAGAGCCCAGTGGGAAAGGGGGTTACAGAGACACTGCCCGGTGCGTAAAGGGGTTACAGAGACACTGCTCAGTGGGTAAGGGGGTTACAGAGACACTGCCCAGTGAATAAGGGGGTTACAGAAACAGAGCCCAGTGGGTAAAGGGGTTACAGAGACACTGCCCAGTGAGTAAGGGGGTTACATAGACAATGCTCAGTGGGTAAGGGGGTTACAGAGACACTGCCCAGTGAGTAAGGGGGTGACAGAAACAGAGCCCAGTGGGTAAGGGGGTTACAGAGACACTGCCCAGTGGGTAAGAGGTTACAGAGACAGTGCCCATGGGTAAGGGGGTTACAGAGACACTGCCCAGTGGGTAAGGGGTTAACAGAGACAGAGCCCGGTGGGTAAGGGGGTTACAGAAACACTGCCCGGTGGGTAAGGGGGTTACAGAGACACTGCCCAGTGAGTAAGGGGGTTACAGCGACAATGCCCAGTGGGTAAGGGGGTTACAGAGACACTGCCCAGTGAGTAAGGGGGTTACAGCGACAATGCCCAGTGGGTAAGGGGGTTACAGAGACAGAGGCCGGTGGGTAAGAGGGTTACAGAGACAATGCCCAGTGGGTAAGGGGGTTACAGAGACACTGCCCGGTGTGTAAGGAGGTTACATTGACAGTGCCCAGTGGTAAAGGGGGTTACAGAGACAGGGCCCAGTGGGTAAGGGGGTTACAGAGACACTGCCCAGTGGGTAAGGGGTTGACAGAGACAGAGCCCGGTGGGTAAGGGGGTTACAGAAACACTGCCCGGTGGGTAAGGGGGTTACAGAGACACTGCCCAGTGAGTAAGGGGGTTACAGAAACAGAGCCCAGTCGGTAAGGGGGTTACAGAGACACTGCCCGTTGGTAAGAGGGTTACAGAGACAGTGCCCAGTGGGTAAGGGGGTTACAGAGACACTGCCCGGTGGGTAAGGGGGTTACAGAGAGAGTGCCTAGTGGGTAAAGGGGTTACAGAGACACTGCCCGGTGGGTAAGGGGGTGACAGAGACAGTGCCCAGTGGATAAGGGGGTTACAGAGAGAGTGCCCAGTGGGTAAGGGGGTAACAGAGACACTGCCCGGTGGGTAAGGGCGTGACAGAGACAGTGCCCCGTGGGTAAGGGGGTAACAGAGAGAGTGCCCAGTGGGTAAGGGGGTTATAGAGACACTGCCGGTGGGTAAGGGAGTTACAGGGACACTGCCTGGTGGGTAAGGGGGTTACAGAGATAGACCCAGAGGGTAAGGGGGTTATAGAGACACTGCCCAGTGGGTAAGGGGGTTACAGAGACAGAGCCCAGAGGGTAAGGGGGTTACAGAGACAGAGCCCGGTGGGTAAGGGGGTTACAGAAACACTGCCCAGGAGTTTAGGGGGTTACAGAGACAGTGCCCGGTGGGTAAGGGGGTTACAGAGACCATGCCCAGTGGTTAAGGGGGTTACAGAGACACTGCCCGGTGGGTAAGGGGGTGACAGAGACAGTGCCCAGTGGATAAGGGGGTTACAGAGAGAGTGCCCAGTGGGTAAGGGGTAACAGAGACATGTCCGGTGGGTAAGGGGGTGACACAGACAGTGCCCCGTGGGTAAGGGTGTTACAGAGAGAGTGCCCAGTGGGTAAGGGGGTTATAGAGACAGGGCCCAGTGGGTAAGGGGGTTACAGAGACAGTGCCCTGTGGGGAAGGGGGTTACAGAGACACTGCCCAGTGGGTAAGGGGGTTACAGAGAGAGTGCCCGGTTTGTAAGGGTGTTACAGAGACAGAGCCCAGAGCGTAAGGGGGTTACAGAGACACTGCCCAGTGGGTAATGGGGTTACAGAGACACTGCCTGGTGGGTAAGGGGGTTACAGAGACACTGCCCAGTGGGTAATGGGGTTACAGAGACACTGCCTGGTGGGTAAGGGGGTTACAGAGACACTGCCCAGTGGGTAAGGGGTTTACAGAGACACTGCCCAGAGGGTTAGGGGTTTACAGAGACAGAGCCCGGTGGGTAAGTGGGTTACAGAAACACTGCCCAGAAGTTTAGGGGGTGACAGAGACAGTGCCCGGTGGGTAAGGGGGTTACAGAGACCATGCCCAGTGGGTAAGGGGTTTACAGAGACACTGCCCAGAGGGTTAGGGGGTTACAGAGACAGAGCCCAGTGGGTAAGGGGGTGAGAGAGACAGTGCCCCGTGTGTAAGGGTGATACAGAGACACTGCCCGGTGTGTAAGGGGGTTACAGAGACAGAGCCCAGCGGGTAAGGGGGTTACAAAGACAGAGCCCCGTGGGTAATGGGGTTACAGAGACAGAGCCCCGTGGGTAAGGGGGTTACAGAGACAGTGCCCGGTGGGTAAGAGGTTACAGAGACAGAGCCCAGTGGGAAAGGGGGTTACAGAGACACTGCCCGGTGCGTAAAGGGGTTACAGAGACACTGCTCAGTGGGTAAGGGGGTTACAGAGACACTGCCCAGTGAATAAGGGGGTTACAGAAACAGAGCCCAGTGGGTAAAGGGGTTACAGAGACACTGCCCAGTGAGTAAGGGGGTTACATAGACAATGCTCAGTGGGTAAGGGGGTTACAGAGACACTGCCCAGTGAGTAAGGGGGTGACAGAAACAGAGCCCAGTGGGTAAGGGGGTTACAGAGACACTGCCCAGTGGGTAAGAGGTTACAGAGACAGTGCCCATGGGTAAGGGGGTTACAGAGACACTGCCCAGTGGGTAAGGGGTTAACAGAGACAGAGCCCGGTGGGTAAGGGGGTTACAGAGACACTGCCCAGTGGGTAAGGGGTTAACAGAGACAGAGCCCGGTGGGTAAGGGGGTTACAGAAACACTGCCCGGTGGGTAAGGGGGTTACAGAGACACTGCCCAGTGAGTAAGGGGGTTACAGTGACAATGCCCAGTGGGTAAGGGGGTTACAGAGACAGAGGCCGGTGGGTAAGAGGGTTACAGAGACAATGCTCAGTGGGTAAGTGGGTTACAGAGACACTGCCCGGTGGGTAAGGGGGTGACAGAGACAGTGCCCCGTGGGTAAGGGGGTTACAGAGTCAGAGCCCAGTGGGTAAGGGGGTTACAGAGACAGTGCCCGGTGGGTAAGAGGTTACAGAGACAGAGCCCAGTGGGAAAGGGGGTTACAGAGACACTGCCCAGTGGGTAAGGGGGTTACAGAGACACTGCCCAGTGAGTAAGGGGGTGACAGAAACAGAGCCCAGTGGGTAAGGGGGTTACAGAGACACTGCCCAGTGGGTAAGAGGTTACAGAGACAGTGCCCATGGGTAAGGGGGTTACAGAGACACTGCCCAGTGGGTAAGGGGTTAACAGAGACAGAGCCCGGTGGGTAAGGGGGTTACAGAAACACTGCCCGGTGGGTAAGGGGGTTACAGAGACACTGCCCAGTGAGTAAGGGGGTTACAGAAACAGAGCCCAGTCGGTAAGGGGGTTACAGAGACACTGCCCGTTGGTAAGTGGGTTACAGAGACAGTGCCCAGTGAGTAAGGGGGTGACAGAAACAGAGCCCAGTGGGTAATGGGGTTACAGAGACACTGCCCAGTGAGTAAGGGGTGACAGAAACAGAGCCCAGTGGGTAAGGGGTTTACAGAGACACTGCCCAGTGGGTAAGAGGTTACAGAGACAGTGCCCATGGGTAAGGGGGTTACAGAGACACTGCCCAGTGGGTAAGGGGTTAACAGAGACAGAGCCCGGTGGGTAAGGGGGTTACAGAAACACTGCCCGGTGGGTAAGGGGGTTACAGAGACACTGCCCAGTGAGTAAGGGGGTTACAGAAACAGAGCCCAGTCGGTAAGGGGGTTACAGAGACACTGCCCGTTGGTAAAAGGGTTACAGAGACAGTGCCCAGTGGGTAAGGGGGTTACAGAGACACTGCCCGGTGGGTAAGGGGGTTACAGAGAGAGTGCCTAGTGGGTAAAGGGGTTACAGAGACACTGCCCGGTGGGTAAGGGGGTTACAGAGACACTGCCCAGTGGATAAGGGGGTTAGAGAGAGAGTGCCCAGTGGGTAAGGGGGTAACAGAGACACTGCCCGGTGGGTAAGGGGGTGACAGAGACAGTGCCCCGTGGGTAAGGGGGTAACAGAGAGAGTGCCCAGTGGGTAAGGGGGTTACAGAGACACTGCCCGGTGGGTAAGGGAGTTACAGAGACACTGCCCGGTGGGTAAAGGGGTTACAGAGATAGACCCAGAGGGTAAGGGGGTTACAGAGACACTGCCCAGTGGGTAAGGGGGTTACAGAGACAGGGCCCAGTGGGTAAGGGGGTTACAGAGACAGAGCCCAGTGGGTAAGGGGGTTACAGAGACACTGCCCAGTGGGTAAGGGGGTTACAAAGACACTGCCCAGTAGGTAAGAGGGTAACAGAGACAGAGCCCGGTGGGTAAGAGGGTTACATAGACAATGCCCAGTGGGTAAGGGGGTTACAAAGACACTGCCCAGTGGGTAAGGGGGTTACAGAGACAGTGCCTGGTGTGTAAGGGGGTTGCAGAGACACTGCCCGGTGGGTAAGGGGGTAACAGAGACAGTGCCCAGTGGGTAAAGTGGTTACAGAGACACTGCCCGGTGGGTAAGGGGGGTTACAGAGACAGTGCCCAGTGGGTAAGGGGGTTACAGAGAGAGTGCCCAGTGGGTAAGGGGTTACAGAGACACTGCCCAGTGGGTAAGGGGGTTACAGAGACAGAGCCCAGAGGGTAAGGGGGTTACAGAGACAGAGCCCAGTGGGTAAGTGGGTTACAGAGACACTGCCCAGTGGGTAAGGGGGTTACAGAGACAGTGCCCAGTAGGTAAGGGGGTTACAGAGACACTGCCCAGTGGGTAAGAGGGTTACAGAGACACTGCCCGGTCGGTAAGGGGTTTACAGAGACACTGCCCGGTCGGTAAGTGGGTTACAGAGACACTGCCCAGTGGGTAAGGGGGATACAGAGACACTGCCAAGTGGATAAGAGGTTACAGAGACAGTGCCCGGTGGGTAAGGGGTTTACAGAGACACTGCCCGGTGGGTAATGGGGTTACAGAGACAGTGCCCAGTGGGTAAGAGGGTTACAGAGACACTGCCCGGTCGGTAAGGGGTTTACAGAGACACTGCCCGGTCGGTAAGTGGGTTACAGAGACACTGCCCAGTGGGTAAGGGGGATACAGAGACACTGCCAAGTGGATAAGAGGTTACAGAGACAGAGCCCGGTGGGTAAGGGAGTTACAGAGACACTGCCCAGCGTGTAAGGGGGTTACAGACACAGTGCCCGGTGGGTAAGAGGGTTACAGAGACCATGCCCAGTGGGTAAGGGGTTTACAGAGACAGTGCCCGGTGGGTAAGAGGGTTACAGAACCATGCCCAGTGGGTAAGGGGTTTACAGAGACACTGCCCGGTGGGTAAGGGAGTTACAGAGACAGTGCCCAGTGGGTAAGGGGGTTACAGAAACAGAGCCCAGTGGGTAAAGGGGTTACAGAGACACTGCCCAGTGAGTAAGGGGGTTACATAGACAATGCTCAGTGGGTAAGGGGGTTACAGAGACACTGCCCAGTGAGTAAGGGGGTGACAGAAACAGAGCCCAGTGGGTAAGGGGGTTACAGAGACACTGCCCAGTGGGTAAGAGGTTACAGAGACAGTGGCCATGGGTAAGGGGGTTACAGAGACACTGCCCAGTGGGTAAGGGGTTAACAGAGACAGAGCCCGGTGGGTAAGGGGGTTACAGAAACACTGCCCGGTGGGTAAGGGGGTTACAGAGACACTGCCCAGTGAGTAAGGGGGTTACAGTGACAATGCCCAGTGGGTAAGGGGGTTACAGAGACAGAGGCCGGTGGGTAAGAGGGTTACAGAGACAATGCTCAGTGGGTAAGTGGGTTACAGAGACACTGCCCGGTGGGTAAGGGGGTGACAGAGACAGTGCCCCGTGGGTAAGGGGGTTACAGAGTCAGAGCCCAGTGGGTAAGGGGGTTACAGAGACAGTGCCCGGTGGGTAAGAGGTTACAGAGACAGAGCCCAGTGGGAAAGGGGGTTACAGAGACACTGCCCAGTGGGTAAGGGGGTTACAGAGACACTGCCCAGTGAGTAAGGGGGTGACAGAAACAGAGCCCAGTGGGTAAGGGGGTTACAGAGACACTGCCCAGTGGGTAAGAGGTTACAGAGACAGTGCCCATGGGTAAGGGGGTTACAGAGACACTGCCCAGTGGGTAAGGGGTTAACAGAGACAGAGCCCGGTGGGTAAGGTGGTTACAGAAACACTGCCCGGTGGGTAAGGGGGTTACAGAGACACTGCCCAGTGAGTAAGGGGGTTACAGAAACAGAGCCCAGTCGGTAAGGGGGTTACAGAGACACTGCCCGTTGGTAAGAGGGTTACAGAGACAGTGCCCAGTGAGTAAGGGGGTGACAGAAACAGAGCCCAGTGGGTAAGGGGGTTACAGAGACACTGCCCAGTGGGTAAGGGGGTTACAAAGACACTGCCCAGTAGGTAAGAGGGTAACAGAGACAGAGCCCGGTGGGTAAGAGGGTTACATAGACAATGCCCAGTGGGTAAGGGGGTTACAAAGACACTGCCCAGTGGGTAAGGGGGTTACAGAGACAGTGCCTGGTGTGTAAGGGGGTTGCAGAGACACTGCCCGGTGGGTAAGGGGGTAACAGAGACAGTGCCCAGTGGGTAAAGTGGTTACAGAGACACTGCCCGGTGGGTAAGGGGGGTTACAGAGACAGTGCCCAGTGGGTAAGGGGGTTACAGAGAGAGTGCCCAGTGGGTAAGGGGTTACAGAGACACTGCCCAGTGGGTAAGGGGGTTACAGAGACAGAGCCCAGAGGGTAAGGGGGTTACAGAGACAGAGCCCAGTGGGTAAGTGGGTTACAGAGACACTGCCCAGTGGGTAAGGGGGTTACAGAGACAGTGCCCAGTAGGTAAGGGGGTTACAGAGACACTGCCCAGTGGGTAAGAGGGTTACAGAGACACTGCCCGGTCGGTAAGGGGTTTACAGAGACACTGCCCGGTCGGTAAGTGGGTTACAGAGACACTGCCCAGTGGGTAAGGGGGATACAGAGACACTGCCAAGTGGATAAGAGGTTACAGAGACAGTGCCCGGTGGGTAAGGGGTTTACAGAGACACTGCCCGGTGGGTAATGGGGTTACAGAGACAGTGCCCAGTGGGTAAGAGGGTTACAGAGACACTGCCCGGTCGGTAAGGGGTTTACAGAGACACTGCCCGGTCGGTAAGTGGGTTACAGAGACACTGCCCAGTGGGTAAGGGGGATACAGAGACACTGCCAAGTGGATAAGAGGTTACAGAGACAGAGCCCGGTGGGTAAGGGAGTTACAGAGACACTGCCCAGCGTGTAAGGGGGTTACAGACACAGTGCCCGGTGGGTAAGAGGGTTACAGAGACCATGCCCAGTGGGTAAGGGGTTTACAGAGACAGTGCCCGGTGGGTAAGAGGGTTACAGAACCATGCCCAGTGGGTAAGGGGTTTACAGAGACACTGCCCGGTGGGTAAGGGAGTTACAGAGACAGTGCCCAGTGGGTAAGGGGGTTACAGAAACAGAGCCCAGTGGGTAAAGGGGTTACAGAGACACTGCCCAGTGAGTAAGGGGGTTACATAGACAATGCTCAGTGGGTAAGGGGGTTACAGAGACACTGCCCAGTGAGTAAGGGGGTGACAGAAACAGAGCCCAGTGGGTAAGGGGGTTACAGAGACACTGCCCAGTGGGTAAGAGGTTACAGAGACAGTGGCCATGGGTAAGGGGGTTACAGAGACACTGCCCAGTGGGTAAGGGGTTAACAGAGACAGAGCCCGGTGGGTAAGGGGGTTACAGAAACACTGCCCGGTGGGTAAGGGGGTTACAGAGACACTGCCCAGTGAGTAAGGGGGTTACAGTGACAATGCCCAGTGGGTAAGGGGGTTACAGAGACAGAGGCCGGTGGGTAAGAGGGTTACAGAGACAATGCTCAGTGGGTAAGTGGGTTACAGAGACACTGCCCGGTGGGTAAGGGGGTGACAGAGACAGTGCCCCGTGGGTAAGGGGGTTACAGAGTCAGAGCCCAGTGGGTAAGGGGGTTACAGAGACAGTGCCCGGTGGGTAAGAGGTTACAGAGACAGAGCCCAGTGGGAAAGGGGGTTACAGAGACACTGCCCAGTGGGTAAGGGGGTTACAGAGACACTGCCCAGTGAGTAAGGGGGTGACAGAAACAGAGCCCAGTGGGTAAGGGGGTTACAGAGACACTGCCCAGTGGGTAAGAGGTTACAGAGACAGTGCCCATGGGTAAGGGGGTTACAGAGACACTGCCCAGTGGGTAAGGGGTTAACAGAGACAGAGCCCGGTGGGTAAGGGGGTTACAGAAACACTGCCCGGTGGGTAAGGGGGTTACAGAGACACTGCCCAGTGAGTAAGGGGGTTACAGAAACAGAGCCCAGTCAGTAAGGGGGTTACAGAGACACTGCCCGTTGGTAAGTGGGTTACAGAGACAGTGCCCAGTGAGTAAGGGGGTGACAGAAACAGAGCCCAGTGGGTAATGGGGTTACAGAGACACTGCCCAGTGAGTAAGGGGTGACAGAAACAGAGCCCAGTGGGTAAGGGGTTTACAGAGACACTGCCCAGTGGGTAAGAGGTTACAGAGACAGTGCCCATGGGTAAGGGGGTTACAGAGACACTGCCCAGTGGGTAAGGGGTTAACAGAGACAGAGCCCGGTGGGTAAGGGGGTTACAGAAACACTGCCCGGTGGGTAAGGGGGTTACAGAGACACTGCCCAGTGAGTAAGGGGGTTACAGAAACAGAGCCCAGTCGGTAAGGGGGTTACAGAGACACTGCCCGTTGGTAAAAGGGTTACAGAGACAGTGCCCAGTGGGTAAGGGGGTTACAGAGACACTGCCCGGTGGGTAAGGGGGTTACAGAGAGAGTGCCTAGTGGGTAAAGGGGTTACAGAGACACTGCCCGGTGGGTAAGGGGGTTACAGAGACACTGCCCAGTGGATAAGGGGGTTAGAGAGAGAGTGCCCAGTGGGTAAGGGGGTAACAGAGACACTGCCCGGTGGGTAAGGGGGTGACAGAGACAGTGCCCCGTGGGTAAGGGGGTAACAGAGAGAGTGCCCAGTGGGTAAGGGGGTTACAGAGACACTGCCCGGTGGGTAAGGGAGTTACAGAGACACTGCCCGGTGGGTAAAGGGGTTACAGAGATAGACCCAGAGGGTAAGGGGGTTACAGAGACACTGCCCAGTGGGTAAGGGGGTTACAGAGACAGGGCCCAGTGGGTAAGGGGGTTACAGAGACAGAGCCCAGTGGGTAAGGGGGTTACAGAGACACTGCCCAGTGGGTAAGGGGGTTACAAAGACACTGCCCAGTAGGTAAGAGGGTAACAGAGACAGAGCCCGGTGGGTAAGAGGGTTACATAGACAATGCCCAGTGGGTAAGGGGGTTACAAAGACACTGCCCAGTGGGTAAGGGGGTTACAGAGACAGTGCCTGGTGTGTAAGGGGGTTGCAGAGACACTGCCCGGTGGGTAAGGGGGTAACAGAGACAGTGCCCAGTGGGTAAAGTGGTTACAGAGACACTGCCCGGTGGGTAAGGGGGGTTACAGAGACAGTGCCCAGTGGGTAAGGGGGTTACAGAGAGAGTGCCCAGTGGGTAAGGGGTTACAGAGACACTGCCCAGTGGGTAAGGGGGTTACAGAGACAGAGCCCAGAGGGTAAGGGGGTTACAGAGACAGAGCCCAGTGGGTAAGTGGGTTACAGAGACACTGCCCAGTGGGTAAGGGGGTTACAGAGACAGTGCCCAGTAGGTAAGGGGGTTACAGAGACACTGCCCAGTGGGTAAGAGGGTTACAGAGACACTGCCCGGTCGGTAAGGGGTTTACAGAGACACTGCCCGGTCGGTAAGTGGGTTACAGAGACACTGCCCAGTGGGTAAGGGGGATACAGAGACACTGCCAAGTGGATAAGAGGTTACAGAGACAGTGCCCGGTGGGTAAGGGGTTTACAGAGACACTGCCCGGTGGGTAATGGGGTTACAGAGACAGTGCCCAGTGGGTAAGAGGGTTACAGAGACACTGCCCGGTCGGTAAGGGGTTTACAGAGACACTGCCCGGTCGGTAAGTGGGTTACAGAGACACTGCCCAGTGGGTAAGGGGGATACAGAGACACTGCCAAGTGGATAAGAGGTTACAGAGACAGAGCCCGGTGGGTAAGGGAGTTACAGAGACACTGCCCAGCGTGTAAGGGGGTTACAGACACAGTGCCCGGTGGGTAAGAGGGTTACAGAGACCATGCCCAGTGGGTAAGGGGTTTACAGAGACAGTGCCCGGTGGGTAAGAGGGTTACAGAACCATGCCCAGTGGGTAAGGGGTTTACAGAGACACTGCCCGGTGGGTAAGGGAGTTACAGAGACAGTGCCCAGTGGGTAAGGGGGTTACAGAGACAGTGCCCAGTGGGTAAGGGGGTTACAGAGACACTGCCCGGTCGGTAAGTGGGTTACAGAGACACTGCCCAGTGGGTAAGGGGGATACAGAGACACTGCCAAGTGGATAAGAGGTTACAGAGACAGAGCCCGGTGGGTAAGGGGTTTACAGAGAAAACGCCCAGTGTGTAAGGGGGTTACAGAGACTGTGCCCAGTGGTTAAGGGGGTTACAGAGACAGTGCCCAGTGGGTAAGGGGTTTACAGAGACAGTGACCGGTGGATAAGGGGGTTACAGAGACAGAGCCCAGTGGGTTCGGGGGGTTACAGAGACACTGCCCGGTGGGTAAGGGGGTTACAGAGACAGTGCCCGGTGGGTAAGGGGGTTACAGAGACTGTGCCCAGTGGTTAAGGGGGTTACAGGGACAGTGCCCAGTGGATAAGGGGTTTACAGAGACAGTGACCGGTGGATAAGGGGGTTACAGAGACAGAGCCTAGTGGGTTAGGGGGGTTACAGAGACACTGCCCGGTGGGTAAGGGGGTTACAGAGACACTGCCCAGTGGGTAAGGGTGTAACAGAAACAGAGCCCGGTGGGTAAGCGGGGTACAGAGACCATCTCCAGTGGGTAAGGGGGTTTCAGAGACAGTGCCCAGTGGGTAAGGGGGTTACAGAGACAGAGCCCAGTGGGTAAGGGGGTTATAGAGACAGTGCCCAGTGGGTAAGGGGGTTACAGAGAGAGTGCCCAGTGGGTAAGGGGGTTACAGAGACAGTGCCCAGTGGGTAAGGGGGTTACAGAGTGAGTGCCCAGTGGGTAAGGGGGTTACAGAGAGAGTGCCCAGTGGGTAAGGGGGTTACAGAGACAGTGCCCAGTGGGTAAGGGGGTTACAGAGACAATGCCCAGTGGGTAAGGGGGTTACAGAGACTGTGCCCAGTGGTTAAGGGGGTTACAGAGACACAGCGCAGTGGGTAAGGGGGTTACAGAGACTGTGCCCAGTGGGTAAGGGCTTTACAGAGACAATGCCCAGTGGGTAAGTGGGTTACAGAGACACTGCGCAGTGGGTAAGAGGGTTACAGAGACCATGCCCAGTGGGTAAGGGGTTTACAGAGACAGTGCCCGGTGGGTAAGAGGGTTACAGAACCATGCCCAGTGGGTAAGGGGTTTACAGAGACACTGCCCGGTGGGTAAGGGAGTTACAGAGACAGTGCCCAGTGGGTAAGGGGGTTACAGAGACAGTGCCCAGTGGGTAAGGGGGTTACAGAGACACTGCCCGGTCGGTAAGTGGGTTACAGAGACACTGCCCAGTGGGTAAGGGGGATACAGAGACACTGCCAAGTGGATAAGAGGTTACAGAGACAGAGCCCGGTGGGTAAGGGGGTTACAGAGAAAACGCCCAGTGTGTTAGGGGGTTACAGAGACTGTGCCCAGTGGTTAAGGGGGTTACAGAGACAGTGCCCAGTGGGTAAGGGGTTTACAGAGACAGTGACCGGTGGATAAGGGGGTTACAGAGACAGAGCCCAGTGGGTTCGGGGGGTTACAGAGACACTGCCCGGTGGGTAAGGGGGTTACAGAGACAGTGCCCGGTGGGTAAGGGGGTTACAGAGACTGTGCCCAGTGGTTAAGGGGGTTACAGGGACAGTGCCCAGTGGATAAGGGGTTTACAGAGACAGTGACCGGTGGATAAGGGGGTTACAGAGACAGAGCCCAGTGGGTTAGGGGGGTTACAGAGACACTGCCCGGTGGGTAAGGGGGTTACAGAGACACTGCCCAGTGGGTAAGGGTGTAACAGAAACAGAGCCCGGTGGGTAAGCGGGGTACAGAGACCATGTCCAGTGGGTAAGGGGGTTTCAGAGACAGTGCCCAGTGGGTAAGGGGGTTATAGAGACAGTGCCCAGTGGGTAAGGGGGTTACAGAGAGAGTGCCCAGTGGGTAAGGGGGTTACAGAGAGAGTGCCCAGTGGGTAAGGGGGTTACAGAGACAGTGCCCAGTGCGTAAGGGGGTTACAGAGTGAGTGCCCAGTGGGTAAGGGGGTTACAGAGAGAGTGCCCAGTGGGTAAGGGGGTTACAGAGACAGTGCCCAGTGGGTAAGGGGGTTACAGAGACAATGCCCAGTGGGTAAGGGGGTTACAGAGACTGTGCCCAGTGGGTAAGGGGGTTACAGAGAAAATGCCCAGTGGGTAAGTGGGTTACAGAGACACTGCGCAGTGGGTAAGGGGGTTACAGAGACAGAGCCTCGTGGGTTAGGGGGGTTACAGAGACACTCCTCGGTGGGTAAGGGGGTTCCAGAGACAGTTCCCGGTGGGTAAGGGGGTTACAGAGACACTGCCCGGTGGGTAAGGGGGTTCCAGAGACAGTTCCCGGTGGGTAAGGGGGTTACAGAGACATAGCCCAGTGGGTAAGGGGGTTACAGAGACACTGCCCGGTTGGTAAGGGGGTTACAGAGACTATGCCCAGTGGGTAAGGGGGTTACAGAGACTGTGCCCAGTGGGTAAGGGGGTTACAGAGACATAGCCTGGTGGGTAAGGGGGTTACAGAGACTGTGCCCAGTGGGTAAGGGGGTTACAGAGACAGAGCCCGGTGGGTAAGAGGGTTACAGAGACAGAGCCCAGTGGGTAAGGGGGTTACAGAGACAGAGCCCAGTGGGTAAGGGGGTTACAGAGACAGAGCCCGGTGGGTAAGGGGGTTCCAGAGACACTGCCCGGTGGGTAAGGGGGTTACAGAGACAGTGCCCAGTGGGTAAGGGGGTTACAGAGACAATGCCCGGTGGGTAAGGGGGTTACAGAGACACTGCCTAGTAGGTAAGGGGCTTACAGAGACACTGCCCAGTGGGTAAGGGGGTTACAGAGACAGAGCCCGGTGGGTAAGGGGGTTCCAGAGACACTGCCCGGTCGGTAAGGGGGTTAAAGAGACAGTGCCCAGTGGGTAAGGGGGTTACAGAGACACTGCCCGGCGGGTAAGGGGGTTACAGAGACACTGCCCAGTAGGTAAGGGGCTTACAGAGACACTGCCCAGTGGGTAAGGGGGTTACAGAGACAGCCCAGTGGGTAAGGGGGTTACAGAGACAGCCCGGTGGGTAAGGGGGTTACAGAGACACTGCCCAGTGGGTAAGGAGGTTACAGAGACAGTGCCCAGTGGGTAAGGGGGTTACAGAGACAGTGCCCAGTGGGTAAGGGGGTTACAGAGACAGAGCCCAGAGGGTAAGGGGGTTACAGAGACAGAGCCCGAAGGGTAAGGGGGTTACAGAGACAGAGCCCGGTGGGTAATGGGGTTACAGAGACAGAGCCCGAAGGGTAAGGGGGTTACAGAGACACTGCCTGGTGGGTAAGGGGGTTACAGAGACACTGCCCAGTGGGTAATGGGGTTACAGAGACACTGCCTGGTGGGTAAGGGGGTTACAGAGACACTGCCCAGTGGGTAAGGGGTTTACAGAGACACTGCCCAGAGGGTTAGGGGTTTACAGAGACAGAGCCCGGTGGGTAAGTGGGTTACAGAAACACTGCCCAGAAGTTTAGGGGGTTACAGAGACAGTGCCCGGTGGGTAAGGGGGTTACAGAGACCATGCCCAGTGGGTAAGGGGTTTACAGAGACACTGCCCAGAGGGTTAGGGGGTTACAGAGACAGAGCCCAGTGGGTAAGGGGGTGAGAGAGACAGTGCCCCGTGTGTAAGGGTGATACAGAGACACTGCCCGGTGTGTAAGGGGGTTACAGAGACAGAGCCCAGCGGGTAAGGGGGTTACAAAGACAGAGCCCCGTGGGTAATGGGGTTACAGAGACAGAGCCCCGTGGGTAAGGGGGTTACAGAGACAGTGCCCGGTGGGTAAGAGGTTACAGAGACAGAGCCCAGTGGGAAAGGGGGTTACAGAGACACTGCCCGGTGCGTAAAGGGGTTACAGAGACACTGCTCAGTGGGTAAGGGGGTTACAGAGACACTGCCCAGTGAATAAGGGGGTTACAGAAACAGAGCCCAGTGGGTAAAGGGGTTACAGAGACACTGCCCAGTGAGTAAGGGGGTTACATAGACAATGCTCAGTGGGTAAGGGGGTTACAGAGACACTGCCCAGTGAGTAAGGGGGTGACAGAAACAGAGCCCAGTGGGTAAGGGGGTTACAGAGACACTGCCCAGTGGGTAAGAGGTTACAGAGACAGTGCCCATGGGTAAGGGGGTTACAGAGACACTGCCCAGTGGGTAAGGGGTTAACAGAGACAGAGCCCGGTGGGTAAGGGGGTTACAGAAACACTGCCCGGTGGGTAAGGGGGTTACAGAGACACTGCCCAGTGAGTAAGGGGGTTACAGCGACAATGCCCAGTGGGTAAGGGGGTTACAGAGACAGAGGCCGGTGGGTAAGAGGGTTACAGAGACAATGCTCAGTGGGTAAGTGGGTTACAGAGACACTGCCCGGTGGGTAAGGGGGTGACAGAGACAGTGCCCCGTGGGTAAGGGGGTTACAGAGTCAGAGCCCAGTGGGTAAGGGGGTTACAGAGACAGTGCCCGGTGGGTAAGAGGTTACAGAGACAGAGCCCAGTGGGAAAGGGGGTTACAGAGACACTGCCCAGTGGGTAAGGGGGTTACAGAGACACTGCCCAGTGAGTAAGGGGGTGACAGAAACAGAGCCCAGTGGGTAAGGGGGTTACAGAGACACTGCCCAGTGGGTAAGAGGTTACAGAGACAGTGCCCATGGGTAAGGGGGTTACAGAGACACTGCCCAGTGGGTAAGGGGTTAACAGAGACAGAGCCCGGTGGGTAAGGGGGTTACAGAAACACTGCCCGGTGGGTAAGGGGGTTACAGAGACACTGCCCAGTGAGTAAGGGGGTTACAGAAACAGAGCCCAGTCGGTAAGGGGGTTACAGAGACACTGCCCGTTGGTAAGAGGGTTACAGAGACAGTGCCCAGTGAGTAAGGGGGTGACAGAAACAGAGCCCAGTGGGTAATGGGGTTACAGAGACACTGCCCAGTGAGTAAGGGGTGACAGAAACAGAGCCCAGTGGGTAAGGGGTTTACAGAGACACTGCCCAGTGGGTAAGAGGTTACAGAGACAGTGCCCATGGGTAAGGGGGTTACAGAGACACTGCCCAGTGGGTAAGGGGTTAACAGAGACAGAGCCCGGTGGGTAAGGGGGTTACAGAAACACTGCCCGGTGGGTAAGGGGGTTACAGAGACACTGCCCAGTGAGTAAGGGGGTTACAGAAACAGAGCCCAGTCGGTAAGGGGGTTACAGAGACACTGCCCGTTGGTAAAAGGGTTACAGAGACAGTGCCCAGTGGGTAAGGGGGTTACAGAGACACTGCCCGGTGGGTAAGGGGGTTACAGAGAGAGTGCCTAGTGGGTAAAGGGGTTACAGAGACACTGCCCGGTGGGTAAGGGGGTTACAGAGACACTGCCCAGTGGATAAGGGGGTTAGAGAGAGAGTGCCCAGTGGGTAAGGGGGTAACAGAGACACTGCCCGGTGGGTAAGGGGGTGACAGAGACAGTGCCCCGTGGGTAAGGGGGTAACAGAGAGAGTGCCCAGTGGGTAAGGGGGTTACAGAGACACTGCCCGGTGGGTAAGGGAGTTACAGAGACACTGCCCGGTGGGTAAAGGGGTTACAGAGATAGACCCAGAGGGTAAGGGGGTTACAGAGACACTGCCCAGTGGGTAAGGGGGTTACAGAGACAGGGCCCAGTGGGTAAGGGGGTTACAGAGACAGAGCCCAGTGGGTAAGGGGGTTACAGAGACACTGCCCAGTGGGTAAGGGGGTTACAAAGACACTGCCCAGTAGGTAAGAGGGTAACAGAGACAGAGCCCGGTGGGTAAGAGGGTTACATAGACAATGCCCAGTGGGTAAGGGGGTTACAAAGACACTGCCCAGTGGGTAAGGGGGTTACAGAGACAGTGCCTGGTGTGTAAGGGGGTTGCAGAGACACTGCCCGGTGGGTAAGGGGGTAACAGAGACAGTGCCCAGTGGGTAAAGTGGTTACAGAGACACTGCCCGGTGGGTAAGGGGGGTTACAGAGACAGTGCCCAGTGGGTAAGGGGGTTACAGAGAGAGTGCCCAGTGGGTAAGGGGTTACAGAGACACTGCCCAGTGGGTAAGGGGGTTACAGAGACAGAGCCCAGAGGGTAAGGGGGTTACAGAGACAGAGCCCAGTGGGTAAGTGGGTTACAGAGACACTGCCCAGTGGGTAAGGGGGTTACAGAGACAGTGCCCAGTAGGTAAGGGGGTTACAGAGACACTGCCCAGTGGGTAAGAGGGTTACAGAGACACTGCCCGGTCGGTAAGTGGGTTACAGAGACACTGCCCAGTGGGTAAGGGGGATACAGAGACACTGCCAAGTGGATAAGAGGTTACAGAGACAGTGCCCGGTGGGTAAGGGGTTTACAGAGACACTGCCCGGTGGGTAATGGGGTTACAGAGACAGTGCCCAGTGGGTAAGAGGGTTACAGAGACACTGCCCGGTCGGTAAGGGGTTTACAGAGACACTGCCCGGTCGGTAAGTGGGTTACAGAGACACTGCCCAGTGGGTAAGGGGGATACAGAGACACTGCCAAGTGGATAAGAGGTTACAGAGACAGAGCCCGGTGGGTAAGGGAGTTACAGAGACACTGCCCAGCGTGTAAGGGGGTTACAGACACAGTGCCCGGTGGGTAAGAGGGTTACAGAGACCATGCCCAGTGGGTAAGGGGTTTACAGAGACAGTGCCCGGTGGGTAAGAGGGTTACAGAACCATGCCCAGTGGGTAAGGGGTTTACAGAGACACTGCCCGGTGGGTAAGGGAGTTACAGAGACAGTGCCCAGTGGGTAAGGGGGTTACAGAGACAGTGCCCAGTGGGTAAGGGGGTTACAGAGACACTGCCCGGTCGGTAAGTGGGTTACAGAGACACTGCCCAGTGGGTAAGGGGGATACAGAGACACTGCCAAGTGGATAAGAGGTTACAGAGACAGAGCCCGGTGGGTAAGGGGTTTACAGAGAAAACGCCCAGTGTGTAAGGGGGTTACAGAGACTGTGCCCAGTGGTTAAGGGGGTTACAGAGACAGTGCCCAGTGGGTAAGGGGTTTACAGAGACAGTGACCGGTGGATAAGGGGGTTACAGAGACAGAGCCCAGTGGGTTCGGGGGGTTACAGAGACACTGCCTGGTGGGTAAGGGGGTTACAGAGACAGTGCCCGGTGGGTAAGGGGGTTACAGAGACTGTGCCCAGTGGTTAAGGGGGTTACAGGGACAGTGCCCAGTGGATAAGGGGTTTACAGAGACAGTGACCGGTGGATAAGGGGGTTACAGAGACAGAGCCCAGTGGGTTAGGGGGGTTACAGAGACACTGCCCGGTGGGTAAGGGGGTTACAGAGACACTGCCCAGTGGGTAAGGGTGTAACAGAAACAGAGCCCGGTGGGTAAGCGGGGTACAGAGACCATCTCCAGTGGGTAAGGGGGTTTCAGAGACAGTGCCCAGTGGGTAAGGGGGTTACAGAGACAGAGCCCAGTGGGTAAGGGGGTTATAGAGACAGTGCCCAGTGGGTAAGGGGGTTACAGAGAGAGTGCCCAGTGGGTAAGGGGGTTACAGAGACAGTGCCCAGTGGGTAAGGGGGTTACAGAGTGAGTGCCCAGTGGGTAAGGGGGTTACAGAGAGAGTGCCCAGTGGGTAAGGGGGTTACAGAGACAGTGCCCAGTGGGTAAGGGGGTTACAGAGACAATGCCCAGTGGGTAAGGGGGTTACAGAGACTGTGCCCAGTGGTTAAGGGGGTTACAGAGACACAGCGCAGTGGGTAAGGGGGTTACAGAGACTGTGCCCAGTGGGTAAGGGCTTTACAGAGACAATGCCCAGTGGGTAAGTGGGTTACAGAGACACTGCGCAGTGGGTAAGAGGGTTACAGAGACCATGCCCAGTGGGTAAGGGGTTTACAGAGACAGTGCCCGGTGGGTAAGAGGGTTACAGAACCATGCCCAGTGGGTAAGGGGTTTACAGAGACACTGCCCGGTGGGTAAGGGAGTTACAGAGACAGTGCCCAGTGGGTAAGGGGGTTACAGAGACAGTGCCCAGTGGGTAAGGGGGTTACAGAGACACTGCCCGGTCGGTAAGTGGGTTACAGAGACACTGCCCAGTGGGTAAGGGGGATACAGAGACACTGCCAAGTGGATAAGAGGTTACAGAGACAGAGCCCGGTGGGTAAGGGGGTTACAGAGAAAACGCCCAGTGTGTTAGGGGGTTACAGAGACTGTGCCCAGTGGTTAAGGGGGTTACAGAGACAGTGCCCAGTGGGTAAGGGGTTTACAGAGACAGTGACCGGTGGATAAGGGGGTTACAGAGACAGAGCCCAGTGGGTTCGGGGGGTTACAGAGACACTGCCCGGTGGGTAAGGGGGTTACAGAGACAGTGCCCGGTGGGTAAGGGGGTTACAGAGACTGTGCCCAGTGGTTAAGGGGGTTACAGGGACAGTGCCCAGTGGATAAGGGGTTTACAGAGACAGTGACCGGTGGATAAGGGGGTTACAGAGACAGAGCCCAGTGGGTTAGGGGGGTTACAGAGACACTGCCCGGTGGGTAAGGGGGTTACAGAGACACTGCCCAGTGGGTAAGGGTGTAACAGAAACAGAGCCCGGTGGGTAAGCGGGGTACAGAGACCATGTCCAGTGGGTAAGGGGGTTTCAGAGACAGTGCCCAGTGGGTAAGGGGGTTATAGAGACAGTGCCCAGTGGGTAAGGGGGTTACAGAGAGAGTGCCCAGTGGGTAAGGGGGTTACAGAGAGAGTGCCCAGTGGGTAAGGGGGTTACAGAGACAGTGCCCAGTGCGTAAGGGGGTTACAGAGTGAGTGCCCAGTGGGTAAGGGGGTTACAGAGAGAGTGCCCAGTGGGTAAGGGGGTTACAGAGACAGTGCCCAGTGGGTAAGGGGGTTACAGAGACAATGCCCAGTGGGTAAGGGGGTTACAGAGACTGTGCCCAGTGGGTAAGGGGGTTACAGAGACAATGCCCAGTGGGTAAGTGGGTTACAGAGACACTGCGCAGTGGGTAAGGGGGTTACAGAGACAGAGCCTCGTGGGTTAGGGGGGTTACAGAGACACTCCTCGGTGGGTAAGGGGGTTCCAGAGACAGTTCCCGGTGGGTAAGGGGGTTACAGAGACACTGCCCGGTGGGTAAGGGGGTTCCAGAGACAGTTCCCGGTGGGTAAGGGGGTTACAGAGACATAGCCCAGTGGGTAAGGGGGTTACAGAGACACTGCCCGGTTGGTAAGGGGGTTACAGAGACTATGCCCAGTGGGTAAGGGGGTTACAGAGACTGTGCCCAGTGGGTAAGGGGGTTACAGAGACATAGCCTGGTGGGTAAGGGGGTTACAGAGACTGTGCCCAGTGGGTAAGGGGGTTACAGAGACAGAGCCCGGTGGGTAAGAGGGTTACAGAGACAGAGCCCAGTGGGTAAGGGGGTTACAGAGACAGAGCCCAGTGGGTAAGGGGGTTACAGAGACAGAGCCCGGTGGGTAAGGGGGTTCCAGAGACACTGCCCGGTGGGTAAGGGGGTTACAGAGACAGTGCCCAGTGGGTAAGGGGGTTACAGAGACAATGCCCGGTGGGTAAGGGGGTTACAGAGACACTGCCTAGTAGGTAAGGGGCTTACAGAGACACTGCCCAGTGGGTAAGGGGGTTACAGAGACAGAGCCCGGTGGGTAAGGGGGTTCCAGAGACACTGCCCGGTGGGTAAGGGGGTTAAAGAGACAGTGCCCAGTGGGTAAGGGGGTTACAGAGACACTGCCCGGCGGGTAAGGGGGTTACAGAGACACTGCCCAGTAGGTAAGGGGCTTACAGAGACACTGCCCAGTGGGTAAGGGGGTTACAGAGATAGCCCAGTGGGTAAGGGGGTTACAGAGACAGCCCGGTGGGTAAGGGGGTTACAGAGACACTGCCCAGTGGGTAAGGAGGTTACAGAGACAGTGCCCAGTGGGTAAGGGGGTTACAGAGACAGTGCCCAGTGGGTAAGGGGGTTACAGAGACAGAGCCCAGAGGGTAAGGGGGTTACAGAGACAGAGCCCGAAGGGTAAGGGGGTTACAGAGACAGAGCCCGGTGGGTAATGGGGTTACAGAGACAGAGCCCGAAGGGTAAGGGGGTTACAGAGACAGTGCCCGGTGGGTAATGGGGTTACAGAGACAGAGCCCGGTGGGTAATGGGGTTACAGAGACAGAGCCCAGAGGGTAAGGGGGTTACAGAGAAAGAGCCCAGTGGGTAAGGGGGTTACAGAGACACTGCCCAGTGGGTAAGGGGGTTACAGAGACACTGCCCAGTGGGTAAGGGCGTTACAGAGATAGACCCAGAGGGTAAGGGGGTTACAGAGACACTGCCCGGTGGGTAAGGGGGTTACAGAGACAGAGCCCAGTGGGTAAGGGGGTTACAGAGACTGTGCCCAGTGGGTAAGGGGGTTACAGAGACATAGCCTGGTGGGTAAGGGGGTTACAGAGACTGTGCCCAGTGGGTAAGGGGGTTACAGAGACAGAGCCCAGTGGGTAATGGGGTTACAGAGACAGAGCCCAGAGGGTAAGGGGGTTACAGAGAAAGAGCCCAGTGGGTAATGGGGTTACAGAGACACTGCCCAGTGGGTAAGGGGGTTACAGAGACACTGCCCAGTGGGTAAGGGCGTTACAGAGATAGACCCAGAGGGTAAGGGGGTTACAGAGACTGTGCCCAGTGGGTAAGGGGGTTACAGAGACATAGCCTGGTGGGTAAGGGGGTTACAGAGACTGTGCCCAGTGGGTAAGGGGGTTACAGAGATAGACCCAGAGGGTAAGGGGGTTACAGAGACACTGCCCGGTGGGTAAGGGGGTTACAGAGACAGAGCCCAGTGGGTAAGGGGGTTACAGAGACACTGCCCAGTGGGTAAGGGGGTTACAGAGACACTGCCCAGTGGGTAAGTGGGTTACAGAGACAGTGCCCAGTGGGTAAGGGGGTTACAGAGACAGAGCCCCGTAGTTAAGGGGGTGAGAGAGACAGTGCCTGGTGAGTAAGGGGGTGAGAGAGACAGTGCCCGGTGAGTAAGGGGGTGAGAGAGACAGTGCCCGGTGAGTAAGGGAGTTCGTGAGACAGTGCCCGGTGAGTAAGGGGGTGAGAGAGACAGTGCCCAGTGAGTAAGGGGGTTACAGAGACAGAGCCCCGTAGTTAAGGGGGTGAGAGAGACAGTGCCCGGTGAGTAAGGGAGTTCGTGAGACAGTGCCCGGTGAGTAAGGGGGTGAGAGAGACAGTGCCCGGTGAGTAAGGGGGTGAGAGAGACAGTGCCCGGTGAGTAAGGGGGTGAGAGAGACAGTGCCCGGTGAGTAAGGGAGTTCGTGAGACAGTGCCCGGTGAGTAAGGGGGTGAGAGAGACAGTGCCCGGTGAGTAAGGGGGTGAGAGAGACAGTGCCCGGTGAGTAAGGGGGTGAGAGAGACAGTGCCCAGTGGGTAAGGGGGTGAGAGAGACAGTGCCCGGTGAGTAAGGGGGTGAGAGGGAGACAGTGCCCGGTGGGTAAGGGGGTGAAAACAGACACTGCACGGTGTGTTACGGGGTAACAGAGTGCCCGGTGGGTAAGGGGGGGGTGAGAGAGAGACAGTGCCCGGTGGGTAAGGTGGGGGTGAGAGAGACAGTGCCTGGTGGGTAAGGGGGGGATGAGAGAGACAGTGCCCGGTGGGTAAGGGGGTTACAGAGTCAATGCCCGGTGGGTAAGGGGGGGGTGAGAGAGACAGTGCCCGGTGGGTAAGGGAGTGAGAGACAGTGCCCGGTGGGTAAGGGGGTGTAAACAGACACTGCCCGGTGGGTAAGCGGGTGACAGAGTCAATGCCCCAATGAGTAACGGGGGACAGATACAGTGCGCAGTAGTTTGGTACTCACACATAGCCCAGCACTCATCAGGGCGGTGACCTTTAATTGCATCATTGGCTGGGGGCAGCTACCGGTGGAAAGATCAACGCAGTTCAGCATCCTCTGCAGGTGCTGGTCATAGCAGGACTCCATCTCACTGTCCCTCAGAGGGAGACGGAGGGAGGGAGATAGAAACAGACAGGGATAGTGAGGGAGAATCCACTCCAGTGCCCTGTGTTACTGACTGTATCCCTACTGATGTTAATCCAGCTCCCTCACACTGTCCCTCAGTAACCCCTCTCTCCCCCCCCCAGTGCCCTGTGTTACTGACTGTATCCCTACTGATGTTAATCCAGCTCCCTCACACTGTCCCTCAGTAACCCCTCTCCCCCCCAGAGCCCTGTGTTACTGACTGTATCCCTACTGATGTTAATCCAGCTCCCTCACACTGTCCCTCAGTAACCTCTCTCCCCCCCCAGGGCCCTGTGTTACTGACTGTATCCCTACTGATGTTAATCCAGCTCCCTCACACTGTCCCTCAGTAACCTCTCTCCCCCCCCAGGGCCCTGTGTTACTGACTGTATCCCTACTGATGTTAATCCAGCTCCCTCACACTGTCACTCAGTCACCCCTCTCCCCCCCAGGGCCCTGTGTTACTGACTGTATCCCTACTGATGTTAATCCCCCTCCTTCACACTGTCACTCAGTAACCCCTCTCCCCCCCAGGGCACTGTGTTACTGACTGTATCCCTACTGATGTTAATCCCCCTCCCTCACACTGTCCCTCAGTAACCCCTCTCCCCCCAGTGCCCTGTGTTACTGACTGTATCCCTACTGATGTTAATCCAGCTCCCTCACACTGTCCCTCAGTAACCCCTCTCCCCCCCAGAGCCCTGTGTTACTGACTGTATCCCTACTGATGTTAATCCAGCTCCCTCACACTGTCCCTCAGTAACCTCTCTCCCCCCCCAGGGCCCTGTGTTACTGACTGTATCCCTACTGATGTTAATCCAGCTCCCTCACACTGTCCCTCAGTAACCCCTCTCCCCCCCAGGGCCCTGTGTTACTGACTGTATCCCTACTGATGTTAATCCAGCTCCCTCACACTGTCCCTCAGTAACCTCTCTCCCCCCCCAGGGCCCTGTGTTACTGACTGTATCCCTACTGATGTTAATCCAGCTCCCTCACACTGTCACTCAGTCACCCCTCTCCCCCCCAGGGCCCTGTGTTACTGACTGTATCCCTACTGATGTTAATCCCCCTCCTTCACACTGTCACTCAGTAACCCCTCTCCCCCCCAGGGCACTGTGTTACTGACTGTATCCCTACTGATGTTAATCCCCCTCCCTCACACTGTCACTCAGTAACCCCTCTCCCCCCCAGTGCCCTGTGTTACTGACTGTATCCCTACTGATGTTAATCCCCCTCCCTCACACTGTCACTCAGTAACCCCTCTCCCCCCCCCAGTGCCCTGTGTTACTGACTGTATCCCTACTGATGTTAATCCCCCTCCCTCACACTGTCACTCAGTAACCCCTCTCCCCCCCAGTGCCCTGTGTTACTGACTGTATCCCTACTGATGTTAATCCAGCTCCCTCACACTGTCCCTCAGTAACCCCTCTCCCCCCCAGGGCACTGTGTTACTGACTGTATCCCTACTGATGTTAATCCAGCTCCCTCACACTGTCACTCAGTAACCCCTCTCCCCCCCAGGGCCCTGTGTTACTGACTGTATCCCTACTGATGTTAATCCCCCTCCCTCACACTGTCCCTCAGTAACCCCTCTCCCCCCCAGGGCCCTGTGTTACTGACTGTATCCCTACTGATGTTAATCCCCCTCCCTCACACTGTCACTCAGTAACCCCTCTCCCCCCCCAGGGCCCTGTGTTACTGACTGTATCCCTACTGATGTTAATCCCCCTCCCTCACACTGTCACTCAGTAACCCCTCTTCCCCCCCCCAGGGCCCTGTGTTACTGACTGTATCCCTACTGATGTTAATCCCCCTCCCTCACACTGTCCCTCAGTAACCCCTCTCCCCCCCCCAGTGCCCTGTGTTACTGACTGTATCCCTACTGATGTTAATCCCCCTCCCTCACACTGTCCCTCAGTAACCCCTCTCCCCCCCAGTGCCCTGTGTTACTGACTGTATCCCTACTGATGTTAATCCCCCTCCCTCACACTGTCCCTCAGTAACCCCTCTCCCCCCCAGGGCCCTGTGTTACTGACTGTATCCCTACTGATGTTAATCCCCCTCCCTCACACTGTCACTCAGTAACCCCTCTCCCCCCCCCAGGGCCCTGTGTTACTGACTGTATCCCTACTGATGTTAATCCCCCTCCCTCACACTGTCCCTCAGTACCCCCTCTCCCCCCCAGGGCCCTGTATTACTGACTGTATTCCTACTGATGTTAATCCAGCTCCCTCACACTGTCACTCAGTAACCCCTCTCCCCCCCACCCCAGTGCCCTGTGTTACTGACTGTATCCCTACTGATGTTAATCCCCCTCCCTCACACTGTCCCTCAGTAACCCCTCTCCCCCCCCCCCCCAGTGCCCTGTGTTACTGACTGTATCCCTACTGATGTTAATCCAGCTCCCTCACACTGTCCCTCAGTAACCCCTCTCCCCCCCCCCCCCCCCAGTGCCCTGTGTTACTGACTGTATCCCTACTGATGTTAATCCCCCTCCCTCACACTGTCACTCAGTAACCCCTCTCCCCCCCAGGGCCCTGTGTTACTGACTGTATCCCTACTGATGTTAATCCCCCTCCCTCACACTGTCACTTAGTAACCCCTCTCCCCCCAGGGCCCTGTGTTACTGACTGTATCCCTACTGATGTTAATCCCCCTCCCTCACACTCTCACTCAGTAACCCCTCTCCCCCCCAGTGCCCTGTGTTACTGACTGTATCCCTACTGATGTTAATCCAGCTCCCTCACACTGTCCCTCAGTAACCCCTCTCCCCCCAGTGCCCTGTGTTACTGACTGTATCCCTACTGATGTTAATCCCCCTCCCTCACACTGTCCCTCAGTAACCCCTCTCCCCCCCAGGGCCCTGTGTTACTGACTGTATCCCTACTGATGTTAATCCAGCTCCCTCACACTGTCCCTCAGTAACCCCTCTCCCTCCCCCAGTGCCCTGTGTTACTGACTGTATCCCTACTGATGTTAATCCCCCTCCCTCACACTGTCACTCAGTAACCTCTCTCCCCCCCAGGGCCCTGTGTTACTGACTGTATCCCTACTGATGTTAATCCCCCTCCCTCACACTGTCCCTCAGTAACCCCTCTCCCCCCCCAGTGCCCTGTGTTACTGACTGTATCCCTACTGATGTTAATCCCCCTCCCTCACACTGTCCCTCAGTAACCCCTCTCCCCCCCCAGGGCCCTGTGTTACTGACTGTATCCCTACTGATGTTAATCCCCCTCCCTCACACTGTCCCTCAGTAACCCCTCTCCCCCCCAGGGCCCTGTGTTACTGACTGTATCCCTACTGATGTTAATCCCCCTCCCTCACACTGTCCCTCAGTGCCCCACTCCCACACGCAGCGTCCTCACGTGATGTGCATGTATATGGTACCTGGTCCGTTCTCCAACATCCTCCTCTATGGGTACAGCCAGGAGGGGCCGGATTCCGAGCTGGGAAAGTTTGCTGAGCGTCCGCTGGATTTCGGGAAGCGTTTCCCCGGCGACAAACTGCCCGTACGCTGTGGCCTTCAACAACCGGTTGAATATCCCCTTCCCCAACACCTTCCTGCAGACCGTCATTAACTACCAGAGAGACAGGCACCGTGTGTAACATCAGGAGCAATGGAATTTCCCAGGGTACGGGGTGGGGGCACTGACTGTCCCCAGGGTACGGGGGGTGGGGGCACTGACTCTCCCCGGGGTACGGGGGTGGGGCACTGACTCTCCCCGGCATACGAGGTGGGGACACTGACTCTCCCCGGGGTACGGGGTGGGGGCACTGACTGTCCCCAGGGTACGGGGTGAGGGCACTGACTCTCCCCGGGGTATGGGACGGGGACACTGACTCTCCCCGGGGTACGGAATGGGGACACTGACTCTCCCCAGGGTACGGGGTGGGGACACTGACTCTCCCCGGGGTACGGGGATGGGGACACTGACTCTCCCCGGGGTACGGGATGGGGACACTGACTCTCCCCGGGGTATGGGATGGGGGCACTGACTCTCCCCGGGGTACGGGGGTGGGGCACTGACTCCCCGGGGTACGGGATGGGGGCACTGACTCTCCCCAGGGTATGGGATGGGGACACTGACTCTCCCCGGGGTATGGGATGGGGGCACTGACTCTCCCCGGGGTACGGGGGTGGGACACTGACTCTCCCCGGGGTACGGGATGGGGACACTGACTCTCCCCAGGGTACGGGGGTGGGGGCACTGACTCTCCCCGGGGTACGGGATGGGGACACTGACTCTCCCCGGGGTACGGGATGGGGACACTGACTCTCCCCGGGGTACGGGATGGGGACACTGACTCTCCCCGGGGTACGGGATGGGGACACTGACTCTCCCCGGGATACGAGGTGGGGACACTGACTCTCCCCGGGGTACGGGATGGGGACACTGACTCTCCCCGGGGTACGGGATGGGGACACTGACTCTCCCCGGGGTACGGGATGGGGACACTGACTCTCCCCAGGGTACGGGGGTGGGGGCACTGACTCTCCCCGGGGTACGGGATGGGGACACTGACTCTCCCCGGGGTACGGGATGGGGACACTGACTCTCCCCAGGGTACGGGGGTGGGGGCACTGACTCTCCCCGGGGTACGGGGTGGGGGCACTGACTCTCCCCGGGGTACGGGGGTGGGGCACTGACTCCCCGGGGTACGGGGTGGGGACACTGACTCTCCCCGGGGTACGGGGTGGGGGCACTGACTTTCCCTGGGGTACGGGGTGGGGGCACTGACTCTCCCCGGGGTATGGTGGGTGGGACACTGACTCTCCCCGGGGTACGGGATGGGGACACTGACTCTCCCCGGGATACAGGGTGTGGACACTGACTCTCCCCAGGGTACGAGATGGGGACACTGACTCTCCCCGGGGTACGGGATGGGGACACTGACTCTCCCCGGGGTACGAGATGGGGACACTGACTCTCCCCGGGGTACGGGATGGGGACACTGACTCTCCCCGGGGTACGGGGGTGGGGATACTGACTCTCCCCGGGATATGGGAGTCGGAACGCAGACTCTCCCTGGGGTACGAGGAGTAAGTCTCTCCACCCCCCATTCTCCTGCAGCCTCCCCCTTACCCTTGACCCCTCCCCCCCCCCCCCAGAACCTCTCTATCTCCATCTTCAATACATTCAATGGCCTGGGCTTCCCCCCCCCCCCCCAACAACCTCCTGTGACAGTGAATTCCACACACTCCCCACTCTCTGCCTGAAGTGATTTCTCCTTATTTCCCTTCGAAAGCACCTTCCCTTTTCACTCTGAGGCGATTCCCTCGGGCCCTAGTCTCTCCCACCAATGGGAACATCCGCCCAATGTTGGCTGTGTCTGGCCCGTTCAATATTCTGTAAGTTTTAATAACCCCCCCCCCCCAACCCCCCCATCCCAAACTCCATCGAGTACAGACCCACATCGCCCTCAGACGTTCCTCATGCACGTTTACCTCGAGGGGAGTCCTGGCCTCGGAACCCCTCCCCCCACCAGTTGGGTCCCTTTGCCCCTCAGACGTCTGACCTTTCCCCACGTTGCCCTCCACCTCGATCCTGCTGTCTCAGCCCCCCCACCCCCCCCCTCCACCCCTCCCCCAAGAGAGGGAAGTGAATCGAGGGGCAAATTTTCCAGGCAGAGGGCGGTGCGTGTGGGCAACGAGGAAGTGGTGGGGGATAGTCCAATGGCTTGAGAGAGACCAGCAGTGGGTCCCACCAAGAGCAGCCCCTCAGTCGCCCAGCCATATTGCGGGAGGGGTGGGGGGGATGAGAGACGGTTGCGGGGGGGGGGGGGGGGGGGGGGTGGAATGAGGCGACCCTCAGCGATTCCCCCCCCAACCCCCAGCTCCGTCAATAACTCACCCGCGCGGCGTTCCTCACCAGCAGAGGGTGCGAGCAGAAACGAAAGATCAGGAGAGCTCGGGTGATCTCGGAGAGGGGTCTCACCCAGAAGGCGGCGCCCCCGAAGGCCAGGGGAGGCACCGCACCCTCCTCAGCCCCGGGGGGGGGGCCGGCCCGGCCGGGGGGCCCAGCGGCCCCTGGCCAGACTCCCTCCGGAACGCCGCAGGGGGGAGAAGGAAAATCGCAACATCTCCCCCCCCCGCGGCCGCACTCCGGTGGGTTGGGGCTGGGGGTGGAATTGGGAACGGGACGGGGTCTGAGGGCCTCTCCACTCGGAAGGACGCTCTCGCTGCCCCCGCACCAACCCCCCCCCACCCCCCCCCCTGCCTCTTCCCCGCCCTCCTGTTCCCCCACCAGCCCACCACCCCAGCTCAGAGCAGATGGGGACAGTGAAGGAGACAGAGAGGACTGGGCGAGGGGAAGGCAGAGGACAGAGAGGACGCTGACCCCTTGTTAAATATTGACCACATCACACACACCGTCACTGGGTGAAGGGGCCACACAGCTTCTGGGCTATTGGTTGGGGGGGGGGGTTAGCCCAAAGTCAGGGGGGGCTCAAACGGGAACACAGTTGGTCAGGGGAGTTATGGGGTGCAGGGGAGAAGGGAGAGACAGAGTTTCAGGGGAGTTCCTGGCTGCAGGATTCCCAGCTTCTGACCTGCTCCTGGAGCCACGGGATTGATATGGGGCTGGGACCGGATCAGTTTCTGCTCAATGGGAACCCCCAGGATGTTGATAGTGAGGGGGGAGGGGGGGATACAGTGATGGTAACACCATTGAACGTCAAGAGTGCGGGGCTCCCTCGGCGCTGACCCTCCCACAGTGAGGGGCTCCCTCAGCACCGACCCTCCCACAGTGCGGGGCTCCCTCAGCGCTGACCCTCCCACAGTGAGGGGCTCCCTCAGCACTGACCCTCCCACAGTGCGGGGCTCCCTCAGCACTGACCCTCCCACAGTGCGGGGCTCCCTCGGCGCTGACCCTCCCACAGTGCGGGGCTCCCTCAGCACTGACCCTACCACAGTGCGGGGCTCCCTCAGCACTGACCCTCCCACAGTGCGGGGCTCCCTCAGCGCTGATCCTCCCACAGTGTGGGGCTCCCTCAGCGCTGACTCTCCCACAGTGCGGGGCTCCCTCGGCACTGACCCTCCCACAGTGCGGGGCTCCCTCAGCACTGACCCTCCCACAGTGCGGGGCTCCCTCAGCACTGACCCTCCCTCAGTGCGGGGCTCCCTCAGCACTGACCCTCCCACAGTGCGGGGCTCCCTCAGCGCTGATCCTCCCACAGTGTGGGGCTCCCTCAGCGCTGACTCTCCCACAGTGCGGGGCTCCCTCGGCACTGACCCTCCCACAGTGCGGGGCTCCCTCAGCACTGACCCTCCTACAGTGCGGGGCTCCCTCAGCACTGACCCTCCCACAGTGCGGGGCTCCCTCAGCACTGACCCTCCCACAGTGTGGGGCTCCCTCGGCACTGACCCTCCCACGGTGTGGGGCTCCCTGAGCACTGACCCTCCCACAGTGCGGGGCTGCCTCAGCACTGACCCTCCCACAGTGCGGGGCTCCCTCGGCGTTGACCCTCCCACAGTGCGGGGCTCCCTCGGCGTTGACCCTCCCACAGTGCGGGGCTCCCTGAGCACTGACCCTCCCACAGTGCGGGGCTCCCTCAGCACTGACCCTCCCACAGTGCGGGGCTCCCTCAGCACTGACCCTCCCACAGGGTGGGACTCCCTTGGCACTGACCCTCCCACAGTGCGGGGCTTCCTCAGCGCTGACCCTCCCACAGTGTGGGGCTCCCTCGGTGCTGACCCTCCCACAGTGCGGGGCTCCCTCGGCGTTGACCCTCCCACAGTGCGGGGCTCCCTCAGCACTGACCCTCCCACAGTGCGGGGCTCCCTCAGCGCTGACCCTCCCACAGTGCGGGGCTCCCTCGGCACTGACCCTCCCACAGTGTGGGGCTCCCTCGGCCCTGACCCTCCCACAGTGTGGGCTCCCTCAGCACTGACCCTCCCACAGTGTGGGGCTCCCTCAGCGCTGACCCTCCCACAGTGCGGGGCTCCCTCGGCACTGACCCTCCCACAGTGTGGGGCTCCCTCGGCCCTGACCCTCCCACAGTGTGGGGCTCCCTCAGCGCTGACCCTCCCACAGTGCGGGGCTCCCTCGGCACTGACCCTCCCACAGTGCGGGGCTCCCTTAGCACTGACCCTCCCACAGTGCGGGGCGCCCTCAGCACTGACCCTCCCACAGTGCGGGGCTCCCTCAGCACTGACCCTCCGACACCCCCTTCTTTATTCTCGGCCTGTTCTGGAGCCTGTGTCTGAGGCCAGTGGGAACAGCTCAGCGTTTTGCCGGCTGATGGTGTGGGTTGGGGGTCATAGAGAATGACCATCCCTCATGTTGAATAGGTCTCTGTATGCTGTGCCCTCCCCCTCCCCCACCCCCTCCCGGTCTCTCCCGGCCTCGCTCTCTTTATCTGGAGCCTCGTTCTCTGAGGTTCGAGCTTCATGGAGCACAAGGGGGGCTCTGTTCCGAACAAATGTGAACACAGATGTCCTGGAGGACAATTCCAGGCCTTATCTCTGTCTCCATGCCCCTGGCTTTGATCATGGGGCCTTCATGCCTCTCTGAGGCCTGTCAATTGTCATGACAACCACACCAGGCCTGGACCTTTACTAGGCCCCTGTGCCCGCTGTCTCTGATCTCCTCCGTCTCTCGTTCCTCTCTCCCACAGTTTGGACACGAGTTGCGGGGAAGCCAAAGGCATGTTATGAATGGAGAAAATGGGAAGAGAGCAAGAGAGAGAGAGAGAGAGAGAGAGAGAGACAGGGATAAAGGGGTGTAGCGTCACCCCTGGGGACTGATGGGAATGAGATTGAGGGAGAGAGGCAGAGACGTGGGAGTATGAGAGACAGACAGGGAGCGATGGAGATATATCCGAGAGAGAGAGAGAGAGAGAGAGCGAGGGAACGATGGAGAGATTGGAGGAAAGAAAGAAGAGATAGTGACTGGGAGCGAAAGAGAGGTTTGTAGGAAAGGAGAGAGAGAGAGCTGGAGAGTGAAAAAGATATTGCAGCGGAGGAGAGAGAACGGAGAGCGACAGAGAGATTGCAGTGAAGGAGAGATAGAGAGAGACAGAGAGGTGAGAGGAAAAGGGGGATAGGGAGAGTGAGAGAGACAGGGAGTGATGGAGAGGTTTCTGTATGAGACATTAGTGGAGAGTGGAGTTGTACAGCGTGGAAACAGACCCTTCGGCCCATTCTCTCCATGCTGACCCAGATATCCTAACCCCATGAGGTCCGATTTGCCAGCACTGGGCCCAGATCTCTCTAACCCCCTTCTGATTCATGTCCCCATCGTGATGCCTTTTCAATGCTGTCATTGTACCAGCCCACACCACATCCTCTGGCAGCTCATTCCATACACCTCCCACCCTCTGGGTGAAAAAGTTGCCCCGAAGGTCCCTTTTAAATCTTTCCCCTCTCACCCTAAACCCTCTAGTTCTGGACTCCCCCACCCCAGGCTGCAGACCTCGTCTATTTATCGTATCCAAGCCCCTCATGATTTTATAGACCACCACAAAGTCACCCCTCAGCCTCCGACACTCGAGTGAAAACAGCCCCAGCCTGTTCAGCCTCTTCCCTGTAGCTCAGACCCTCCAACCCTTGTAAATCTTTTCTGAACCCTTTCAAGTTTCACAACATGCTTGATGTAGCAGGGAGACCAGAGGTGAACGCAGTGTTCCCGAACTGGCCCGAACCAATACAGCCACAATGTGACCCTCCCAACTCCTACACTCAACACACTGACCGATACAGACACAACGTGACCCTCCCAACTCCTACACTCAACACACTGACCGATACAGACACAACGTGACCCTCCCAACTCCTACACTCAACACACTGACCGATACAGACACAACGTGACCCTCCCAACTCCTACACTCAACACACTGACCGATACAGACACAACGTGACCCTCCCAACTCCTACACTCAACACACTGACCGATACAGACACAACGTGACCCTCCCAACTCCTACACTCAACACACTGACCGATACAGACACAACGTGACCCTCCCAACTCCTACACTCAACACACTGACCGATACAGCCACAACGTGACCCTCCCAACTCCTACACTCAACACACTGACCGATACAGACACAACGTGACCCTCCCAACTCCTACACTCAACACACTGACCGATACAGCCACAACGTGACCCTCCCAACTCCGACACTCAACACACTGACTGATACAGACACAACGTGACCCTCCCAACTCCTACACTCAACACACTGACCGATACAGCCACAACGTGACCCTCCCAACTCCGACACTCAACACACTGACTGATACAGACACAACGTGACCCTCCCAACTCCTACACTCAACACACTGACCGATACAGACACAACGTGACCCTCCCAACTCCGACACTCAACGCACTGACCGATACAGACACAACGTGACCCTCCCAACTGCTACACTCAACGCACTGACCGATACAGCCACAACGTGACCCTCCCAACTCCTACACTCAACACACTGACCAATACAGACACAACGTGACCCTCCCAACTCCTACACTCAACACACTGACCGATACAGACACAACGTGACCCTCCCAACTCCTACACTCAACACACTGACCGATACAGACACAACGTGACCCTCCCAACTCCTACACCCAACGCACTGACCGATACAGACACAACGTGACCCTCCCAACTCCTACACTCAACACGCTGACCGATACAGACACAACGTGACCCTCCCAACCCCTACACTCAACACACTGACCGATACAGACACAACGTGACCCTCCCAACTCCTACACTCAACACACTGACCAATACAGCCACAACGTGACCCTCCCAACTCCTACACTCAACACACTGACCAATACAGCCACAATGTGACCCTCCCAACCCCTACACTCAACACACTGACCGATACAGACACAACGTGACCGTCCCAACTCCTACACTCAACACACTGACCGATACAGACACAACGTGACCGTCCCAACTCCTACACTCAACACACTGACCGATACAGACACAACGTGACCCTCCCAACTCCTACACTCAACACACTGACCGATACAGCCACAACGTGACCCTCCCAACTCCTACACTCAACACACTGACCAATACAGACACAACGTGACCCTCCCAACTCCTACACTCAACACACTGACCGATACAGACACAACGTGACCCTCCCAACACCTACACTCAACACACTGACCGATACAGACACAACGTGACCCTCCCAACTCCGACACTCAACACACTGACCGATACAGACACAACGTGACCCTCCCAACTCCTACACTCAACACACTGACCGATACAGACACAACGTGACCCTCCCAACTCCTACACTCAACACACTGACCGATACAGACACAACGTGACCCTCCCAACTCCTACACTCAACACACTGACCGATACAGACACAACGTGACCCTCCCAACTCCTACACTCAACACACTGACCGATACAGACACAACGTGACCCTCCCAACTCCTACACTCAACACACTGACCGATACAGACACAACGTGACCCTCCCAACCCCTACACTCAACACACGGACCGATACAGCCACAACGTGACCCTCCCAACTCCTACACTCAACACACTGACCGATACAGACACAACGTGACCCTCCCAACCCCTACACTCAACACACTGACCGATACAGACACAACGTGACCCTCCCAACCCCTACACTCAACACACTGACCGATACAGACACAACGTGACCCTCCCAACTCCTACACTCAACACACTGACCGATACAGACACAACGTGACCCTCCCAACTCCTACACTCAACACACTGACCGATACAGACACAACGTGACCCTCCCAACTCCTACACTCAACACACTGACCGATACAGACACAACGTGACCCTCCCAACTCCTACACTCAACACACTGACCAATACAGACACAACGTGACACTCCCAACTCCTACACTCAACTGGGACTGTTTGATGGGGGGACAGTGTAGTGAGAGCTTTACTCTGTATCTAACCCCGTGCTGTCCCTGTCCTGGGAGTGTTTGATGGGGGGACATTGTAGAGGCAGCTTTACTCTGTATCTAACCCCGTGCTGTCCCTGTCCTAGGAGTGTTTGATGGGGGGACATTGTAGAGGGAGCTTTACTCTGTATCTAACCCCGTGCTGTCCCTGTCCCTGGGAGTGTTTGATGGGGGGGGACAGTGTAGAGGGAGCTTTACTCTGTATCTAACCCTGTGCTGACCCTGAGCTGAGCATGTTTGATGGGGGCAGAGATGGTGTTGACAGTGTAGAGGGAGCTTTACTCTGTATCTAACCCCGTGCTGCCCCTGTCCCTGGGAGTGTTTGATGGGGGGACAGTGTAGAGGGAGCTTTACTGTGTATCTAACCCTGTGCTGACCCTGAGCTGAGCATGTTTGATGGGGACAGAGATGGTGTTGACGGTGTAGAGGGAGCTTTACTCTGTTCAAATATCTAGGGAGTGCTGAAGGAGGTGCGGGTGGCTTGCCCCAGTGCGTGAACAGGAAACGGGAATCTTCCGTCCAACAGAGTGCCCCTGGAGTTGGAGATCTGCTGTTGACCGTTATTTCAGGCTGCGGCCTACACCCACAGGTGGGGGGAAAGGTGGGCCGACAGTGGGGAGGTGTTGTGGGCTGGGAAGGTTCGGGGTCTGGCGGGGGGCAGACTCAAGGCCCATCTCCTCGGTGACCAGTGGTGAACTGCTCCCTGTGTGAGGACAGTAGGCCGAGGCTCTACCTTAGCCCTGGGCCGGCCCCGAAGCCTGGGCCTTGCCTCCCTCAGGCCCCACCTGCTGTGCGGGGCACTCGCAGTGAAATAAATGTTTCGGCAAATCAGGAAATGTTCTCTTTCACAACGGGATTTCCTGTTCCAACAGGCATTCTGTGTCAACATATACTTCACCAAGGACTCAACCGATTACTGACTGTCTCCCCCCCCCGCCATCAAACACTCCCAGGGACAGGGACAGCACGGGGTTAGATACAGAGTAAAGCTCCCTCTACACTGTCCCCCCATCAAACACTCCCAGGGACAGGGACAGCACGGGGTTAGATACAGAGTAAAGCTCCCTCTACACTGTCCCCCCATCAAACACTCCCAGGGACAGGGACAGCATGGGTTAGATACAGAGTAAAGCTCCCTCTACACTGTCCCCCATTAAACACTCCCAGGACAGGGACAGCACGGGGTTGGATACAGAGTAAAGCTCCCTCTACACTGTCCCCCCATCAAATACTCCCAGGACAGGGACAGCACGGGGTTAGATAGAGTAAAGCTCTCTCTACACTGTCCCCCCCCATCAAACACTCCCAGGACAGGGACAGCACGGGGTTAGATAGAGTAAAGCTCTCTCTACACTGACCCCCCATCAAACACTCCCAGGGACAGGGACAGCACGGGGTTAGACACAGAGTAAAGCCCTCTCTACACTGTCCCCCCATCCCAGGGACAGGGACAGCATGGGGTTAGATACAGAGTAAAGCTCCCTCTACACTGTCCCCCCCCATCAAACAATCCCAGGGACAGGACAGCACGGGGTTAGATACAGAGTAAAGCTCTCTCTACACTGTCCCCCCATCAAACACTCCCAGGGACAGGGACAGCACGGGGTTAGATAGAGTAAAGCTCTCTCTACACTGTCCCCCCATCAAACACTCCTAGGGACAGGGACAGCACGGGGTTAGATACAGAGTAAAGCTCCCTCTACACTGTCCCCCCATCAAATACTCCCAGTGACAGGGACAGCACGGGGTTAGATACAGAGTAAAGCTCCCTCTACACTGTCCCCCCATCAAATACTCCCAGTGACAGGGACAGCATGGGGTTAGATACAGAGTAAAGCTCCCTCTACACTGTCCAGCATTCCAGGACAGGGACAGTACGAGGTTAGACGCAGAGTAAAGCTCCCTCTACACTGTCCAGCATTCCAGGACAGGGACAGTACGAGGTTAGACGCAGAGTAAAGCTCCCTCTACACTGTCCAGCATTCCAGGACAGGGACAGTACGAGGTTAGACGCTGAGTAAAGCTCTCCCCGTACCATCCCCCATCAAACAGGACAGGTACAGGAAGGTGTTAGACCGTGTGGGTGGGGGTAAGCGCTCTTTGTGACCACAGGCTGTTTGTTCATAAGAAAACAGTTGAGCAGAATTGTTATTGATATCGCTCTGCGGTTTAACAGCTCCATCCTGCCACACTTCACAACCTGCTTGAGATGTACACACCTTTATTCGGCAGGTTTTCACTGGGGTCAAGCCAACCACGAGATTCTCAAACCACCCACCCACCCACCCACCCACCCACCGACATCCTGTGACTTATGGAGGGCTGACTATAAATCCAGACAACGGCCTCACTCACTGACACAGGGTAGAGTCCCAGCAAACCCCCCCCATCCTTCACGGTCTACTCACTCCGTCCCCCTGGATGAGCCAGAGGGTGAGGGGGAGCGAGTCAGCAGGACAGAGAGTGAGGGAGGTACAGGGAGAGAGAGTGAGGGAGATACAGGGAGAGAGAGTGAGGGAGATACAGGGGGAGAGAGTGAGGGAGATACAGGGAGAGAGAGTGAGGGAGATACAGGGAGAGAGAGTGAGGGAGTTACAGGGAGGGAGAGTGAGGGAGGTACAGGGAGAGAGAGTGAGGGAGATACAGGGAGAGAGAGTGAGGGAGGTACAGGGAGAGAGAGTGAGGGAGATACAGGGGGAGTGAGGGAGGTACAGGGAGAGAGAGTGAGGGAGATACAGGGGGAGTGAGGGAGGTACAGGGAGAGAGAGTGAGGGAGATACAGGGAGAGAGAGTGAGGGAGATACAGGGGGAGAGAGTGAGGGAGATACAGGGAGAGAGAGTGAGGGAGATACAGGGAGAGGGAGTGAGGGAGAGAGAGTGAGGGAGATACAGGGAGAGAGAGTGGGGGAGAGAGAGTGAGGGAGATACAGGGAGAGTGAGGGAGATACAGGGAGGGAGAGTGAGGGAGATACAGGGAGAGAGAGTGAGGGAGTTACAGGGAGGGAGAGTGAGGGAGATACAGGGGGAGTGAGGGAGGTACAGGGGGAGAGAGTGAGGGAGATACAGGGGGAGTGAGGGAGGTACAGGGAGAGAGAGTGAGGGAGATACAGGGGGAGTGAGGGAGGTACAGGGGGAGAGAGTGAGGGAGGTACAGGGGGAGTGAGGGAGGTACAGGGGGAGAGAGTGAGGGAGATACAGGGGGAGTGAGGGAGGTACAGGGAGAGAGAGTGAGGGAGATACAGGGGGAGAGAGGGAGGTACAGGGGGAGAGAGTGAGGGAGGTACAGGGGGGAGTGAGGGAGGTACAGGGAGAGAGAGGGAGGGAGATACAGGGAGAGAGAGGGAGGGAGGTACAGGGAGAGTGAGGGAGGGAGGTACAGGGAGAGTGAGGGAGGGAGGTACAGGGAGAGTGAGGGAGGTACAGGGAGAGAGAGTGAGGAAGATACAGGGAGAGAGAGTGAGGGAGATACAGGGGGAGAGAGTGAGGGAGAGAGAGTGAGGGAGATACAGGGAGAGTGAGGGAGATACAGGGGGAGAGAGTGAGGGAGATACGGGGGAGTGAGGGAGGTACAGGGAGAGAGAGTGAGGGAGATACAGGGAGAGTGAGGGAGGGAGGTACAGGGAGAGTGAGGGAGGTACAGGGAGAGAGAGTGAGGAAGATACAGGGAGAGAGAGTGAGGGAGATACAGGGGGAGAGAGTGAGGGAGATACAGGGAGAGAGAGTGAGGGAGAGAGAGTGAGGGAGATACAGGGAGAGTGAGGGAGGTACAGGGAGAGAGAGTGAGGGAGATACAGGGAGAGAGAGTGAGGGAGATACAGGGAGGGAGAGTGAGGGAGATACAGGGAGAGAGAGTGAGGGAGATACGGGGGAGTGAGGGAGGTACAGGGAGAGAGAGTGAGGGAGATACGGGGGAGTGAGGGAGGTACAGGGGAGAGAGTGAGGGAGATACAGGGAGAGGGAGTGAGGGAGATACAGGGAGAGAGATTGGGGGAGAGAGAGTGAGGGAGATACAGGGAGAGTGAGGGAGGTACAGGGAGAGAGAGTGAGGGAGATACAGGGGGAGAGAGAGTGAGGGAGATACAGGGAGGGAGAGTGAGGGAGATACAGGGAGAGAGAGTGAGGGAGATACAGGGAGAGAGAGTGAGGGAGATACAGGGGGAGAGAGAGTGAGGGAGATACAGGGAGGGAGAGTGAGGGAGATACAGGGAGAGAGAGTGAGGGAGATACAGGGAGAGAGAGTGAGGGAGATACAGGGAGGGAGAGTGAGGGAGATACAGGGAGAGAGAGTGAGGGAGTTACAGGGAGGGAGAGTGAGGGAGGTACAGGGAGATGGAGTGAGGGAGATACAGGGAGAGAGAGTGAGGGAGATACAGGGGGAGAGAGTGAGGGAGATACGGGGGAGTGAGGGAGGTACAGGGAGAGAGAGTGAGGGAGATACAGGGGGAGAGAGTGAGGGAGATACAGGGAGAGAGAGTGAGGGAGATACAGGGGGAGAGAGTGAGGGAGGTACAGGGGGAGAGAGGGAGGGAGGTACAGGGAGAGAGAGTGAGGGAGATACAGGGAGAGAGAGTGAGGGAGATACAGGGGGAGAGAGTGAGGGAGATACAGGGAGAGAGAGTGAGGGAGATACAGGGGGAGTGAGGGAGGTACAGGGAGAGAGAGTGAGGGAGGTACAGGGGGAGAGAGTGAGGGAGATACGGGGGAGTGAGGGAGGTACAGGGAGAGAGAGTGAGGGAGATACAGGGAGAGGGAGTGAGGGAGAGAGAGTGAGGGAGATACAGGGAGAGAGAGTGAGGGAGAGAGAGTGAGGGAGATACAGGGAGAGAGAGTGAGGGAGAGAGAGTGAGGGAGATACAGGGAGAGAGAGTGAGGGAGATACAGGGGATACAGGGAGAGTGAGGGGAGATACAGGGAGAGAGTGAGGGAGTTACAGGGGGAAGAGAGTGAGGGAGATACAGGGAGAGTGAGGTGATACAGGGAGAGTGAGGGAGATACAGGGAGGGAGAGTGAGGGAGATACAGGGAGAGAGAGTGAGGGAGTTACAGGGAGGGAGAGTGAGGGAGGTACAGGGAGATGGAGTGAGGGAGATACAGGGAGAGAGAGTGAGGGGAGATACAGGGAGAGAGAGGAGATACAGGGGGAGAGAGTGAGGGAGGTACAGGGAGAGTGAAAGAGATACAGGGAGAGAGAGTGAGGGAGATACAGGGAGAGAGAGTGAGGGAGTTACAGGGGGAGAGAGTGAGGGAGATACAGGGAGAGTGAGGGAGAGAGTACAGAGGGAGAGAGTGAGGGAGATTACAGGGAGAGAGAGCGAGGGAGATGCAGGGGGAGTGAGGGAGATACAGGGAGAGTGAGGGAGATACAGGGAGAGAGTGAGGGAGTTACAGGGGGAGAGAGTGAGGGAGATACAGGGAGAGTGAGGGAGATACAGGGAGAGGAGGGAGAGAGGTACAGGGGGAGAGAGTGAGGGAGCTAAAGGGAGAGAGAGTGAGGGAGATACAGGGAGAGAGAGTGAGGGAGATACAGGGGGAGAGAGTGAGGGAGATACAGGGAGAGTGAGGGGAGATACAGGGAAAGTGAGTGTGGGAGGTACAGGGGGAGAGAGTGAGGGAGATACAGGGAGAGAGAGAGTGAGGGAGATACAGGGAGAGAGAGTGAGGGAGATACAGGGAGAGTGAGTGAGTGAGATACAGGGAGAGAGTGTGAGGGAGATACAGGGAGAGTGAGTGAGGGGAATACAGGGAGAGAAAGTGAGGGAGATACAGGTTGAGAGAGTGTGAGGGAGATACAGGGAGAGAGAGTGAGGGAGGTACAGGGAGAGTGAGGGAGATACAGGGGGAGAGAGTGAGGGAGGTACAGGGGGAGTGAGGGAGATACAGGGAGAGAGAGTGAGGGAGATACAGGGAGAGAGAGTGAGGGAGATACAGGGGGAGAGAGTGAGGGAGATACAGGGAGAGTGAGGAGATACAGGGAGAGAGAGTGAGGGAGATACAGGTAGAGAGTGTGGGAGTTACGGGGGAGAGAGTGAGGGAGACACAGGGGAGGAGTGAGGGAGAGAGGTACAGGGAGATGGTGTGCGAGAGATACAGGGGAGAGAAGTGAGGGACATACAGGGAGAGAGTGTGAGGGAGATACAGGGAGAGAGAGTGAGGGAGATACAGGGAGATGGAGTGAGAGAGATACAGGGGGAGAGAGTGAGGGAGATACAGGGAGAGAGAGTGAGGGAGATACAGGGGGAGAGAGTGAGGGAGATACAGGAAGAGAGTGAGGGAGATACAGGGAGAGAGAGCGAGGGAGATACAGGGAGAGAGTGTGGGAGTTACAGGGGGAGAGAGTGAGGGAGACACCAGGGAGAGTGAGGGAGAGAGGTACAGGGAGATGGTGTGCGAGAGATACAGGGGGAGAGAGTGAGGGACATACAGGGAGAGAGTGTGAGGGAGATACAGGGAGAGAGAGTGAGGGAGATACAGGGAGAGTAAGGGAGATACAGAGATAGAGAGTGAGGGAGATACAGGGAGAGAGTGTGAGGGAGTTACAGGGAGAGTGAGGGAGATACAGGGAGAGAGAGTGAGGGAGATACAGGGAGAGAGAGTGAGGGAGATACAGGGAGATGGAGTGAGAGAGATACAGGGGGAGAGAGTGAGGGAGATACAGGGAGAGAGTGTGAGTGAGTTACAGGGAGAGAGAGTGAGGAGATACAGGGAGAGAGAGGGGAGGAGATACAGGGGGAGAGAGTGAGGGAGATACAGGGAGAGAGAGTGAGGGAGATACAGGGAGAGAGAGTGAGGGAGATACAGGGACAGAGAGTGAGGGAGATACAGGGAGAGAGAGTGAGGGAGATTACAGGGAGAGAGAGTGAGGGAGATACGGGGGAGAGAGGGTGAGGGAGATACAGGGGGAGAGAGAGTGAGGGAGATACAGGAGAGAGAGGTGAGGGAGATACAGGGAGAGAGAGTGAGGAGATACAGGGAGAGAGAGTGAGGGAGATACAGGGGGAGAGAGCGAGGGAGATACAGGGGGAGTGAGGGAGATACAGGGAGAGAGAGTGAGGGAGATACAGGGGGGAGAGAGTGAGGGAGATACAGGGGGGAGAGAGTGAGGGAGATACAGGGGGGAGAGAGAGGGGGACATGTCTATCACCATCACCAGCCAATCTGACCCTCCCAATCTTTGTACACCCTCCAGCCCCTACACCCCCTCCCTCACCGCTATCCCTCTGACAGTGCGGGGCTCCCTCAGCACTGACCCTCCCACAGTGCGGGGCTCCCTCAGCACTGACCCTCCCACAGTGTGGGGCTCCCACAGCACTGACCCTCCCACAGTGTGGGGCTCACCACAGCACTGACCCTCCCACAGTGTGGGGCTCCCACAGCACTGACCCTCCCACAGTGCGGGGCTCCCTCAGCACTGACCCTCCCACAGTGTGGGGCCTCCCTCAGCACTGACCCTCCCACAGTGTGGGGCTCCCACAGCACTGACCCTCCCACAGTGTGGGGCTCCCACAGCACTGGACCCTCCCACAGTGCGGGGCTCCCTCAGCACTGACCCTCCCCTCAGTGTGGGGCTCCCTCAGCCCTGACCCTCCCACAGTGTGGGGCTCCCACAGCACTGACCCTCCCTCGGTGCGGGGCTCCCTCAGCACTGACCCTCCTCAGTGCGGGGGCTCCCTCAGCGCTGACCCTCCCTCGGTGCGGTGTTTTCCACACACCCCATCCCTCCCCTCCATCTGTGTCAAGCTGTGTCTCACAGACCTCCTGTTCACTCTAATTCCCTGCGTCTAAGATTACTCGCTCTCCTGGATTCTGACAGTCCATTAACAGCATTGATGGAGGGATAGAGAGAGAGCCAGAGACAGAGAGAGGGAGAGAGAGAGAGAGAGAGAGAGAGAGACAGATAGAGAATGAGTTATTGCGAGGGTAAACTGAGCTTCTGGAGACTGGAGGCAGAGAAAAGAGACAGGGTTTTTTTAAACAGATCGCGGTGTTTGAGTGAGGGCAGCTGAAGAGCAGGACAGAGGAAGACACGGTTGGGGGGGGGTGTCAGAGAGATAAAGAGGGCTCAGTTTGAGGGATCGAAAGAGAGGGAGAGAGGCAGGGAAGGAGGGAGAGAAAAACCCAGAGTGAGTCAGAGCGAGATTGGGCTCGCAGATTGGGGAGATAAAGAACGAGAGTGCTGTGAGAGGGATTGAAAGAGAGGGAGTCAACGTGAAGCCGAGTGGTTAGGAGGGGCGGGACTGAGTTGATGTTTGATAAAGAGACCGAGGGAGTGGGACAGTGAGGGTGAGGCCGGCGGAGCGTCTCGGAGACACTGAGCAGAGAGCCCCAGAGGAGTCTTCTCTCTCTCTCTCACACACACACACACTCTCTCTCTCTGTCTCTCTCTCTCACACACACTCTCTCTCTCTCACACACTCTCTCTCTGTCTCTCTCTCTCTCACACACACTCTCTCTCTCTCTCTCACACCACTCTCTCTCTCTCTCTCTCTCACACACTCTCTCTGTCTCTCTCTCTCTCTCTCACACACACACTCTCTCTCTCTCTCACACACTCTCTCTCTCTCTGTCTCTCTCTCTCTCTCACACACTCTCTCTCTCACTCTCTCTCTCTCTCTCACACACTCTCTCTCTCTCTCTCTCTCACACACACACTCTCTCTCTCTCTCACTCTCTCTCTCTCTCTCTCACACACACTCCCTCTCTCTCTCTGTCCTCTCTCTCTCTCACACACTCTCTCTCTCTCTCTCTCTCTGTGTCGCAGGGAGGTGGCCATGGCAGAGGGAGCCCAGTCTCCGAAAATGCTCAGGCTTTTCTGCATCTTCCTCACCCGTTCCCCAGCTGACCCCAGAACCAGGAGACTGCAGGAGAGATCAGCAAAAGGGGTGGTGAGTGGCTCAACGGGGGGGGTGGGGGGACATCTCTGTGGGACCCCTCTACCCCAGGGGGTGGTGAGTGGCCTCAACGGGGGGGGGGGGACATCTCTGTGGGACCCCCTCTACCCCAGGGGGTGGTGAGTGGCTCAACGGGGGGGGGGGGGGGACATCTCTGTGGGACCCCTCTACCCCAGGGGGTGGTGAGGTGGCTCAACGGGGGGAGGGAGACATCTCTGTGGGACCCCTCTACCCCAGGGGGGTGGTGAGTGGCTCAAACGGGGGGAGGGAGACATCTCTGTGGGACCCCCTCTACCCCAGGGGGTGGTGAGTGGCTCAACGGGGGGAGGGAGACATCTCTGTGGGACCCCTCTACCCCAGGGGGTGGTGAGTGGCTCAACTGGGGGGGGGGGGGGGGGGGGGGGGACATCTCTGTGGGACCCCTCTACCCCAGGGGGTGGTGAGTGGCTCAACGGGGGGGGGACATCTCTGTGGGACCCCTCTACCCCAGGGGGGTGGTGAGTGGCTCAACTGGGGGGGGGGGGGGAGGGGGAGACGTCTCAGTGGGACCCCTCTACCCCAGGGGGTGGTGAGTGGCTCAACTGGGGGGGGTGGGGGGGAGACGTCTCTGTGGGACCCCCTCTACCCCAGGGGGTGGTGAGTGGCTCAACGGGGGGGGGGGGGAGACGTCTCAGTGGGGACCCCTCTACCCCAGGGTCGGCCGACCCCACCAGGCTAAGGGGGAATCGATTCGAGTTTATTTCCAAAGGAAAGATTACAGGATCGATCGATCTGCAAAACCCCCTCCCCCCGAGAGTTTGTGCAACCCGCCCCCCCCTCTCCACAAACCCCACCCCCACCCCCCGGCGCCCCCGGGGAGGAATTTCGTAACCCCCCCTGTTGGCTGAGGTGAGCCCCAGCGATTCAAACCAACCCCCGTCCCATCGCCTATCACCCAGAACAGGAACAGGAAGTGGCTCGACTGTGTGCTGTACCACAGAGGTGTGGCTGAGGATAGGGGTGTAACCAGAGGCAAGAAACACCGGTGAAACTGAGTGGGGTCAGGTTGGGTTTTGGTATCGGACGAGCTGGGGGCGGGGGGGGGGTGGGGGGGGCGGGAGGGGTCAGAGATGAGCCTGAGATCCCTGGTAGTCCTGAGGAACGCAACAGCGGATCGATCGATGCCCTGAATTGACGGGAAACGATAATGAGATCCACCGAAGCTAATGGCTGGTTAAGTGGCTGCAGAGAGAGGAGGGATTGGGTTAGGATCACTCAGGGCAGCAGAAATTCCGATGGTGTCAACGTCTGTTGGTTTAGGAAGGGGGAGAAAGAGAGAGACAGCAGTAATCTTCCCCTCGAGCCCCCCCCCCACCCCCACCCCCGGCTCTCCCCCCGCTCCCCCTCTCTCCTCCCCACCTCTGACCCCTCTCCCTCCCCCCCTCTCCCTGTCTCTCGCTTTCACGCCCTCCCCCTCGCTCCTTCTGTTCCCAGTCCCTCCATTCCCCCCTCTCTAACCTCTCCCCATCTCCCCTCTTCCTCCAACCCTCTCTTCCTCCCTCTCTCGCTCTCTCTCTCTCCCCTTCCCCTCTCCCCCTCCCTCTCCTGCTTCCCCTCTTCCTCCAACCCTCTCTTCTCCCTCTCTCGCTCTCTCTCGCCCTTCCCCTCTCCCCCTCTCCACCTCTTCCCCAACCGTCTCTTCCTCGCGTCCTCCCTCTCTCCTCCCCCCCTTTCCCCTCACTCCCTTTCTCCCTCCCTATCTGGTTCCCCGTCTCCCCGCCTCTTCTCCCAACCCCTCTCTTCCTTCCTCCCTCTCTCCCTCTCTCTTGCTCCCACACGATCGTTCCCCCTGCCTCCCAATTGTCCCAGTGGTTAGCACCGCTGTCTCACCGTCACCAGGGACCCAGGTTCGATCCCACCCCTCGGGCGACTGTCTGTCTGGACTTTGCACATTCTCCCCGTGTCTGTGTGGTCTTCCTCCAGGTGCTTCAGTTTCCTCCCACTGTCCAAAGATGTACAGGTTAGGGTGGATTGGCCGTTGGGGAAATTGTCCCATATATTCCAGGGATGTACAGGTTAGGGTGGATTGGCCGTGGGGAAATTGTCCCGTAGTGCCCAGGGATGTGCAGGTTAGGGTGGATTGGCCGTGGGGAAATTGTCCCGTAGTGCCCAGGGATGTACAGGTTAGGGTGGATTGGCCGTGGAAATTGTCCCATATTTCCCAGGCATGTGTAGGTTAGGGTGGATTGGCCCGTGGGAAATTGTCCCGTAGTGCCCAGGGATGTGCAGGTTAGGGTGGATTGGCCGTGGGGAAATTGTCCCGTAGTGCCAGGATGTGCAGGTTAGGGTGGATTGGCAATGGGGAAATTGTCCCGTAGTGCCCCAGGGATGTGCAGGTTAGGGTGGATTGGCAATGGGGAAATTGTCCCGTAGTGCCCAGGGATGTGCAGGTTAGGATGGATTGGCAATGGGGAAATTGTCCCGTAGTGCCCAGGGATGTGCAGGTTAGGGTGGATTGGCAATGGGGAAATTGTCCGTAGTGCCCAGGGATGTGCAGGTTAGGGTGGATTGGCCGTGGGGAAAATGTCCCGTAGTGCCCAGGGATGTGCAGGTTAGGGTGGGATTGGCAATGGGGAAATTGTCCCGTAGTGCCCAGGGATGTGCAGGTTAGGGTGGATTGGCAATGGGGGAAATTGTCCCGTAGTGCCCAGGGATGTGCAGGTTAGGGTGGATTGGCAATGGGGAAATTGTCCCGTAGTGCCCAGGGATGTACAGGTTAGGGTGGGATTGGCCGTGGGAAATTGTCCCGTAGTGCCCAGGGATGTACAGGTTAGGGTAGGATTGGCCGTGGGAAATGGTCCCGTAGTGCCCAGGGATGTGTAGGTTAGGGTGGATTGTCCGAGGGAAAATTGTCCCGTAGTGCCCAGGGATGTGTAGGTTAGGGTGGATGTGCCATGGGAAATTGTCCCATATTTCCCAGGGATGTGGTAGGTTAGGGTGGATTGGCCGTGGGAAATTGTCCCGTAGTGCCCAGGGATGTGCAGGTTAGGGTGGGATTGGCCGTGGGGAAATTGTCCCGTAGTGCCCAGGGATGTGCAGGTTAGGGTGGGTTGGCCGTGGGGGAAATTGTCCCATAGTGCCCAGGGATGTACAGGTTAGGGTGGATTGGCCGTGGGAAATTGTCCCGTCGTGCCCAGGGATGTAGAGGTTAGGGTGGATTGGCCGTGGGGAAATTGTCCCGTAGTGTCCAGGGATGTACAGGTTAGGGTGGATTTGCCATGGGAAATTGTCCCATATTTCCCAGGGATGTGTAGGTTAGGGTGGATTGGCCGTGGGGAAATTGTCCCGTAGTGCCCAGGGATGTACAGGTTAGGGTGGATTTGCCATGGGAAATTGTCCCGTAGTGTCCAGGGATGTGCAGGTTAGGGTGGATTGGCCATCGGGAAATTGTCCCGTAGTGCCCAGGGATGTGCAGGTTAGGGTGGATTGGCCGTGGGGAAATTGTCCGTAGTGCCCAGGGATGTGCAGGTTAGGGGGGATTGGCCGTGGGGAAATGTCCCGTAGTGCCCAGGGATGTGCAGGTTAGGGTGGGATTGGCCGTTGGGAAATTGTCCCGTAAGTGCCCAGGGATGTGCAGGTTCGGGTGGGATTGGCCGTGGGGAAATTGTCCCGTAGTGCCCAGGGATGTACAGGTTAGGGTGGGATTGGCCGTGGGGAAATTGTCCCGTAGTGCCCAGGGATGTGCAGCTTAGGGTGGGATTGGCCGTGGGAAATTGTCCCGTAGTGCCCAGGGATGTGCAGGTTAGGGTGGGATTGGCCGTGGGAAATTGTCCCGTAGTGCCCAGGGATGTGCAGGTTAGGGTGGGATTGGCCGTGGGAAATTGTCCCGTAGTGCCCAGGGATGTGCAGGTTAGGGTGGATTGGCCGTGGGGAAATTGTCCCGTAGTGCCCAGGGATGTGCAGGTTAGGGTGGATTGGCCATCGGGAAATTGTCCCGTAGTGCCCCGTGAAGTGCAGGTACGGGTGGATCGGCCATGGGGAAACTGTCCCGTAGTGCCCAGGGATGGACAGGTTAGGGTGGGATTGGCCGTGGGGAAAATTGTCCTGTGGTGCCCAGGGATGTGCAGGTTAGGGTGGGATTGGCCGTGGGGAAATTGTCCCGTAGTTGTCCCGGGGATGTCTAGGTTAGAGTGGGTTTTCTGTGGAAAATTGTCCCATCGTGCCCAGGGATGTACAGGTTAGGGTGGATTGGCCGTGGGGGAAATTGTCCCGTAGTGCCCAGGGATGTGCAGGTTAGGGTGGGATTGGCCGTGGGGAAATTGTCCCGTAGTGCCCAGGGATGTACAGGTTAGGGTGGATTTGCCATGGGAAATTGTCCCGTAGTGTCCAGGGATGTGCAGGTTAGGGTGGATTGGCCATCGGGAAATTGTCCCGTAGTGCCCAGGGATGTGCAGGTTAGGGTGGGATTGGCCGTGGGGAAATTGTCCCGTAGTGCCCAGGGATGTGCAGGTTAGGGGGATTGGCCGTGGGGAAATTGTCCCGTAGTGCCCAGGGATGTGCAGGTTAGGGGTGGATTGGCCGTGGGGAAATTGTCCCGTAGTGCCCAGGGATGTGCAGGTTCGGGTGGGATTGGCCGTGGGGAAATTGTCCCGTAGTGCCCAGGGATGTACAGGTTAGGGTGGGATTGGCCGTGGGGAAATTGTCCCGTAGTGCCCAGGGATGTGCAGGTTAGGGTGGGATTGGCCGTGGGAAATTGTCCCGTAGTGCCCAGGGATGTGCAGGTTAGGGTGGGATTGGCCGTGGGAAATTGTCCCGTAGTGCCCAGGGATGTGCAGGTTAGGGTGGGATTGGCCGTGGAAATTGTCCCGTAGTGCCCAGGGATGTGCAGGTTAGGGTGGGATTGGCCCGTGGGGAAATTGTCCCGTAGTGTCCCGGGATGTCTAGGTTAGAGTGGGTTTTCTGTGGAAAATTGTCCCATCGTGCCCAGGGATGTACAGGTTAGGGTGGATTGGCCGTGGGGAAATTGTCCCGTAGTGCCCAGGGATGTGCAGGTTAGGGTGGGGATTGGCCGTGGGGAAATTGTCCCGTAGTGCCCAGGGATGTACAGGTTAGGGTGGATTTGCCATGGGAAATTGTCCCGTAGTGTCCAGGGATGTGCAGGTTAGGGTGGATTGGCCATCGGGAAATTGTCCCGTAGTGGCCCAGGGATGTGCAGGTTAGGTGGGATTGGCCGTGGGGAAATTGTCCGTAGTGCCAGGGATGTGCAGGTTAGGGGGGATTGGCCGTGGGGAAATTGTCCCGTAGTGCCCAGGGATGTGCAGGTTAGGGTGGGATTGGCCGTGGGGAAATTGTCCGTAGTGCCCAGGGATGTGCAGGTTCGGGTGGGATTGGCCGTGGGGAAATTGTCCCGTAGTGCCCAGGGATGTACAGGTTAGGGTGGGATTGGCCGTGGGGAAATTGTCCCGTAGTGCCCAGGGATGTGCAGGTTAGGGTGGGATTGGCCGTGGGAAATTGTCCCGTAGTGCCCAGGGATGTGCAGGTTAGGGTGGGATTGGCCGTGGGAAATTGTCCCGTAGTGCCCAGGGATGTGCAGGTTAGGGTGGGATTGGCCGTGGGAAATTGTCCCGTAGTGCCCAGGGATGTGCAGGTTAGGGTGGGATTGGCCGTGGGGAAATTGTCCCGTAGTGCCCAGGGATGTGTAGGTTAGGGTGGGATCGGCCGTGGGGAAATTGTCCCGTAGTGCCCAGGGATGTGCAGGTTAGGGTGGATTGGCCATCGGGAAATTGTCCCGTAGTGTCCCGTGAAGTGCAGGTACGGGTGGATCGGCCATGGGGAAACTGTCCCGTAGTGCCCAGGGATGTACAGGTTAGGGTGGGATTGGCCGTGGGGAAATTGTCCCGTAGTGCCCAGGGATGTACAGGTTAGGGTGGGATTGGCCGTGGGGAAATTGTCCTGTGGTGCCCAGGGATGTGCAGGTTAGGGTGGATTGGCCATCGGGAAATTGTCCCGTAGTGTCCCGGGATGTCTAGGTTAGAGTGGGTTTTCTGTGGAAAATTGTCCCATCGTGCCCAGGGATGTACAGGTTAGGGTGGATTGGCCGTGGGGAAATTGTCCCGTAGTGCCCAGGGATGTGCAGGTTATTGTGGATTGGCCGTGGGGAAATTGTCCCGTAGTGCCCAGGGATGTGCAGGTTAGGGGGGGGATTGGCCGTGGGGAAATTGTCCCGTAGTGCCCAGGGATGTGCAGGTTAGGGTGGGATTGGCCGTGGGGAAATTGTCCCGTAGTGCCCAGGGATGTGCAGGTTAGGGTGGGATTGGCCGTGGGGAAATTGTCCCGTAGTGCCCAGGGATGTGCAGGTTAGGGTGGGATTGGCCGTGGGGAAATTATCTAAGTGTTTCGAGTCCAGTGTGTGCCTGTGGCCCCCTTCAGGTGTATCGGTGAGCTCTCTGGTTGGCAAATGCAGAAATCGAATCGAGCTTATTTGAAAGGTAAAGATTACAATGAGTGAAAACTCATTCTGTACATGTCAGTGCCTCCCGGTACAGTCAGTCGGCTCGCTAATGCCGTGACGTGCAGAAACATCAATTCTTGGAGAAGAGGAAAATTACCCAAGATTACGCCTGGTTTACTGTGGGGCTTTTTGAAAAGAGGAAATGTGTCGAGTTCCTCTGCACTCTCTCGTGCGAGAAAGAAAATGATGACGAGTCTAAAATGAAGTGCGCAAGGACTGACCTTGGCAGAAGTGGCTGGAGGAAATCCGCACCTTCGAGTCATAGAGACGTGCAGCATGGAAACAGACCCTTCGACCTATCTCTGCCTGTGCTGGCCCGGATATCCTAACCTCATCTAGTCCCATTTACCAGCATTTGGCCCATAGCCCTCCAAACCCTTCCTATCCATGTCCCTATCTCGATGCCTCTTAAATGTTGCAGTTGTCCCAGACCCCACCCCATCCTCTGGCAGCTCATTCCACACACGTACCACCCTCTGCGTGATAAAGTTGCCCCTTGGGTCTCTTTTATATCTTTCCCCTCTCACCCTAAACCTACACCCCTCTAGTTCTGGTCTCCCCCACCCCAGGGGGGAAAAGACTTTGTCTATTTACCCTATCCACATCCCCTCATAATTTTGTAAACCTCTATAAGGTCACCCCTCAGCCTCCGACGCTCCAGGGAAAACAGCCCCAGCCTGTTCAGCCTCTTCCCTGTAGCTCAAACCCTCCAACATCCTTGTAAATCTTTTCCAAACCCTTTCAAGTTTCCCAACATCTTTCCGATAGGAAGGAGAACGGATTTGCAAAGAACGAGGGGAATGGATTAAAAACTCCCCAGGAAACAGCGATCATAACGCGGTGCATTCGGTCTGAGATTGAGGATCTCAGGTTGGAAACTGCTGTGGTAGACTCAGACGGTGATGGGAGTGGGGGGGGGGGCTGGGAACGAGGGCAGATCGGAGGGTGGGGTCAAACAGGCTTTCCAGATGATTCAGCGCTGGGCGGGGGGGGGCACAGAGAAGAGGGAACAGAGCGAGTTCCTCCAAAACTGAAAATGATGATGTGTGAAATGGGACTGGGTTGGAGAGTTATTGGTCTCACTCTGCACCAATATCGAACAGAACAGCATAGTCCAGGCCCTTCAGCCCTCAATGTTGTGCCAACCCTTAATCTAAGATCACCCTAACCTACACCCCCCCCCCTCCATTTACTGCTGGCCATGAGTCTAAGGAACAGTCTCTTCAATGTCCCTAACATCGCTGACCCTACTCCCGCTGTTGGTGGGACATTCCACACACCCACTGCTCTCTCTGTGTCCCAAACCTCCCTCTCCCCCAAACCTTCCTCCAAATCACCTCAAAATGACGCTGATAACCCTGTCCGCCCTGGGGAAAGGTCTCTGGCGATCCACTCTATCTCGTACGCCTCGATCAAGTCACCTCTCAGCTCTCCTCAGTCCAACGGGAAAAACCCTAGCTCCCTCAATCTTCCTCCCGAAGACACGCCCTCCAGTCCCAGGCAGCATCCCGATAAATCTCCTCTGCACCCTCTCGAAGGCTTCCCCATCCTTCCTGTAATGAGGTGACCAGAACCGAACCCAATATTCCAAGTGCGGGGTATAACCAGGGCTCCCCAGAGCCGCAGCAGAACCTCGTGGCTCTTAAACTCAGTTCCAACCCCCCCCCTGCCTCCCCAGCGAATGAAAGCCCACACACCGTCCACCTTCTTAACAACCCTCCGAATTTGGGTGGCGACCTTGCGGGATGTGTGGGCGCCCACCCCAAGATCCCCCTGCTGTTGTTGCTCCACCTGGCCGGGAATCCTGCCTTTAACCCCTGTCAGCCGCATTCAAATCCCACCTTCCGAACGGAATCGCTTCGCACTTTTCTCATCTGCCATTTGCACCCCCCCAGCCCAGCTCTGCGTCCCGTCAACGTCCCGGTGCAAACAGCGACAGCAACCCCCCCCAACCCGACCCCCCCCAACGCTATCCACAACTCCACCAAACCTTCGCGTCATCAATATCTTATAATCTTATGGTTCCGTGTTTCCCCATTTTCCAGCTCTTTGCTTTGTGTTTCAGATTGAGTCGGGTGGTGGGGGGGTGGGGTTGGGGGGGGGGTGGGGTTGGGGGGGGGTGGGGGGAGAATTCCAAACCGGCCTGTGAGGGAAGGAAGGGCAGAGATTAATCAGGAAAGAACAGGTATAGAGCCACATCCTCGAAGAATCCCACCCACGAGCGAATCTGAGCCAAGATGAGTCAGAAAAAAATGGTCAGCGTTTCCTGACGTGGGGGAGGGCGCCAGTTGGGGGGGGGGGGGGTGGGGGGGGGTTGGAGGGGAGTCACGGGGAGTAAATGGCCGACAGTGGGGACCGAGCTAATGGCGGCATCCTCAGATAGGAGAGGGAAGTGGTTGCGGAGAGAGCAGACAGATTGATTTATGGTCATCCAAGGTTCCTCAGGGCTCACCGCACGTTCGCCAAGTTAGATGGTCAGCTCTTGGTTGGTTCAGGGAAGGTGGGGGGTGGGGGGGGGGGGGGGGGGGGGAGGGAGAGAGAGGGAGGGAGGGGGAGAGAGAGGGGGAGGGGGAGAGAGAGGGAGGGAGAGAGGGGGGGAGAGAGACAGGGGGGAGGAGAGAGAGGGAGGGGGAGAGAGAGAGAGAGAGAGAGAGGGAGTGAGAGAGGGGGGAGAGAGAGGGGGAGAGAGAGCGGGAGGGAGGAAGAGAGGGGGGGGGAGAGAGAGGGAGGGAGAGAGAGAGAGAGAATGAGAGAGGGGGGAGAGAGAGGGGGGAGAGAGAGGGGGAGAGAGAGCGGGAGGGAGGGAGAGAGGGGGGGGGGAGAGAGCAGGAGGGAGGGAGAGGGAGAGAGAGAGGGGGGAGAGAGAGAGGGGGAGAGAGAGGGGGAGAGAGAGCGGGAGGGAGGGAGAGGGGGGGGGAGAGAGCAGGAGGGAGGGAGAGAGAGAGAGAGAGGGGGGAGAGAGAGAGGGGGGAGGGAGAGAGGGGGAGAGAGAGCGGGAGGGAGGGAGAGAGGGGGGGGGGAGAGAGCAGGAGGGAGGGAGAGACCGAGAGAGAGGGGGAGAGAGAGAGAGGGGGAGAGAGAGCGGGAGGGAGGGAGAGAGAGAGGGAGAGCGAGAGAGAGAGAGAGAGCGAGAGAGAGAGAGAGAGAGAGAGGAAAAGAGGGAGAGCGAGAGAGAGAGGGAAAGAGAGAGAGACACACACAGAGGCAGTGACAGTATATGGGGGGGGGGGAATCAGGTGTAATGCCTATCGTCAGGGAAACACTGCGATGCGTTGTTCTGAAAAGAAAATCAGGAGGTCATAGAACATACTACAGACCCTTCAGCCCACAACATTGTGCCGAGCAATTACCTTAATCTAAGATCACCCGAACCTACACCATCCCCCCCTCCATTTACTGCTGGCCATGAGTCCAAGGAACAGTCTCTTCAATGTCCCTAACATCGCTGACCCTACTCCCGCGGTTGGCGGGACATTCCACACACCCACTGCTCTCTCTGTGTCACAAACCTCCCTCTCCCCCAAACCTTCCTCCAAATCACCTCAAAATGACGCTGATAACCCTGTCCGCCCTGGGGAAAGGTCTCTGGCGATCCACTCTATCTCGTACGCCTCGATCAAGTCACCTCTCAGCTCTCCTCAGTCCAACGGGAAAAACCCTAGCTCCCTCAATCTTCCTCCCGAAGACACGCCCTCCAGTCCCAGGCAGCATCCCGATAAATCTCCTCTGCACCCTCTCGAAGGCTTCCCCATCCTTCCTGTAATGAGGTGACCAGAACCGAACCCAATATTCCAAGTGCGGGGTATAACCAGGGCTCCCCAGAGCCGCAGCAGAACCAAGATCTCTCTGCAGCTGCACACGGCCGGGACTCCTGTCACTCACCCTGGAATCTGCATTCAGATTCCACCTTCCAAAATCCATTCAATGCAATCCTGACAGTGTGAGAGGAGGTAGGTCAGCCCTACAAACCCACACCAACCCTCGAGAGGGCGTCACACCGAAACCTATCCCGCGACCTTATTTCTCTACATTTACCCCTGACCAATCCCACCCTAACCCGGGGCACTACGGGACAATTTCCCCACGGCCACTCCACCCTATTCCACGCATCCCTGGGCACTACGGGACAATTTCCCCACGGCCGACCCACCCTAACCTGTACATCCCTGGGCACTACGGGACAATTTCCCCACGGCCAATCCACACTAACCTGTACATCCCCGGGCACTACGGGACAATTTCCCCACGGCCAACCCACCCTAACCTGTACATCCCTGGGCACTACGGGACAATTTCCCCACGGCCAATCCACACTAACCTGCACATCCCTGGGCACTACGGGACAATTTCCCCACGGCCAATCCACCCTAACCTGTACATCCCTAGGCACTACGGGACAATTTCCCCACGGCCAACCCACCCTAACCTGTACATCCCCGGTCACTACGGGACAATTTCCCAACGGCCAATCCACCCTATTCCACACATCCCTGGGCACTACGGGACAATTTCCCTCCACGCCCAATCCCACCCTAACCTGTACATCCCTGGGCACTACGGGACAATTTCCCCACGGCCAATCTGACCCTAACCTGCACATCCCTGGGCACTACGGGACAATTTCCCCACGGCCAATCCCACCCTAACCTGCACATCCCTGGGCACTACGGGACAATTTCCCCACGGCCAATCCACCCTATTCCACGCATCCCTGGGCACTACGGGACAATTTCCCCACGGCCAATCCACCCTAATCCACGCATCCCTGGGCACTACGGGACAATTTCCCCACGGCCAATCCACCCTAATCCACGCATCCCTGGGCACTACGGGACAATTTCCCCACGGCCAATCCACCCTATTCCACGCATCCCTGGGCACTACGGGACAATTTCCCCACGGCCAACCCACCCTAACCTGTACATCCCCGGGCACTACGGGACAATTTCCCAACGGCCAATCCACCCTATTCCACGCATCCCTGGGCACTACGGGACAATTTCCCCACGGCCAACCCACCCTAACCTGTACATCCCTGGGCACTACGGGACAATTTCCCTCCACGCCCAATCCCACCCTAACCTGCACATCCCTGGGCACTACGGGACAATTTCCCCACGGCCAATCCCACCCTAACCTGTACATCCCTGGGCACGACGGGACAATTTCCCCACGGCCAATCCACCCTAACCTGCACATCCCTGGGCACTACGGGACAATTTCCCCACGGCCAATCCACCCTAACCCACACATCCCTGGACACTACGGGACAATTTCCCCACAGCCAATCCCACCCTAACCTGCACATCCCTGGGCACGACGGGACAATTTCCCCACGGCCAACCCACCCTAACCTGTACATCCCTGGGCACTACGGGACAATTTCCCTCCACAGCCAATCCCACCCTAACCTGCACATCCCTGGGCACTACGGGACAATTTCCCCACGGCCAACCCACCCTAACCTGAACATCCCTGGGCACTACGGGACAATTTCCCCACGGCCAATCCCACCCTAACCTGTACATCCCTGGGCACTACGGGACAATTTCCCTCCACAGCCAATCCCACCCTAACCTGCACATCCCTGGGCACTACGGGACAATTTCCCTCCACGGCCAATCCCACCCTAACCTGCACATCCCTGGGCACTACGGGACAATTCCCTCCACGGCCAATCCCACCCTAACCTCCACGTCTTTGGACTGTGGGAGGAAACCGGAGCACCCGGAGGGAACCCACGCAGACATTGGGAGAAGGTGCAAACTCCACACAGGAACGAACCCAGGGCTCACCACTGATCCACAGTGCGACCCTAAAACATGAAATTACGAGTACAAACAAGAAAAGATTCGCATTAATCACGGGGGGGGGGGGGAGCTTTCATCTTGATGGAAGTGGGAATCCAAACGGGGCCAGAGGTAGACTGATCGCATCTTTTCGAAGAACAACATGCCATCAGTAACTCCAGAAATCAGGGAATTTTCCATCCCGTGACATCTGCTGTGGTTTGAGTTTAGGTCAGTGACGCGGGAGCCTGTTCCCCTCCCCAGGAAATCGTGGCCATGAAGTGGTACCATTGGTTTGAGAGAGAGAGAGAGAGAGAGAGAGAGAGAGAGAGAGGAAGATGGGTTTGGAGAAGGTTCAAACACCGGGAGGTTCGGGTTGCAGCTGTGCAGGGTGCTGGTGAGACCACAGCTGGAATATTCGGTACAGGTCCTGGTCTTCGTGCTTGAGAAAGGATGTCCTGGGGTAGCAGGGAGGTAACAAGATCGATTCGGGAGTCGAGGGGTTTGGCTTATGAGGAGAGACTGAGTCGAGTTTGCAGGCGACCCCAAAGTTGGAGGGTGTAGTGGGACAGCGAAGAGGGTTACCCCCAGATTCCAAACAGGATCTGGGACCAGATGGGCCAGTGGGGCTGAGAAGGGGCAGATGGAGTTTAATTCAGATCGATGCGAGGGGCTTGCATTTTGGGAAAGCAAATCTTAGCCGGACTTATACACTTAATGGGAAGGTCCTGGGGAGTGTTGCTGAACAAAGAGACCCTTGAAGTTGCAGGTTCATAGCTCCTTGAAAGTAGAGTCGCAGGTCGATAGGATAGTGAAGGCAGCGTTTGGTATGCTTCCCTTTATTGGTCAGAGTATTGAGTACAGGGAGTTGGGAGGGTCATGTTGCGGCTGTACGGGACATTGGTTAGGGGCCACTGTTGGAATATTGTGTGCAATTCTGGTCTCCTTCCTATCGGAAAGATGTTGTGAAACTTGAAAGGGCTTGGAAAAGATTTACAAGGATGTTGGGGGGTTTGAGCTACAGGGAAGAGGCTGAACAGGCTGGGGCTGTTTTCCCTGGAATGTCGGAGGCTGAGGGGTGACCTTATAGAGGTTTATAAAATTATGAGGGGGGCATGGATAGGGTAAATAGACAAAGTCTTTTCCCCCCTGGGGTGGGGGGAGTCCAGAACTAGAGGGGCATAGGTTTAGGGTGAGAGGGGAAAGATTTCAAGGGGCCCGGAACTTTGTGGATTAGATTAGATTGGAAACAGTGTGGAAACAGGCCCTTCAGCCCAACAAGTCTGCACCGACCCGCCGAAGAGTTACCCACCCAGACCATTCCCCTACATTTCCCTCTGACTAATGCCCCTATCACTGCGGGCAATTTAGCACGGCCAATTCACTTGACCCGCACATCTTTGGAGTGTGGGAGGGAACCGGAGCCCCCACACAGACACAGGGAGAAGGTGCAAACCCCACACAGTCAGTCGCCTGAGGCGGGGAATTGAACCCGGGTCCCTGGCACCGTAAGGCAGCGGTGCCAACCACTGTGCCACCACAAAGGGTGGTGCATGTGGGGAAGGAGCTGCCAGAGGAAGTGATGGAGGCTGGTACAGTGACAACAGGCATCTGGATTGGGGGGGGGACGTGAATACGAAAGGGTTTCGAGGGAGGATAGGGGCCGAGCGCTGGCAGATGGGACGAGATGAGGGTTAGGATATCAGGGTCAGCGTGGACAGAGACGGGCCGAAGGGTCTGTTTCCATGCTGTACAACTCTGTGACTCCATGACCGGGACTGGACGCATTGGAAATTCGAAGAGTGGGAGCAGGGGGAGGCTTGGAGAAACCTATCAAACATTCAGGGGTGTCGATGAGGGGGGGGGGGGGGGGGGTGTTACTCCACTGAAACTAGAACGAGGCGGGGGAGTAGCCTCAAAATTAGGGGGGGGGGGGGAGCTGATTTTCGGACAGAGGGTGGTGAATCTGAGGAAATCTCCTGCCCCTTCGACATTATCTAGTTGAATGTTAGTGTCGTAGACCTGGATCGATTGACGCCCAGCGAAAGGGTTAAGGGTTACGTGGGTGGGAAAGCAGACCTGAGACCACACACACACACACACAAAAAAACGACCGGCCGCGCTCTCGCCAAATGGCGGGGGGCCTGTTGGCCGACTTCCGGTTCCTGTTTCGCAAATCCGTTAGGAATCCCGGGGGAATGGGAAAAGCGGGTGGTTAACCAGGGACGTTTGGGAGCGTGCCAAATTCATGCCATCTGCAAAGGTTTGCGCGAAATCAGCAGATTAGAAAAGTTTTAAACCCCAGAGCAAGACAAAATCAAGGGGGGGGGGGGGGGGGGGTGGTGGTGGTGGAAGATAAAGCAAACGAGCAAGCAACATAAAAACAGACTGTAAGAGCTTCTTTAAAGATACGATTTTGTTTTAAAAAGGAGGGAAGGTAAAGGTAGTCACCTTAGAGAATGGGGTTGGGAAAATAACGGAATGTTTATTGAATAAATACTCCGTCAGGAACATGAACAGCGTGCCAGAATTGCTAAATGATCAAGTGGGGGGAGAGGAGAGATTTCATCAAAATGCTCAAGACGAGGGAAACTAATGAGGTGATTGCTGGGTAAGTCCTTTGACCCTGGTAGAATATTTAAGTCCAGAGATAGAGAATTGATCGGTGGTGCAAGAGAAAATTTGGCACAAATTTTCGATAAAACCCAGGAATGGTAGTATTGCTGTCTTCGTTGATGGTGTAGGAAACTCCCTAGTTACTTTCATGTTCGATTCCCCTGGGGCCATTGTCCACGTCCAAGAACATAGCCCAGGAAGGTGACTGGGGTTTTGGCAAATTCGCTTTTGAACGAGATTTTTAATGCTGTGCCTGCCTTTCCAAACGCGATCAAACAAGTCCGATAGTTGCTGCAAAATGTTCCTTCCACGAGTGACCGAAAATCGCCAGGTCATCAATATACACCCCGCAGTTGGGTAACCCGGCGATGACCTTAATCGTCAGTCTCTGAAATGGGGCTGGAGCCGTCTTCATGCCAAATGGCATGACTTTGAACTGTCCAAGCGGCATTCTGAAAGCTGAAGTTGGCTTGGCTCCCTCTGACAGAGGAACTTGCCAGTTGCCTCAAGTCCAACTTAGAAGTGCAAATTCCTTGTCCCGTTTCAGTACAGCCTTCCAAACACAGAATCGGATATGCATCAGTCTTTGTAACGCTGTTGACTTGCCCATAGTCCACACACTGGGGACCCCCTGGCTTTGACACCGTGACGATGGGTGAGCTCCAGCCACTGTAAATCACTTCGGTTATACCATCTTGGAGCACGTGCTCGATCTCCTTCCAAACTTTAGAGGGTTAAGTCTATAAGGATGTTGCTTCATTGGAACAGCATCTCCCATTTCTACATCATGCACAATTAGGTTAGTACTTCCCAGCTTATTCCCACTTACCTCCCCATGCGATAGTAATAACTCTTTCAGGTTACTCCAATTTCCCTCTGGAGCCAATAATTTATCCCAGTTTATGACAACTTCCTCTCAATCCAATTTGATTTGAGGAATGTCCAAGTCAGCATCCTCTGAGCTTGGCTCTTCTTTCCCCTCTGCTTTGCCTTCCCTAACGGAGTACCTTTTGAGTATATCCAGTGAGACTGCGTTCTGTCTGGAGTCCCGATTAAGTCTCTCACCTCACTCAGTTCCCTCTCGACTTGATAAGGTCCATTGAACCCGGCTTTCAAAGACTTGCCTTCGGTTTTCAAACGAACCTTCCAGCTCAGCGAGCAAACCCACATCCAGAGACCCAACCTGAGCTGCACATCTTCTCAAAACTGGCCAGGTTCCCCAATCGTTGGAAATAACACCAACACCTGATCGCCACGAGTAAAATGGTCAGGTTTCGATTTCGTGTCTGCTTCCTGTACGGGCGTGGTACTTTTAACAGTTCCCCCCACCCTGTTTAACTGTCCCCTAACATTTGACGCACAGCCCAAAACCCCGTGGCCTCTGAATCCTGACTCAGCAGTTTCCCCTGTATCACTGCTCCCAGTCCTCTTACTTCATGCCCCAAAATGGACTGAATTTGGTCGATGCGTTTGGTGCGTCTCTAATGGCAAACATGGTCTTTAACGGCTGATGCCGGCTTTCCAGCCCTCCCTGGATGGTACGCAGCCGATTCGAATCGGTTTATTCCCGATCTGTCCATAACTTCCTAGAATGAACTTGAGGCGAAGTTTGACCCTTGATCCGATTGTATTTCTGCGGGCAGTCGGGTACCGAGGGTGCGAAGGTTTGGGTGACTCTTCGGTGATCCTTTTAGCCGTGAGAGCGCGGAATGGGAATTGGCTCTGGAAATCCATTCTTGTGAACAAACACTGATCGCCACTTTCTTGTTTGAGATTGGGGAACGACGTAAGCTCTTGTGAAAGGTTCCGTCAAGAGCTGGAAAAGGCAGTAAAAGGTGTAGGTTTCACCATGGCCTCCTGTGATTTTCCCGATTACCTGAGGATTAGGACACGTCTGGAAAAATTCAATGACGCCCTTGTGCAGCCCAGGCCAGTAAGAGAGTGTTGGTATTGTAGCCTGCTGCCTCACTTGCTTCCCCAGTTCCTTCCTCACTTGCTTCCCCACTGGCTCACTCACTCGCTTCCTCACCCTCTTCCTCACTCTCTTCCCCACTCTCTTCCTCACTCACATCTTCACTCACTTCCCCACTCTCTTCCTCACTCTCTTCCCCATTCTCTTTCTCACTTGCTTCCTCACTCTCTTCCTCACTCTCTTCCTCACTCACATCTTCACTCACTTCCTCACACTCTTCCTCACTCACTTCCTCACTCACTTCCTCACTCACATCTTCACTCACTTCCTCACTCTCTTACTCACACTCTTCCTCACTCACTTCCTCACTCTCTTCCCCACTCTCTTCCTCACTCTCTTCCTCACTCACATCTTCACTCACTTCCCCATTCTCTTCCTCACTCGCTTCCTCACTCGCTTCTCCACTCTCTTCCTCACTCTCTTCCTCACTCGCTTCTCCACTCTCTTCCCCACTCTCTTCCTCACACAACTTCACTCACTTCCTCACTCTCTTCCCCACTCTCTTCCCCACTCGCTTCCTCACTCGCTTCCTCACTCGCTTCCCCCTCTCTTCCTCACTCTCTTCCTCACTCTCTTCCCCAATCGTTTCCTCACTCACTTCCTCACTCTCTTCCTCACTCTCTTCCCCAGTCTCTTCCTCACTCGCTTCCTCACACACATCCTCACTCTCTTCCTCAATCTCTTCCCCACTCTCTTCCCCACTGGCTCACTCACTCGCTTCCTCACTCTCTTCCTCACTCTCTTCCCCACTCTCTTCCTCACTCACATCTTCACTCACTTCCTCACTCACATCTTCACTCACATCTTTACTCACTTCCCCACTGTCTTCCTCACTCTCTTCCCCATTCTCTTTCTCACTTGCTTCCTCACTCTCTCCTCACTCTCTTCCCCACTCTCTTCCCACTCACATCTTCACTCACTTCCTCACTCACATCTTCACTCACATCTTTACTCACTTCCCCACTCTCTTCCTCACTCCTTCCCCATTCTCTTTCTACTTCTTGCTTCCTCTCTTCCCACTCTCTTCCCCACTCTCTCCCACTCTCTCCCTCACTCTCTTCCCTCACTCTCTTCCCCACTCTCTTCTCTCCTCACTCTCTTCCCTCACTCTCTTCCCTCACTCTCATCCCCACTCTCTTCCCACTCACTTCCCCCACTCTCTTCCTCACTCTCTTCCCACTCGCTCCCCACTCTCTTCCTCACTCGCTTCCTCACTCTCTTCTCACTCTCTTCCCACTCTCTTCCCCACTCTCTTCCTCACTCTCTTCCTCACTCACTCTTCACTCACTTCCTCACTCTCTTCCTCACTCTCTTCCTCACTCTTCCTCACTCTCCTTCCCACTCTCTTCCTCACTCCTCACTCTCCTCACTCTCTCCCTCACTCCCACTCTTCCCACTCTCATCCCTCACTCTTTCCACTCCTTCCCCACTCACTTCCTCACCTCTCCCTCACTCTCTTCCCTCACTCTCTTCCTCACTCTCTTCTCCACTCTCTTCCTCTCCTCACTCTCTTCCTCCACTCTCTTCCCCACTCACTTCCCACTCTCCCTTCCCCACTCTCTTCCCCCACTCTCTTCCCCACTCTCTTCCCACTCACTTCCACCCCCCTCTTCCTCATCTCTCCACACTCTCTCCTCACTCTCTTCCCCACTCTCTTCCCCACTCTCTTCCTCACTCTCTTCCTCACTCTCTTCCTCACTCTCTTCCACACTCTCTTCCTCACTCACTTCCCCACTCTCTTCCCCACTCTCTTCCTCACTCCTTCCTCACTCACATCTTCACTCACTCCCCCTCTCTTTCCCACTCTCTTCCCACTCTCTTCCTCACACTCTCCTCCCACTCTCTTCCCCACTCTCTTCCTCACTCTCTTCCCCACTCTCTTCCCCACTCTCTTCCTCACTCACTTCCCCACTCTCTTCCACACTCTCTTCCTCACCTCTCTTCCACCACTCACTCTCTCCACACTCCCCACTCTCTTCCTCACTCTCTTCCCACTCTCTTCCCCACTCTCTTCCTCACTCTCTTCCCCACTCTCTTCCTCACTCTCTTCCTCACTCTCTTCCTCACTCTCTTCCCCACTCTCTTCCACACTCTTCTCTCACTCTCTTCCTCACTCTCTTCCCCACTCTCTCCCCACTCTCTTCCCTCACTCTCTTCCTCACTCTCTTCCCCACTCTCTTCCCCACTCTCTTCCCACTCTCTTCCCCACTCTCTTCCCACTCTCTTCCCCACTCTCTCCCCACTCTCCCCACTCTCTTCCCCACTCTCTTCCCACTCACTCTCCTCACAACCTCACTCACTTCCCACCCCACTCTCTTCCCCACTCTCTTCCTCACTCTTCCTCACTCTCTTCCCACTCTCTTCCTCACTCACTTCCTCACTCTCTTCCTCACTCTCTTCCCCACTCTCTTCCTCACTCTCTTCCTCACTCTCTTCCCCACTCTCTTCCTCACTCTCTTCCTCACTCTCTTCCCCACTCTCTTCCTCACTCACTTCCTCACTCACATCTTCACTCACTTCCCCACTCTCTTCCCCACTCTCTTCCTCACTCTCTTCCTCACTCTCTTCCCCACTCTCTTCCCTCACTCTCTTCCTCACTCTCTTCCCCACTCTCTTCCTCACTCTCTTCCTCACTCTCTTCCCCACTCTCTTCCTCACTCACTTCCTCACTCACATCTTCACTCACTTCCCCACTCTCTTCCCCACTCTCTTCCTCACTCACTTCCTCACTCACATCTTCACTCACTTCCCCACTCTCTTCCCCACACTCTTCCTCACTCTCTCTCCATTCTCTTCCCCACTCTCTTCCTCACTCACATTCCTCACTCTCTTCCTCACTCTCTTCCCCACTCTCTTCCTCACTCTCTTCCTCACTCACTCCTCACTCTCTTCTTCACTCACTTCCCCACTCTCTTCCTCACTCTCTTCCTCACTCTCTTCCCCACTCTCTTCCTCTCTCTCTTCCTCACTCTCTTCCCCACTCTCTTCCTCACTCTCTTCCTCACTCTCTTCCCACTCTCTTCCTCACTCACTTCCTCACTCACATCTTCACTCACTTCCCCACTCTCTTCCCCACTCTCTTCCTCACTCACTTCCTCACTCACATCTTCACTCACTTCCCCACTCTCTTCCCCACTCTCTTCCTCACTCTCTTCCTCACTCTCTTCCCCACTCTCTTCCTCACTCACTTCCTCACTCTCTTCCTCACTCTCTTCCCCACTCTCTTCCCCACTCTCTTCCTCACTCACTTCCTCACTCTCTTCCTCACTCTCTTCCCCACTCTCTTCCTCACTCTCTTCCTCACTCTCTTCCTCACTCACTTCCTCACTCTCTTCCCCACTCTCTTCCCCACTCTCTTTCCCACTCTCTTTCCCACTCTCTTCCTCACTCTCTTCCCCACTCTCTTCCCCACTCTCTCCCCCACTCTCTTCCTCACTCTCTTCCCCACTCTCTTCCTCACTCACTTCCTCACTCACATCTTCACTCACTTCCCCCACTCTCTTCCCCACTCTCTTCTTCACTCTCTTCCCCACTCTCTTCCCCATTCTCTTTCTCACTTGCTTCCTCACTCTCTTCCTCACTCGCTTCCTCATACACATCCTCACTCTCTTCCTCAATCTCTTCCCCACTCTCTTCCCCACTATCTTCCCACTCTCTTCCCCACTCTCTTCCTCACTCTCTTCCCCACTCTCTTCCCCACTCTCTTCCCCACTCTCTTCCTCACTCACATCTTCACTCACTTCCTCACTCTCTTCCCCAGTCTCTTCCTCACTCGCTTCCTCACACACATCCTCACTCTCTTCCTCAATCTCTTCCCCACTCTCTTCCCCACTGGCTCACTCACTCGCTTCCTCACTCTCTTTCTCACTCTCTTCCCCACTCTCTTCCTCACTCACATCTTCACTCACTTCCTCACTCACATCTTCACTCACATCTTTACTCACTTCCCCACTCTCTTCCTCACTCTCTTCCCCATTCTCTTTCTCACTTGCTTCCTCACTCTCTTCCTCACTCTCTTCCCCACTCTCTTCCCCACTCTCTTCCCCACTCTCTCCTCACTCTCTCCCTCACTCTCTTCCCCACTTTCTCCCTCACTCTCTTCCTCACTCTCTCCCTTACTCTCTTTCCCACTCGCTTCCCCACTCACATCCTCACTCTCTTCCTCACTCTCTTCCCCACTCTCTTCCTCACTCTCTTCCCAACTCGCTTCCCCACTCTCTTCCTCACTCGCTTCCTCACTCTCTTCCTCACTCTCTTCCCCACTCTCTTCCCCACTCTCTTCCTCACTCACATCTTCACTCACTTCCTCACTCACATCTTCACTCACATCTTCACTCACTTCCCCACTCTCTTCCTCACTCTCTTCCCATTCTCTTCCTCACTTGCTTCCTCACTCTCTTCCTCACTCTCTTCCTCACTCGCTTCCTCACTCTCTTCCTCACTCTGTTCCCCACTCTCTTCCCCACTCTCTTCCTCACTCACATCTTCACTCACTTCCTCACTCACATCTTCACTCACATCTTCACTCACTTCCCCACTCTCTTCCTCACTCTCTTCCCATTCTCTTCCTCACTTGCTTCCTCACTCTCTTCCTCACTCTCTCCCTCACTCTCTTCCTCACTCTCTCCCTCACTCTCTCCCTCACTCTCTTCCCCACTCTCTCCCTTACTCTCTTTCCAACTCGCTTCCCCACTCACATCCTCACTCTCTTCCTCACTCGCTTCCCCACTCTCTTCCTCACTCTCTTCTTCACTCTCTTCTACACTGTCTTCCTCACTCTCTTCCTCACTCACTTCCCCACTCTCTTCCTCACTCTCTTCCTCACTCACTTCCCCACTCTCTTCCCCACTCTCTTCCCCACTCTCTTCCTCACTCTCTTCCCTACTCTCTTCCCCACTCTCTTCCTCACTCACATCTTCACTCACTTCCTCACTCTCTTCCTCACTCTCTTCCCCATTCTCTTTCTCACTTGCTTCCTCACTCTCTTCCTCACTCT